>NC_135783.1:291442237-291765154 GCF_051106095.1 Pogona vitticeps | reverse complement strand
GATTGATGACTGAACACAAAGTTTTTAAACTTTGTATAAGTTTTTATATAGGAATTTTACTGTTTTTTTTTACATTTACTTGTACGTTTGGATATTGGTCTATGACCATATTAAACTTGATCTGATCTGAACTTAGGTGTAAAAGAATCTTTCTACATATCTTCATTATCAATGTTAAAAATTATGTAATTTTTCTTTAATCATGGTTTCTGCCTTAGTTTTGAACTATAATCATTATTCAGTTCTTCTGTTTGGAATAGAGATTGTTCTATTTGTCCATTGTAGATCTCAGAAGGGCATTGATGGCAAAGGATGGCATAGATCGTGTTAATCATAGTTGTCTTATACTTGCAGAGCTAGAAAGGGCCCTATGGATCATCAAGTCCAGCCCTTGTCAAGAAAGCGCAGTGGGGAATTGAACTCCCAACCTCTGGCTCTACAACCAGTTGCATGAACCTTTGTCATATTCCACATAGGAATATATCAGTGCCTTCACAGGGCTCTTGATTTTCAGATTTCCTATGACAGATTTACGGATTTATGTTTTGATGCATATCTGACAAGGAATTTTGTTCCTTGGTTTATTCATTTACTTCTTCCTTTCTGGATATCCTTAAACATGTTTCTTAAAAGTTCAAAAATGAATTCTTTTCTTCTTTTAAAAGTTATTTAACAAGCAAGCAATTGTGTAAATAAGAGCCAGAATGCAAGATGTACTTGGAATATATAAAAAAATTACATGACTGAATATTGAAAAGTCACAGCCCTCTAATGCAAAAACTTTTTAGTTTTTATTTTATATGCAGGTAGCATATAATGTAGATTTTACTAAAAGTATAATCTTTTGTTCAAATAGCATAAAAATCAAGTTTAGTAATTCAAATGATACAATATTAGGACTAGTTTCCTAATAAAGAGCTATTGCTAGTAAAAGAGTAAAGTATATAAACTCCCATACAAGTCACTTAAATTTTTTATTGCAATACATATTATTTACAAAACAAAATAGAGTGTGGCATGAACATTAAGGTATAGTAAATAAATAACATCACATCACATAGTTCTGACACCAATCCAAGCAGAGATTTCTCCTTGTTTTCAAAAACAAGGCTTCTCTATCCTTTGAGGTGTTCATAAATATGGTAGAAATCTCTTGTTTATATACTGTACAGTGGTGCCTCGCATAGCGATCGCTCCGCATAGCGAAGAAATAGCTTTGCGACACTGTTTTTGCGATCGCAAAAGCGATCGCAAAAGCGATGGCCCTTATGGGGAAAATTCGCTTTGCGATGATCACAGGGAAGTGATCATCGCAAAGCCCCATTTTCGCACAGCTGATTGGCGGGGCTTTGCGATGTTCGCTTCCCCGCAATCATCACAAAGCCCCGCCAACCAGCTGTGCTTCGTCTCTCTCTCTCTCTCTCTCTCTCTCTCTCTCTCTCTCTCTCTCTCTCTCTTCTCCCCACCCCTCACAGCTCCAGCCTCGGCAGGGAGACTGAGGCACCGCCGCCGCCACCCTGGCTGAGAAAGATCAGCACCCGCTCGCTATATAACGCCGCCCGCCTTGCCTTCCCCCCCCCAGGCACGCCAGCCCGGACCTCAGGGCAGCTGAGGTCCGGGCTCCTGGAGGAACCGGGGAACAAGGGGGGGAGGAAACCTCCTGCAGTCACATCTTCACCTCTCGCCTTCACACCCACTCACTCACTCACACTGCCTTCGTCTCCCACCCACCGCCGGCGCAAGACGCCGGCCAGCAATGCAACCCAAGCAGCCAGCCGGGCTTGCTTGCTTTCTCTCCTCTGCCTTCGGGGCTCCCCCTTCCCCAAAGCTCACACGCACACACACACGCCCTGCACAGACATAAACACACACTCCGAACTCAGGACTCTGCACCTCTGCTGGAAAAGGAGAGCCACCCCCGGCCAGCTTCTTCCCGGCTTGGCTGCTGATGGAGCCTTAGCCGCCCCTCTGCACCTGCAGCAACCTTAAGCCCGGCCAAAACGCACCCACCTCGCGTTGCCCCGGTTGCTTCCCCGCAATTATCGCAAAGTCCCGCCGATCAGCTGTGCGAAAATGGGGGCTCCAAAATGGGTTCCAAAATGGCCGCCCGCTGTGTGTCCCCACTTTAGAGGCACCGAAAATGGCCGCCGCAATGGAGGATTTTCACTTAAGGTTAGTTTTGGAGCCCATAGGAACGCATTGAAGGGGTTTCAGTGCGTTTCTATGGGCTTTTAAAAATTGCTTAGCGACGAAATAGCTTAGCGATTTTTGCTGCACGGATTAACGTCGCTAAGCAAGGCACCACTGTACCTTTTAATGTTACACTTAGCCAAAACATTCTGATGTGGGATTTTAGCTTTCCCATGGATAAGTGATGCCCAAATGTAACAATCTGCTGTTTAAGCGATAAGCTGGGGTAGCGAACAGCTAGGTTAGCTGGGTGCTGTAGTAGCCCCCTCCTTTGGAGTACGATATGCTAGGTGATGTAATTCCCTAACACCATATTTGGACAGTACAATTCATTTTGAATGTCAATTATGTGTCTTTTACATTTTTTCATGTTATAAAATCTTCCCCATTTAAGTTTCTTATTCTTCTGCCATATATTTTTTCTTAAAATTCTATAATTGACACCATTGAACTATCCAGCCTTAGCAGAGGAACAAGTAAACATCCTTTGCCAACAGTGGTCTTTTGAGCTCTATGTAGAACATATAGGACAGGCTCAGTGTAGAAGAATTAATGGACATAAATCTGATATCAGAAAGGGCAACACACAAAAATCTGTTTCAGAACTTTTCAGTCTACCTGGACACTCTTTGAGTGACTTGAAAGTATTTTGGGGGTGGGGTGGGGGACCACTGGAAAACCAGACTTAAAAGAGAAACAGCTAAAATATATACCCAAAATCCCCAACCCCCAGTCTGCGACCCGGTACCGGGCTGTGGTCTTGGGAGGATCAGGCTGCAGAGACAGATCTCCCCCCGCACGCACTTCCCTCACGCATGCTCACACGCATGCATGGCCCATCCACCAGCACATGCCCGTAAGCGTGCCCTGCCCCCCGCGCACAGACTGCAACCCCCACCGGTCTGTGGTTTGGAAAAAGTTGGGGACCACTGGTATATATGATGCAAGAGGCCCACTTAAAAGGACTGAATATCAATCAAGGGTTCCCAAATCATTATCAAGTGTGAGATCTCACATTGATTCCCAGTTTTCCACTTGTATCAGTTGTGCTGTTGTTACCTTGTGGACTGATAACTGAAAATTATTCACAGCCTGAGCCTATTCTGTTACTAACAAAGCACTGTCACTTGTCCCATTATCTGTATCCCTACCTGATTGATCATGGGTCCATGTATGAATATGATAATCATATACAGTGGTGCCTCGCTTAACAATTTTAATTGGTTCCCCAAAAAAATCGCTATGTGAAAACATCGTTAAGCGAAACACCATTTCCCATAGAGATGCATTGAAAACCGGATAATCCGTTCCAATTGGAACGGATTACCATCCTTAAGCGAAAATCCCCATAGGAAAAAACTTTAAGCGAAACCCATTGAAATGCATTGAAGCCTATTTCAGTGGGGGAAAAAATTCACAAAAAATTCAAAAAGACTCAGAACAAAGCCAAATTAAGTTAACGAAGGTTTTATTAGGTGCACTAACGATTCCAAGCATTTTAAACATTTTTTAAACATTTTAGAATATTTTAAAAATAGCAAAAACGGGGCTGTAAAAAAAAACGTTAAGCGAAACAAGGGGACCTAAAACTGTCATCATTAAGCGAAGCATGGTCCCAAAATCGTTAAGCAAAAATCGCCCATAGGGAAAATCGTTAAGTGAAGCACAAGATTGCTCTGAAAAAGCCATCGTTAAGTGAATTTTTCGTTGTACGAAGCAATCGTTAAGCGAGGCACCACTGTAGTCTCACTCTTATGTGAGGACTCTTATGTCTGAGGAAGAGGACACTTGTTCTCTCTTCCTCTCTCACCTTTGCTTTTTCGTCTTGTACAGCCTAACGTGATTATTTCTTCAGAAATTGCTTCAGCGCTTCCTTCTTTAACCTTACTTAGTAGTTGTTCCAAGTCATTGCTGATTTGTTCTAGTAACGTGGTGGCAACTGTCCTAGATCATTAATGTTTTTCTATCACCAATTTTCACTGCTCCTGTATCTGAATCTCATCCAGCTTTAATCCACCTTTCCATATGGTATGCTTTACATATAGATTGAACAGATAGGGAAGCCGAATTTCACCATTGTCTGCTATCTTTGCCAGTTGCAAGCCATTCTTTTTCTTCATATTCTATGCTAATTGTAGTCTCTTGTTCAAAGTACATGAGCCAGCATACATTTGCAACATGCTGTCTAGCAGCATACTTTTACTCTTCCTTTTTTGGATCCATTTTTGAGGTCTGGCATATGTCCCTTCAGATATGGCAAAATCTTGAATGTTACTTTGTGTACATGAAAATTAATGTGGTGGTCTTACAGTTGTGTGGTTTTAGGTAGCTTCTTCGTTTGGAATTGAATGTATATTGCACTTTCCAGTTTGTGTGCCATTGTTTTGTTTTCCATATTTGTTGACATAAGATTTTAATACATGTTGCCTATTTAACCTGAAAGACCACTGTTTGTATGCCATCTACTCCTGCTGATTTATTCCTTCTAGGATACACTTGCAAATGAAATTCACACTCCCAAAGTGACCATTTGTTGACAATGCCCTTAATATAGTGCTTTGACATGAGTAACAGCAGACTCCAGAAATAATTGAATATAATACTGGTACATGACTTGAGGCTGCTTTGCTTATTACTTTTTCTTATGGTGAGGTCACTCTCCATGACAGAATAAGCTTTTACTTCAAAAGGTAAATCATAGGAACCTCTTTCCTTTTTCTTTTCTTTTAGATATGTGAATCTGAAAGCTACTCTGAGCATTAGTATGTTCTCATCAACAAGAAGACTGTCCCTGGGGCAGGTTTTTGCATTTAGCACTCATGCTTGATTTTTTTTCATCTGAAAATTTTGATTTTGCTCTGTGTGTAGTTGGGAAATATCTGCTTGATATTCTTAGCAAAAGGGCTTCATAGGATGGGTTGATCAGTTGATCCAGCACTGTTGCTTGGAGAGAACACGTTTGCAAGTGTAATGGGAAGGGAAGTACAGTGAGCAATCTTAACCCTGAGTGAAGCTCAGTTTTGAAATTCAGATAGCTAGTAATAATAGCCAGGAACTATTCTCTCCAGTCTATGCTATAAGTTTTTAAATTGCATACTTTGAGAGTTATTTTGTCTTGATTATATTTTCTTTTCATTTGAACTGCTCTAGTTGTAGAATATTATGCCCCTTTCTATGGTCACAAAACTACTTCCTTTTATCAAAGAAGAAACATAGCTTACTAAATGCTAATGTACATTTCAGAATGTTTTGCTGCTGCTATTACGATTGTTGTTGTTGTTGTTGTTGTTGTTGTTGTATCATTGTTTTTATATGATTTTAATTCTGATAGTTGTTGTTATACTAAAATACCCTAAAGAGTATACAGCTTTAATATAGCCAATCCACCACAACAGTGTAAAATACTGTATGAAGCTTTGTCCCTTTCTGATAATAATTTTCATTTCTGATTCTCAAGTAGATTCTCCCTCACTCGTTGAAATTCAGTAATATCAACCAGAGTAGGCCCATTGGATTAGTGACACTTACAAAGCATTTGAATAGTATTCTAGACCTCATTTTTTCCTGCAGTGCTTCCTAAGTGTGATAGTTTTGCTGTCTTTTAGGTTATATAGAGGGTGTCTCCCAGGACAGGAAGCATTTCAACAGGTGACAAGGCCTAGAATGCCATACAGCTTTGCAGGCCTCCACCTTGTTCATGTGAGTGAAATGAAGGTCTTTGCAGGTATGGATCTTTGGGCTGGGACTCCCAAAATCCTGCCTGAGGAATTCCAGGAGAATTCTGGGAATTGAAGTCCAGAAAAAAGAGTGGCATTCCCCCAAAATCCACCAGAGTTTGGTCAGATTTCAACTTATCTTGTAGAGTGATTTCTGAAGTTTTTGTGGTTAATTCATGTAATCAACTAAGGTCAATTATGACCATCTGCCACATATGCATTATTTATCTCCTTGCCTTCTATCTCCTTGGTTCCACTTGTGCAGAGGAAAATATTGCAAATAGGAAGAGAGTCTTATACTGTGACCCTACTGCTAATTGTTTTCCTCCAAAGCTGCAATGTTGCTGATCAACACTTTGAAATATTTACAGAAAAATAGTGTAGACCTAGCCATGCATCATGGATTGTAGTTGGCCACTGGAGAGCTCTGTGGTAGTGTGGGCAATTTGAAACCTCTGGTTTTGCTAAATTGTATATCTTGAGTTTGAAAGGACTTAAGAGTACATGGAGTTTTTTAGAAGAATTATCCCCCTCCTTTCCACCCTTGTTCTTTTCATCTGCAAAAGGTAACTCAGAGCTCCTTCGTAGTGCCCTCTGTGAATGCACACAAATGCATTTATCCTTCGCCTGCGCACTATGTTCGGAAGATTCTAGAGCTTGGAAAAAAGAGTCAGTCCCCCCCCCCCAAGCGCGCAGGGTATGAGCTCTGCCTCCTCAACCTTCCTTTCAGTTTCCTCTTTTCTGCTGTTCAAGTAGGACGTTAGGAAACTAGAGCACTAAGGAAAGCGATTATAGCCTTTCTAAATCTACCTTTTAACATTTTTCTATATTCTATTTTATTTTTTATTATTCTGCTTGTTTTTCCAATGATAGAACCTCCAGCTTTCCCCTTTTTATTATTCCATTCTGTCGTTTCCCCCCTTCCCTTAACGGTTTCCCCCCCTTTTTGTTTATGGCCCCTTGGGGCTTCAAGAAATGCTCCATTTGTCTTCGACAAATTCCACTTACAGACGGGCATGATCTTTGTCTATTTTGTTTGAGGGAAATCCATCTCACCCAGTCATGCACTACGTGCAGGAATTTTTCCAAGCAAGCTATTAAGCTGCGGCTCCAATGACTGAAATCTTTTCTCTACCAAAAAATCTCTCAACCCTGCTATGGAGGCTACAGCGCAAATAAGAAAAAGGACAAGGAAAAGTCTAAGAGGCAAAAGGGCTTAGCCAAACCAGCTACCGTACCTCTTTCTATACCTCCTATACTGGTGCAGGATTCTTCGAGGGATGATATTGGACTTTCCGACAGGGAGAAATGTGTTATACCTCCAGCCCAACAAGTAATGATATCCTGAGCATGTCTCTGAGTTTGGGCCGATTTGGGGCTGTTGCACCGTCCAGCCTGGCTATAGCCCCTTTCAGCCCTCGCTCTTCAGGGCAGGCAGATACTGAGACTGAGTCAGAACAGGAGTCTGCTCCATGCACTCCTAGGAGAAGTAAGGAGAAACGCAAACATGCCTCTCCATACCAGCCTTCCGGGCTTGAGGAGCAATATTACCATCCAGAGGGTATACCTCCTTATGGTCATCCTTACCCTGACCGGTACCAACCCTATCCATACCTGGACTATGGCTACCATGATCAATACAGAGGGTCGGACTACCCGCCACCACTCTGGTACCCTTCTGTAGATCCTCCACGACAAATGTTGTTGCAGTACCAAGGGGATGTCTCCACTCCTCAAGCTGCGCCATCCTGAAAGAGACCGATGATGCCGACGCCATCTGCACCACCGAAACGACTTAAATTTCATAGGAGCTATTCCTCGGTATAGGCTACCATGCTGTACTCCAGTCCTCATGACCATGATATGGAACCTTTCTCTGTATCTACTCAATCGGATGCTTACCCTATCCTATCACCCCCAGTACCACGACCACCACCGTCAACTTCTCAGTTGTCTCGAGGTGCCAACTCATGATCATCTGACAAATCCGAAGCTCCTGTTGCTGGTGCCACTGGCAATAATTCGCAGTCCCATCTAGAGGACTATACGTCATATGTGCAACTTATCTTGTGCATGGTGAAGACACTTAAACTTGATGCATAAATTCCTCAACAAGAACTGGACTTGGTTTTTCATGATATGGAGCAGGACAAAACACCTCCTCCTAGTTTGAGCCTCACACCAGCACTCCTTACCTTGGTTAAGGACTCTTGGGATAGATCCCCTTCAACTCTCCAAATCCCACAAAAGATTGAACAACATTATAAAACTCATGATTCGGACTTGGATTTTCTATTGAAACACCCCATTCCCAACTCCATCGTGGTCAAGGCTACTCAATACGAGTCTCACAGAAGATCTTCTACCACACCGGTTAGTAAGGAAGGCAGAAATTGACTCCTTTGATAAGAAGCTTTACTCACTGGTGGCATTGCTTATTAGGATCTCAAACCACCAAGCTGCGATGGGCGCTTACCAAAAGCATTTGTGGGATAGAATTCTCCCCTCACTTCAAACCCTTTCGGAACCATTGAAGACCGAAGTTCTCAATACCTATGCAGAGGCCAATACCCTCACTAAACAACAAAGGCAGACAGCAAAGCATACCATTGATACAGCCTCCAAATCTCTACTTACTTCAATAGCACTTAGACAACATGCATGGCTCCGGGCGGCCAACATCTTGGAGGATACCAAGACTAAGATCGAAGATCTTCCCTTTGACACAATGAGGCTGTTCAATTCCAAAACAGACAACATAATCGAGAATATCCACAAAATGAGGAAGATTGCTAAGTCCTACATCCCATACCAGTCTTACCGGTATCAGAAACCTTCATGCAAGAAACCATTTTACCAACAACTCCTCCAGCAAGCAACTGGTACAGCAGGCAACAACACAATGACTGTGCCTACCAGCCGCTTCAATCCACCACGATGCAACCTAAGCAGCAACAATATCAGGGCTCCAGACAGCCCTTTTGGAAATCCCAACGCAAGGGTACGCCCTATTCTTAATTGCCCTGGTATCTCCACCAGACTCCGTCTGTTCCTTCCCCAATGAAAGAGAATTACATCAGACAAATGGGTTTTGACAGTGGACCCTTGACTTACAGACGGCTTGACTTACAGATTTTTTGAGTTACAGACTTCTCTGGCTGCAAAATTTAGGTTTGACTTGCAGACTGAGATTTGACTTACAGACCAGAAAAAACCCAAAATGGAACAAAAACGGCCTGTTACGGGATCAATCGGTTTTCAATGCACTGTAGGTCAATGGAGACTTGACTTACAGACTTTTTGACTTGAGAACCGCCTTCCAATACGGATTAAGTTCTCAAGTCAAGACCCCACTGTATCATTGAGTGGGGATACGCCATAGAATTCACGCACATCCCCCCGACAAATTCCATCAAGCCCACCCCATTCTCTTTACCTTTACAAGAGGAAATCTCAGCTCTCCTCAGGAAAGGGGCGATAGTCATAGTTCCACCTGCTGACTCTAACGGGTTTTTCTCTCTCTCGATACTTTGCCGTCCCTAAGAAAGATGGGGGTATTAGGCCCATCATGGACCTCCAACAGCTCGATGAATGTATTCTTTACAAAAAATTCTGTATGCTAACTCGAGTTCATTCTCCCTCTTCTATGACAGGGAAACTTGTTCACTACCATCAATCTCAAGGACACTTATTTTCATATTTCAGTTCAACAGTCCCATCAAAGATACCTCCGATTTTGGTTCCAGCACACCACCAGTTTGCCGCTCTCTCCTTTGGGCTCTCCACAGCCCCCAGGACGTTTACAAAATGCATGGCCCCTGTTGTGGCTTAATCTCCGTACCAAGGGGATAAAGCTCTTCCCGTACATCAACGATTGGCTTCTTGTTGCCAGGACTTATCAGGAGGCCATCGCAGCCCCAAGAACTACTCTTCAGGTCCTGCATGAATTAGGCCTACAAATAAATTCAGAAAAATCCCACCTAGTACCATCACATGAGTTATATAGGAGCGTAACTCAACGCCCATCAGGCAAAAGCATTCCTACCATCCGACCGAGTAGCGAAAATCCGTCGGGCACTACTCCCTTTCCGACCTCTTGGTACGTCACTGCTCTCAACGTTCAGCACTTGCTAGGCCTTACGGCTTCCACAACGTCAGTGGTTCCCTACGCCAGGCTCAAACTCCATTCACTTCAATCCTGGTTCCTGTCACAAATAGATCCCATAATGGACTCCCAGCTAAAAGAGCTCTTAGTACCGCCACAGGTGGCAACTCGCGTGGTGGTCCTGCCTCAACAATTTGTTGCTCGGCAGACTGTTACGACCGCCTCCCCGTCAATTCAGGTGACGACAGATGCCAGCCCCTCCAGCTGGGGAGCCCACTGCCAGGAACTTCAGATACATGGATTATGGTCGAAGGGCGAAAGACCGCTCCACATAAACCAACTAGAAATGTTGGCCATCATAAAGGCCTTTCAGGCTTTCCTCCCCAGAATTGTGGACAAATCAGTACAGCTCGTGACCGACAATACCACGGTCATGTACTACATAAACAGACAAGGAGGAACTCAATCACTTCCTCTTCTTCGCCTCACTTTAAATTCTGGGAGTGGTGTCGTATGCACTGCATTGCCACTCAGGCAATACGTATTTCATCAGAGGAAAACTACTTGGAAGACCGCCTAAGCAGGCTCCCCACCAGAATGCACAAATGGTCCCTCAACGACACTGTCTTCCTGGACATCTGCTGCAGATGGGGTCAGCCGACAATAGACCTCTTCACTTCCCATATCAATGCCAATGCCCCAGGTACTGCTCACGAGCAGGCATGGACCGTGGTCCAGGGAAGTCACTTACCTCTTTCCTCCAATACCATTGTTGCTCAAGATGATAACCAGGATCATCCAATACCGGACAGATGTGATTCTCATCACCCCATGGTGGTCGCGAAAACCGTGGTTCACCCTTCTGAGAGAGATAACGCAAGAACTGTTCCACTTACCTCTGATACTGTCTCCCCTCTCCCAGAGCGATGAGGCAATCCTCCATCCTGATGTCCGATCCCTACATCTGACGGCATGGAGGATAACCCCGAATTCTGTGCAGTCTTAAACCAGGCTAGGAAGCCGTCCACTTCTCACCTGTATGGTACCAAATGGAAATCCTTCTTCAAATTCACTGCATCTAAGGGACTTACCCCAGTCCCATCATCTCTCTCGACTCTACTTACCTTTATCATATATCTCTTAACCTTGGACTGGCACAGCCCACCATTAAGGCCTACATTGCAGCCATAGTGGCTCACTAACCTCCCAGATCTAGCTCCGCTACGCTTTTTTCCCACCCTGCACTCAAGAGATTCCTAAAGGGCTTGAAGAATGTTCGCCCCATCACAGAAAATTGTGTCTCAATGGTCGCTGCAGCTCGTTCTTGAAGCTGGCTACCTGTGATGAAAAGTTACTCTCTCTGAAGATGGCATTCCTCGTGGCAGTTACTTCTACCAGGAGAACTAGTGAGCTAGCTGCTCTCAGATTGGATTCTCCCTATCTTCAGATGCACCCTGAGAAGGTCACCTTGTACCTAGATGTGTCCTTTCTGCCCAAGGTGGTGTTGGAATTCCACGGAAACCAACCCATCGTACTTCTGACCCTATTTCTATCACCATCCACACCGATTGAGAGTAAGTTCCATACTCTGGATGTGAGAAGAGCTATTGCCTTTTACCTCCACAGAACCAAAACCTTTAGACATTCTCCACATCTCTTTTTGTGCCAGAATGGCATTAAAAAGGGTGCACCTGCCTCTCCACAAACAATATCAAGATGGATAGTGCAAACGATACAATTGGCATACCAGCTTGCAGGCAAGCCAGTACCAGAACATCTTAAGGCTCATTCTACCCCAGTTGTCTCTACATTGACTGCTCTACACCGCAGCATTCAACTTCACAACATCTGCAAAGCAGCCACTTGGTCCAACCCTCTGACATTTGCCAGGCACTACTGCCTCAATGTCAAAGCCAAGAATGATGCCGCATTTGGAAGGGCGATCCTGTTATCTCTGTTGCCATGATGGTCCTTCATCCGGTGAGTCAGCTTGCTAATCACCCATTTGTGTGCATTCACAGAGGCCACTACAAAGAAAGTTAGGTTACCTACCTGTAACCATGGTTCTTCTAGTGGACCTCTGTGAATTCACACATCCCTCCCTTCCTCCCCTCTGTCTGTCACGGTACCGTTCTGTCTATCTACTCCATACGGTAATGGCGGACTAGGGAAACTGAAAGGAAGATTGAGGAGGAGGAGTTCATACCCTGTGGGGGTGACTAATTGACTCTTTTTTGGAAAGCTCTAGTATCTTCCGAACGTCCTGTGCAGGCGCAGGATAAACCCATTTGTGTGAATTCACAGAGGTCCACTAGAAGAACCATGGTTACAGGTAGGTAACCTAACTATTCATGTCCACCCTGCAGTATACACAGAGGCACCCTTTATTTTGGAGTAATGAATTTCTAGCTTGGGTTTGGTAGGGGCTAAAAAGAGAACAGAGAGGAGGTGGACAATTTGGCTGTCTGGCATTTAGTACATTATGATTACCAGAAATGTTTTTATTTATCAACAGATCAGTATCTATATATTCTTGTCCTGAGTTTGCCATGTTCCTTGTAAATGGTTGGGTAAATCCTGGATCTCCAGCATCTAAGATAAACCTGGTGTCACCAATCTTTCTGTCCTGGTTTTCAGCTTCAATTCCTTAATCTCATTCCCAGCAGTAATTGGCTTTCAAAATAAATGCATTTGTCTGTACTGTTCCTGTTCTTCATTTGTCTTTGCTGTAGGTCTCTATATTATCCATTGTCATGTTTAGGCTGTAAACTCCTTGAGGGCAAAAAAACTACTGGATTTTCTGGTTGTTGTAAAAATAAAGTGCAGAGGAGAGAACTATGTACCCCACCTAGAGTGGTCGCAAGACCAGATGGGTGGCGTATAAAACAAACAAACAAACAAACAAACAAACAAACAAATAAATAAATAAATAAATAAATAAATAAATAAATAAATAAATACCTTGAGCTCATTAGAGAGGAGGGGGGATATAAATGTAATACACAGGCAAAATTATTTATTTATTTAATTATGTGCTAGACATGGGCTGTTCATATTTGTATCTCTTGGGATACAGATACAAATAGCGGCACCACTGGTGCCCTGGAGGCCCATTCCCTCTCCCCAGAATCAGCTGTCCACTCACCATTCACAGTGCAGCACTCAACTCCGTTGCTGTTTTCCTATCACCACTCACAGAAGGAGCTTGGCCGACTCTTCCCCACCTCCCTGCGCTGCTGACCACTGTGGCATGGAAGTGGGACATGGAGTCTCCCTGCTCAGCTGATGAGTGGTTGACTGCAGGGGGAAAAAGGGGGAAGAGCCGGCCAAACCCCTTCTGTGATTTGCATTATGCCAACAACAGTGGAGTCAAGCATTGCTCTGTGAAAAATGAGTGGACCAGCTGGTTCTAGGGCAAGGAAATGGACCTCCATGGCATCTGTGGTGCTGCTATGCATATGTTTATCTCTAGGGATATGAATACAAATACCCCATGCCTATTCTGTGCTGATGTATAAATATTAAGAAATTTCCCATATTCATAGCAGTGGGCACTGGGGAACATTTTGGGGCAAGGAAGCCTCGATTAAACACTCAATGAACACAACAAATAATAATGAGAAAGTGTGCAGAAGCTAAAGAGAACTAGACAAAGCAACTAAAAGTAACATGAGAAAAATTATGTTCCTTGGGTTCTTTTTAAGGAGAAATGTGGGATATAGATAGATATAAAGCCATTTAAATGTAGAAATATTATTGGTATTAAAACTGTACGTACACACACACACACACACACACACACACACACACACACACACACACACACACACACACACACACACACACAAACCAGGAAAACGTTAGCTATTTCTTTGAAATTGAAATAATGACATCATAATCTTCATTTACTTATTTATTAATTTATTTATTTCAGGAGCTGTGATTGGAGATGGACAGTCTGCTGTGGCCAGCAATATTGCCAATACTACTTACCGGCTTCAGTGGTGGGATTTTACCAAATTTGACTTACCTGAAATAAGCAATGGTAAGGTGGAAAGACAACTGGTACCTCTCCTGAATTTTGAAGCCAAATTGGCCAGAAAGAAACACAGTTCTTTCAGATTTTACTAGAATATCTTGTCATACTTGGAATGATGTTCTGCATGTGTGTAGAATGTTGGTATTCTTGCTTCCAGTAGGACCTTGATTGATTTCTCTGTTTTGAAAATCTAGGAATGGCCCATCATTATCAATTTACTGTTGCTTATGCTCAATGTCATCCAGAAGCAAACTTTACAATAGTAACTGTTTCTGTTATCAATCCTGTCCAGCATTTTTGCTCATACTATGAGAACAGTATTGTGATCCACAGTATTCAGTAGACTGTCTCTCAGTCCACTAGCTGGTTGAAGAACTGTGGCAAACAACATACACCTGATATTCAGCCCTTCAATTTTATTTTATTTCTTAATATATTATATTATATTAATTTAATTTAGCTGATTTGGAGCATCTGTTATTGTTGTTCAGCCGGACCATTAGGAACTGAGCTATTGAGGCCTCAGCTGGTACCTACTCACCAAAAAGTTTCTTAGGTATGGTTAGCATTAGAGTGTGCAGTGTTACATGGCTGGTAGATGAGATATGCATGGTCAATTCAAGGACATGATTATAAAGGTATAGGAAGAGATAGCCCTTTCCACTTGCTCTGTATTTGTAAATGGAAACAGAAACTTGAGTCCTTGTCAGAAAGCTGTTAATAGTCTCTTGCTGATGTCTGCCCAAAAGTTAATAAGGGATTTTTCTTTGAATTCAGCTTTTAAAGTAGTATCAATCAGAAGTTTGAACAACTTCTCTTTTTCCTTGATTGATAGTCTGGCAGCTTGGAAGTATTCTTCTTCAAAGGGATTTGCAATCCAGTTGTTGTCTTTTGCAGGTTTTGAGAAGTACTTCTTGGAGGATGATTTTAGTGCTTTCAAGTGTTCAGTTATTTTCTTGCTCATTTCCTGGAAGAGCTGTAGCTTGTTCCTGGATAAGGAATTCTGTAAAATTTCAAATATCTCAGGTTGGCCTTTTTCAGCACATGACCTCCAAAAATGTAATTTTTTCATAGATTTAGTTTTGTCTGAAACTTTGAAAATAATTATCGAATTATACTTTCTTACACTATTGGTGTATGTACCCTTTCTCTCCATTATTCATTTTTGTTTGTTTTTTGTTTTTGCATACCCCTAAATGTCCTTGGAAACCCTGCTTTGGATCATTTGGACTGTTGACGGTGGTGTCGTCAACATTTAGACTGCCCTTTGCTATGTAAAGTTTGGCATCCTTTTTCCTGCTGGCAGCATGGGCAGAGTATTGTGCAGTAATATCAGGCTGTATCCTAGTGTTTTGAATCTTGGATAGAGAAACACAGTATCTGACATTCACAAATGAGAAGTTTTAGTATGGTTTAAGTATGCATACGGTAACTCACATTCCAACAGAAATGCCCCTCATGTAGAATTACCTGGTGCTAGAGGATCCCAGAAGATGAGCACATGGTCTGGGCTGTTGTTGCTGGAGTTGAGCAGAGCCTGCTGGAAGGTGGTTGCAGTCTCTTGATGCCAAAATATTTTTAAAGACGGTTTTGGACTTAATGAAATGGCAAAGCAGAATAACCTCTCAGATAAACTAATATTGCCATGTTTTCCAAATGATGGAAATCTTTCAAGATAAGCAAGATTGTTTTTGAGATTTAAGTGAGCTGTTTTAAATCTGGTATAGTTGGGGGTTCCCTGTTTATGAATGGGGGAAAACAGTTTTGCTTTTAAAAATCATAATCCAAAAACCCTTTGTCCAAACATGCCTGAATTTGCCACAGCAGAGCAAGAACAGACTGTCTGCTACAGCTGTGCCAAATATGGTGCTATGTGAAACCCAGTTTAAATGTCATAATTTTTCCACAAATGCTCACATTAAAATACAGCACTTAGTCTTTGAAGTGCCACAATTTTGTCTTCTTTGTCTTTTATTTTTCTTTTCTTTTGGCCTGATATGCTAGCACAGACTAACATGGTTACTCTTCTAAAGTTACAGTGAGTAACCTGTCCACTTATCATCATTACCAACTGGGTAGTATCAGTTTCTCTAGACCTCAGCAGTCTTCTATGAAACGTTCCATCTCAGCACATCAGTCCAAGTAGTTTTTGATTCCACATACAGATCTGCTGATAATAATCATGGGTTTCTCAAAATTTCTCATCCTCTGGGCATCAGATCCTCTAATTCATGAATACCAAATCATTGTGGTAGTAATAAGTAACAATTATTAACATAAAGCTGTAATGCAAGTGATAAATACTTTTTAGATATTGTTCTTTAACACTTGAAAATGAAATGAAACAACTGTGTGAGCAATTATATGTAAAGGACCAAAATAAATCTTCATGTTTGGTCAACTTGTCATCATCAGATCTTGCTGTATTGCAAACCCGAGCATTCTTTTCCATTGGTGTGCTGGCTAGGGCTGATAGGAATTGCACCTCAGCGTCATATTGTGGACCTCAGCTTGCCAATCACTGCTCAGAAATATGTGGATTGCTGTTCCTCAGATATAGGTATCCAACAAAACAAGGACTACTTCAGAGCAGTCTTGGGAATACTGAAGTTCTGCAAGAGCTGATATTGCCCGGTGGGTAGCATCTGGCTGTAGAGCTAGGGGTGAGCATTTGAAATCTCCCTGTGTTCCCTGGAAGAAAACCAGCTGAACACTCCTGGAGCATATGTGGCTGATCAACTTACATGTCCTGCCATCTGTATGGCCCTGGAACAAGCTGCATGGTCCTGGAGCACTACCAAAAGGAAGGACTGGCAATCTGTTTTTGAGTGCTTAATAGTTAGAAAACCTTGGGGGAAGAGGGACTGCTGTAAGTCAAGATGGACTCAATAGCACAATTGTGTATGAAGTATAGTACTCTTTTTAGATTTGTATTTTTTATTCTTCCTTCTAATTCTTGATTTCTCTGCCCCCTCTTTGCAGCCTCTGTGAATGTGCTTGTTCAGAACTGCAAGATCTACAATGATGCCAGCTGTGATATTTCTGCAGATGGACAGCTCCTGGCAGCTTTCATTCCGAGCAGTCAGCGGGGCTTTCCTGATGAGGGAATACTGGCGGTGTATTCTCTAGCACCACACAACTTGGGTGAAATGCTCTACACAAAGCGATTTGGTAAGAGCCCATGGATGGATTCACATGGTGGTGGAAGGAATACCCGAGATTCTAGTCTCACAACATACTCAGAAACAGAAGTGCAGCCTTTCAGAAATAAGCAAATAAAATATTTCACAGCTGGAGGAAAGATGTCTGTAGAATCATAACCCTGTATTGATTTGAAATGCAAGAATATATAGACCCTAAGTAGGTCTGTAGCATGTTATTATGTCATGTCTCTCAGCAAGCTCATTCAACTGTATTATCTGTGCAGTACTGACACTGCTGTTGTGATAATGGGCAAGTAATACTCTTACAGATTTCTAATTAGTGCTTGTAATATTTCACACATCTTTCTTTTTTTAAGGATCCATAGTCAAGTTTGTTACATCCTACATTGTAGAAATGGAAAAGATGGAAAGCAGAAAATTATTTATGTTTGATCCATAGGTCCTAATGCCATTTCTGTGAGCCTGTCCCCAATGGGCAGGTATGTCATGGTAGGATTGGCATCCCGCCGCATTCTGCTGCACCCTTCCACAGAACATATGGTGGCTCAGGTCTTCAGGCTTCAGCAACCACATGGGGGAGAAACCTCAATGAGGGTAAGTAAAATTTCTTTGTGTGCCTGTTTCCGTGTCTGTATCTTGGTTCATTATCTTCCTTGTCTTCTGTGTGTTTACAGGTAAGTTTTCCTATTTTCAGTGAAGCAGAGTTATGAGAAGGTCCACAGAAATTTCAGCCTTAGTTGTCTCCTTAGTTTTCACTCTATGATGTTTCAACATCACTGAAGAATATTGTAAAACAGATACTGCTATGAAAAATCAGTAATGGCTGTGGTAATACTAATTGAAAATCTACACTGAATTCGGAGTAAGGATAGTGTTACCAATAAATCCTTCCTTGTAATGACAGTGCAAGGAACTTTATATCAGTGGACAATCTGATGAAGGCTTTAAAAAAGCAATTTTGCAGCAAGGAATCTATCTTGATCATGGATGATTGGATAACCATGAACAATCATTATCTGTCAGACTATCCCAGACTAAAATAAACTATAGTCTTTGAGAAGAAAGTGGTGTTGCTTATACATTAATATACATTAATAACATCTTCTTTGGTCAAGATATGGACTTCATGATACTATCTGCTTTCAGATTCTCCATTTCTAACCAATGTTACTTTCATTGCGTGGGAAGCGATAAGCCTAGATTGTAGGCCCTTAAGTGCCAAGGAAAATGTCTCATTGTTGCTGCTTGCTCTGAGTTCTTAAGCTAAAAGAGACTATTAATTTAAACTGAAAATTACTTGTTTGAACAGACTGTTTAATTAAATAAAAAATTGCCCTACATCTTTAAAATGTTATTCTGAATAAAGCTTCTTACTTTGTTTATAGGTTTAATAATTCCACACATATTTTAAGATTTTAGCCTGGAAACTGTATTAGACAACAAACAGTTTTTGAAAAGTAAATTCAGAAATAAGAGTGATATTGTATGTTACAGCGACTGTACATCATGCTACTCTATTGGATATATTCATTCCTTGTTTCATGGCTAGTTTTTGGTTTGATTTGGTTTGATTATGATAGCATTAAGAATAATAGCACAAAGAGTGGGCAGCACACTGGTCCCTCTAAATCCATTTTTTTGAGTTGTTACCTCCTTTTATAATAGCCGAGTACCTTATGACCCTCTCCCACCATGTTTCCATAAATAGGCATTGTCATCATTCCCCAACATGGTGACATTGTTAACACTGCTGCTGCTTTCCCTTCTACTGTTCTGCTGCTGACTGCACCAGGAGTTCAGAACTGTAGAGGGAGAAGAGCAGAGGATTTCAAAGATGGGCCAGGGGATGGAATGACACTGTGCTACCCAGGGAGGGTGCAAAACCTTCACACAGAGGGGATCCCCCTCAGAAATCAGCATGATACTTTCCTTGCATCCTCTATGGAAGTGGCAGACCATTTATTTTATGTCACTTCTGGGTGTTTATTGTGTGAGAGTTTTTTTTCTTTTTTCTTTTTCTTTTTCCTCCCTTTCTTTCTGTTCTCCAGAAATCCCCTTCCTTGTCATCCCTGTTCAGAAACTAGAGCCTTCTTTCTCTCCTCAAAGGCCTGTTTCTCATACATACACATGGACACTAACTTTAATATCCTGCTCCAAAAGGACAAGGAAGAAATTATTTGACAAAGGCTGCAACCTCCCCCCAAGAAAACACTTTGTGGGGGTCATAACCCAGGTTGGGAAACAGTGCTCTAAATAAATCAGAAGTAACTGAAATCATATTTGTTAAGCAAACATAATGTGTCTCTTTTTTAATGTTAATACAAGTTGGAGGACCCCATCAACTCTAACTTACTTTAGAGAAAAAAGTTCCCGTCCTTTTGTTGTTATTTTTGAAAAATACTTTGGGATCAGGATGCTGCCTAGATGCTACAGGACACTCCCCCCCCCCAAAAAATTCTGTATTAGTGAAATATTCTTAGTATCCCAAAATGCTCCTGATTTTTCAATAAAAGTACTTCATAATACTGTTATTCACATATTCATTTGTTCTCAAAGCAGAAAAAATAGAACTCCTGTGGGATTTTCATTTGCTGTTGGATTTAGTCACGTAGTTGCACCTGAAATTAAGGTTATTCAGTAAAACACTGGAAAATCTGTGAAAATGTTGTAGTCCCACAGGTATCCTCTTTTTTCCTATTGTGTTTTGTCTCACTGATTTTAATACTTTTGATTTTGACCACATTGATTTTATTGTTTCTAATTTTAATCTTTATGGTTACCTTACCACAGAATTTGATTGGAAATTTTGAATTTCCCATGGGTGCTTCTTATAACATTTTGCATAGCTGGCCTATCTACCACTTGAATAGAAGATCACTAGAGTGTAGCAGAATTCTCTGGGGTGACTTTGGAAATATCCTGGTTGAAACCACAAAGAGCTTCTGCCAGCCATAATAGACAGTATTTGACTAGACAAACTAACTGTCTGACTCAATATAAGGCAGTTTTTGCGGTAGCAGAATCTGTTCCTGATTTTATTTTTTGGTTACAATTGGAAGAGGGGGTGCAAGCCATTTCAAGTGAGCTGTTGGAGGAAATCCTGTAGGAGTGTGGGGCACAATCTGATGTACAAGCAACTGTATACAAATTCACTGTCAACTTAATTGTTCGTGCAGAGGATCTGAAGAACATGAATACTGGCAATATGATACTATTGACAAACACAGTGTCATTACCAAATGAGGTAATTTGGATTTTTGGGAATTCTGAATTCCACAATTCTCCATTGCCGTGTTCCACCTGCCAGACATACGCTTAAATTGTGCTCACTTGCAGGGAGCCTGGGCTGAAAGTCCTCATGGCCCAGACTAAACGAAGCCCAAGCCTATTTTGCTGCAGATTTCTGGGAGTAAAACAAACTATGTTTGAACTCAGCTTGTCCTGGACTTTGAGTTCTTCCAGCCCAGCCTTCCTCCAGGTGAGCATAAATCAGGTATCTATCTGGCAAGTAGAACTCCAAGAAAGGAGAATTCTTAGAGTCCAAATAAAAATAAATGCACCTGCTTCACATTCTCATGTGGGAATATTTTGATTGTTAGAGGTATACCTGGGGAATTCTGGTAATTATAGTCCAGAAACACAAATCTGCACACCTCTGCTCACTAGCTTGACAACAGTTACAGTATTGATCTTTATAATGGAGACACCATGGGTGCTCCCCAAATAGGATCACTCAACATTGGTGAGTTGAAAAACAAAGATCCCAACAATATATTGACCATCCTCAACACCAGCATCTAAAGTGTCAGTTGTGTCTACATCAGTATCAGCTGCTCAGCCAATAATGGCTACAAAACTTACCCCTGCTACTACTTCAGCTGTGCTCTCCATTCCATTTGGCATCAGTCATGCCTATCTTTATCCCAGTGGGCATAGTTACTCAGCCTGTATTGCAGTCATTCAGTAATGTGGCTCCCAGCACTCAGGTTTAACCAGTATAAGCACATTCTTCTGCTGCATTTCTTATTTCTCAAGTGAAGAGTGTAGCTTGACCAACTTTCTTCACAGCGTGCTGTGACAGGTAGTGAACTGATGACAGTAGAGTTCAGTCAGTCTCATTTGTAATACAACCACAGTGATTATCATCTTTGTTAGTGTCCACCAGCAGTGCTCCTTCTCCTTTGGATGACATGGCATCACACTTCAAACTCTTAACTAGATTTGCTAAATATACAATATAGGCAGGAGCAGTCACTGGGAGATCCAGTGTTCTCGGCCCTTCAGGTCCTAAATAACGTGCTAGTGACACTTCCCTTGTGGTCATCCTTAATGAAATCTGTGAAGGAAATCTTCCAAAGGCCATCATTAACACCAGGATTTAACTGTCATCTGGATAATTTTATTTTGGATAATTTGGATAATTTAGTTATAATGGTTTCCTGATTGAGAAGAAGAGAGTTATATATGTCTCTCTGGAAGAAGAAGGTAATTGGATTGGTTAGGTTGAAAGGCTTATTCTGGGATTGCCCTAGGCCTTACAAAATCATCCCTGGATGAGATGTTTCTTTCAGAAGAGGCTGTTGTTGTCATGGACTATCTTCCAGAAGAAGCAATTTGCAGTAGTTTTCTCAAAGAAGCCAATAAGGTAGCAGTATACTAGATTAAGTTGGCAAAACATGCATTGGAGTGCTCCACAAGATCCTTTGTGCAAGCAGTTACTTCACAGTATCATTCATGGCTCTGTCCCATGTATATTTTGCAAGGTGTTAGGGTCAGGTTAGCTGAAATACCTTTGGAAAGTCATGGTCTTTTTTCATCTAAAAGGAGCGAAGAGTTAAATACAGAACACAGATAGGCCACCGTGTTTGGTACCAGGCTAGTTCAACACCTCCCAGCCTGGAACAGAATACCGTATTTTTCTGTGTATAAGACAACACAGTGTATAAGACTACCCCCACTCGCTGCTTTCCCCCTTCACTTCCTAAGCCCCGCAAAAGCAGGATTAAAGGGCTGCAGAAGTGGAGGGGGAGAGCAGTGATCTTAGGAAGTGGAGGGGGAAATCAGCCGTGAAAGGGCTGCAGGATCAAAGGGCTGCGATCCTGCAGCCCTTTGATCCCTTCCCCCCCTTACTTCCATGTATAAGAGGACCCTCAATTTTTAGTCTAAAGATTTTAGATAAAGATATTGTCTTATACATGGAAAAATGCAGTACGTATTGATCAAAGAATCCTTGCTGTAATGCAGTTAAGCTATCAAATAGAGTCCCGTGGCTTACCATCTACACACATGCTCTTCTCAATGCTTCCTACAATGCCTCTCTTTCAAAAGATTGACAAACTACTCAACAAAGGAACCGTCAAGACTGTTCCTCCTCATCATAGTCCCATTGGCTAATAGTCTAGGTACTTCACATTGCAAACAACAAACAAAAAAATTAAAAAGGATGGAGACATCCAGCCTATTTTAGACCTCCAAGGTGTCAACACAAAACATTATTACACAGTGTTTCCTAGCGGTGGCTGTGTCTGCTCTTTTCTCCTTATTCAGATAAGATGATTGGTTTACAGCGATACATCTGAACTATGCTTGTTTTCACAGATCAGTTCATCTGTCACATTGCCAGTTTCTCAATTTCACACTTGGAGGAGCTTCCAATCAATATCAGTTCTACCCTTTGGTCTATCAGTGGTGCTGAAAGTGTTTACAAAGATTATGGCTGTCACCACCATGCACCTGAGAAGGCACAGCATAATTGTCTTTCTATATATTGAAGAGTGTCTGGGTGCACACATAGAATCCTACCTTCAGTAACACCTGTAATGTGATTCCTCTCCTAAAAGATTTAGGTATATGCATCATTGTGAAGTCACATTTGACTCCCATCTCTAGACATGTCTGTTGTTGAATGCAACAGGAAATGAAGAAGATCAAATATGAGATCAATTGACTCTGTTAAGGAAGCCATAGCCTTGTTTTTGCAAGAGCTGAGCAGAGCTGTTAATGATAGGACATTTTGAATGTCACTCTTTCTTAGGTTGCCATAAATTGGAGACATCTTGACAGCACATAACTACAGTGGGACATATCTTTCCTAGGAGCCAGACTAATTTCCACAAGAGACATAGTCATGGTTCCCAAAGATATTTCTCAATTCAGGTTATGCCTAAAGCTACCAGTGAACATTTTACTGGCATTATTCTCAGGAGCATGAAGCTTTTAGCATCAATAATATCAGTTCTGTGGTTTGCGCAACTGCATATGAGATCTCTATACAGTAATCTTATTTGCTCCAACACCAGAATCCAGCATTTGACTAGAAATGAATGTGATTGATGGTTACACCAAAAATTTTATTATCCCTGCATTGGTGGCTTAGAGATCACAACTTCTTTCAGGCATTCCTTCCACCAGAATTATGAATAACAATGACCACCATTAATGTTTCCAAAGACAGATCAGGTAGTTATTGTATAAAGTATTATGTTAATGGACGGCTGAAGAAGAAGTGATCAGATCAGCTTCCTTGGGCTGCTGGTGATATTCAACATTTGTAAAGCAATCATCTCCTTAATTGATACAATAGTAGAAATTGCTTACCAACAACTCTACCATAATATAGTAAGTGAACAAATAAAGAGGCATCAGGTAGAAAAAATACTGAACTTTGCCCTAATTTTTGCCGTTGGTGAATCTAAATCATAACAGTTCATGTTCGACAAGACATGAATCATCTGGGTAAGCTGTTAAGTAGACAGTGCAAACAAATTTACAAATGGGAACTATATCTTGTTTGCACGCAGAGGTTTTTCACAAATGGGGCAGGCCAGATATTGACACATTCACTTCCAGGAACATAAAAATAATCTTCCACTTTAGTTCAGCAGAATGGAAACAGAGCGGGGCTCTCTTGGAGATGCTCTTTCCCTACAGTGTAGAAAATGTCTTTGTTTATTCTCACGATCATTACTACTCACCAGAGTAGTGAAACTTTGACACAAGAGGCTGCGTGCAATGTTGATAACATTGCGGTGACCGTGCCAAAAATAGTTTTATCTATTGTTTTGGATCAATCATCAGAAATATCTCTAACTTCTACCATGACTGGATATTTTTCTAAACGACACTTTTTCCTAAAATAATTAGAGGAAAAATTGAGCAGGGGTTTATGCACGGAAGGAGGCAGAGGCAAAGGAGCAGTCGCATGCACGCCTCTTGCTGCCGCCACTGCCGCCGCCGCCGCCACCACCACCACCACCCAATTGCCTCCTCCAGGGCTGACGGCTTTCTCCTCCAGTGGTGGAGGCAGCAGCAGCAACAAGAGACGGAGGCAAAGGAGCAGTTACATGCGCTCGGGTGTCTCTTGCTGCTGCCTCCCCCGCCCGCCCGATCACCTCCTCCAGTGAGACTGATGGGACTTCCCTCCAGCTCACATCTGCCTTGTCCCCTCCGGTGGCGGAGGCAGCAGGAGGCGTAAGCAAAGGAGTCACTCTGGAGGAGGTGATTGCGCGGGCAGCGGAGACAGCAGCAGCAGCAGTAGAAGAGACTGAGTTGGAGGAGCAGTTGCCCATTAACTGCTCCTCCGCCTCCAGCATGGGTCAAAATTAAGGAGTCATTTTATATATTGAGTGGTCATATACATGGAAAAATATGGTATTCTTTCATTCCAGCTTCTATCTCAGTCTCACAGCATGGAGAATCTGACCTGGATAATCAAAATCATACAGGATGCCAGCAAACAGTCTACTTGCAAGCCCTTTAGTCACAAATAGCGGGCCTTTGCTCATTTGCTAACAAGCACTTCTTTGACCCTTATAATAATTCAGTTTTCAAACTATTATTTTTGTGATACAAGATTGTCTTTTTCCTCACCTTAGGTTTATTTAGCAGCTCTGTCAGCTCATCTATTTCCAGATAATAGAGCCTCACTCTAGTTTAAATTCAGCAATGGCTGCTTCTTCTCTGGAGCTGCTCACAGCAAGAACCACCTTATAGTATTTATTATATCAGCCTGTTGAGCAGGTGAATAAACTAACAAGCAAGCTAACACTATCTCCCTTGTTTTTCTGAGAAAGTAGTATTTATTTAGATGAGACATACCTAGGGCTATGTCTAGCTTCCACTTGGCTCATGACACTGTATTTCATATCTTTTCCCCATCTTTCTCAGCATCAATGGAAGAGGCTGTACACGCCCAGGACATGAAAAGAGCATTGGCAATTTACATTCAGAGAATGAATAGTTCTATTCAGGCAACCCACTAGGCTTTTTTGTAGCTTATTCTGGACTTAAAGCAATCACAGGCCAAGACATCCTTGCCAAAAAGCTCAACAAATATTCCATGAGAGCTGTAGGTACCTACACATGCTTTGGAAGACATGACTTACCCAAATTGTTGACTTGTTCCAGACAGTCCATGTTTATCCAACATTACTGACTAAACATCAACTCTCAGAGTGACGCTTCTTTCAGGAGAGCTGTACTCTGCAGTGCAGTACTGAGTGTAGGTACCTACATTCTGCCCCTTCTTTGGAGTTCAGTTGCTAGTCTTCATCCATCAGTGTGAATGCATGGAGACTCACTATGTGGAAAGATAGTTTACTTTCTTAACATTTGTTCTTTGAATGGTTGTCTGTATATTCACACAACCTGTTTTCCTTCCTTTCTTTCACACCTGTGCTTAACTACCTCTTGGCCTGAGGTGGTACACAGGAGAGGTGGATTTATAATCTAAATTCTGTCTCTCCAGGTAGAACATTCTGAAGGGGTGGCTCTTAATAAAAACACTATTAATTTTGGAGGGTGAATTAACAAAACTTCTATCTCTCTCATATTCAGGCAGTGTGTAAATAGGCATTTGAAATAGTTTGTTCTTTTTTCTCCTTCCACTTCAACACCCCCCCCCCCAATGTTCCCTTCTTTGGAAATTTCCAAAGTTTGAGTAGCTTTCAGAAGAGTGTTGTAAGATGAATTCATTTGTGATAGAGTTTATGACTTAGATCTAAACTGGCAGGAAGGTGGACATTGTAACTGGTTAGAAAATGATTCTGTTTTATTTATTACATATTTATTAAATTTTTATATTTCACTTTTGTGCCAAGAATCACTCTTGAGGCAGAGAACAGTAATAGAGAGCAAACAAAAATAATCAAAGGATAAATTTTGTTTGAAAAACATGTATATAAAAAGGAAATGCTCAATTAAAATTATTTCAGCAGCAGCCCGGCTTAATTACCAAAGGCAGTTACACTGGTGCCCTGCTTGACGACGATAATCCATTCCAGCAAAATAGCTGTAGAACGAAATCGTCGTCATGCGGGGAAAAAAACCATTGAAACGCATTAAAAACCAGTTAATGTGTTCCAATGGGCGAAATACCTCATTGTCCAGCGAAGATCCTCCATAGGGTGGTCATTTTCTGGTGCCTGTAAAGCGAAAAATCAGTCCTAAAAACAGCAGGGAGCCATTTTGCACAGTGGGTGGCCATTTTGAAACCCAGTGATCAGCTGTTTCTAGATCATCGTAAAGCAAAAAATCGGTTCTCGAAGCAGGGAACCGATCATCATCAAGCGGTTTTTCCTATTTAAACATCGTTTTGGGATCGCAAAAGCGATCACAAAAAGATCGTTGTGGAGCAGGGTAATCGTTAAGCGGGGCGCCACTGTACATTCTTTGCAGCAGAAGGAAAAATAAATGGGGTTTTTAGAAGAGGTAGCTGTGTTAGTCTGTGTAAGCATATCAGACAATAACAAAATTAAAAATATATAAAAAGACAAAAACATTGTAGTATTTTAAAGAGCAACTGCTGTATTTTAATGTGAATTTCCATAGATCACTATTTTAATTTGAGTTTCCATTGATCACCACGTTTTTGTCTTTTTTCAACTTTTTATTTTTATTTTGTTTTCACCTGTAATCCATGGATCAAATCTACAGTATTTCCTCAGACATGAGAATGAGATTACATGGTAAATTTTTATACATGCCCCCCCCAGATAAAGACACAGTGATTGATAGTAGACATAAATTGCAGATTCAGTTTGATATTTCATACCTCGAGATTGTTTCCATTTGATATTCAGATATTCAGAAGTGGGATTTTCACTCCCTCCCCCCCCCCCCCCCCCGTCCTTTGTCCATCTAACGAGCCTATTCAGACCAAGTGGAACTGAAACCAATGTGGAGGACATATTAGGGGTCTCCTTCCAACTCTCTTTAGACTGAAGAAGCTACTAAGATGAGTAATAAGAAAGAAGTTCAGTTGTCATGACTCAGCTTCCAGATAATCTCACCTGGATGACTGAGAATCTTCAGATATTGATATTCAGATCTTTTGCACTGAAGCTTTTCACTGTGAAAAATGGCAATGGTTAGTGGGTAAAAAAACTTGTAGCTAAATGGGGGATGAGAGAGGCAGCCGATTTTCTTTTAGCATAAAATTGCCACTGAGAAGACACTCCTTTATATCACCACTAAACATGCTTTCAACATTGGTGAGACTGAGACAAATTCTCTGCTGAAGATCTTAACTCCTGAGCAGGTTTTCAGGTAGTCTGATCCAAGTGATATAGTGCTTTTTAGCTTAAACCGGTTCTTTAAAGTGTGGCAGAAATGGACCAGTAGTGAATGAAGCTTTTATATTCAGAGGGTTATATATTTTTCTATAACCAACCCTTATTAACAGCCCGATCATAGCATTCTGAACTATCAGAATTTTCTGATCATTTTTGAAAGGCAACATAACTCAGAATGTTTTACAGTAGTCCAAACAGGAAGTAACCAGAGTATGATTCTTTATGGCCACATTAAGTATCTCTCGGAATGCCTGGTCACTGTCAAAACCTGGATGTCCAGGTTCAGGGCTGAATCCAGAACACTGTTCATCTGATTTTTCAAGGGGATGCGATTCATCTGAATCAGGATGAGTCCCTGTTGCATGCATTTTGACAGATGAAGAGCAACTCTGTCTTTTGTGTTTCATTTTGTTCCTCCTAATCTTGTCCATTACTGATCAAAGTTGTGTTCAAAATTAAAGGAGCTTCCTTGAATTTATCTGGCTGGATAGCTTAGTAGTTTAGGTATCTGGTTTCAGAGCCAGAGTTGGAAGTTCGATTCTCCACTGTGCCTCCTGTGAGTAGAGCCACCCTCTGTGGCCATGGACAAGCAGTACTGTCTCAGGATGCCTGAAGAAGAAGGGAATGGTAAATCACTTATGAGTATTCTCTACCTGGAAAACCCTGAAAAGTATCACCATAAGTCACATTCTACTTGATGGCACATTATTATTATTTTTTTTTATTATTCTTTGAATATAGATGGAAGAAATGAAGAAGATTGGATTTTATCAATATACTAGGGTATTGTATTCTGAAGATATTTCCTGGTGGTTTCAGGAGAATGTTAAATAGAATTGGAAGCAACCTGAGGATGTCGTAGACCAGCAGTCACAGCAGTCTATTCAGGGGTCACCCAGAACCAGCTTCTGGATTCATCTTTCTAGGAATAGCTGGCACCGCCGTAGAAGAATGCTTCAAAGTGCTGTTGTGTAAATTAAAGAGGAAATTATTATTATTATTATTAAATTTAACTTCTATGCTGCCCACATAGGTTTGCAACAATTGTTGCGGTTTGCAACAATTAAAATAAAATAAAAATACAATAAAAAGATAAAACAATTAAAATAGATACTCTAAATGTTAATGTTTAATGTTTACTGGCAAAGAAAAAAATTTAAGGCCTAAAATCTTGTCTTGTGAAAGATCCAGCAGAACTAGGACGGTCACATTCCACCATCTACTTTCCCATCTACTAAGGGAACCCAGGCAGTCTCTGTCCCATAAACGGGACATTAAAACTGACAGATAATCTTATCTTCTCTAGAAATTTGTTCAACACACAATAGGTTCCAGCATCTTGCCCAAGAATGGAGATCATCCATAATGGTGACAGTGGTTGTTGGGGAAAGTTTAAAACAGAATAAATGTTTTATTACCAGCTATTTTAGATATAGAGATAAAAAGGGACGTGGTGGCACTGTGGGCTAAACCTCAGAAGCCTGTGCTGCAAGGTCAGAAGACCAGCAGTCATAAGATCGAATCCACGCGTCAGAGTGAGCTCCCGTTGCTTTGTCCCAGCTCCTGCCAACCTAGCGGTTCGAAAGCATGCAAAAGCATGTAAATGCGAGTAGATAAATAGGTACCATCTTGGTGGGAAGGTAAAACAGCGTTCCCTAGTCACGCTGGCCACGTGACAATGGAAAACTGTCTTCAGACAGGCGCTGGCTCTATGGCTTGAAAAGCGGGATGAGCGCCACCCCCTAAAGCCGGACATGACTGGACTGAAAATGTCAAGGGGAACCTTTACCTTTACCTATTTTAGAAATAATGGAACTACATCCTGTTTCAAAGAGGTATGTACCAGTAGTTCCCACATCGTATTGCGTTCATTAATCAGGAAAGGAAGGGGGAAATGCCAAATAGCCAAGGAGGAAGAAGAAGCATTTATAAGCAGAGCTTCTGCAGGGCCCCTAACAACACCAGCATTTCTGCTTTTTTGGAAGAGAGTCCCTGAACATCTGTGCACCCAGGAGAACACTGGATGACAGACACTTACAGCTGCCTCCTGGATAACCTTGATAATAGCCCCCTTGCATTAAAAATGCTGCTTCTGCTGAATGCCAGACAGTGAAAGGGAAAACATCAGCCATCCAGGACTTGATCCTGGTGTGCCAGCGGCGTCCATTCCTTGAAATGTCTGATTTGGCTACAATGACACATACCTTAATTACATTTCACTGGGATTACTGTAATGTGCTCTGTATAAGGATGCCTTTGATGATGATTCGGAAACTTGATTCAAAATGCAGCAGCCAGACTACTGACTGAGGCCCTTTATAGGGAGCATACTATGCCCCTGCTGTAACAAGTGCACTGACTGGTGGTCATTATCTCTAAAGCCACCTAAGGCTTAGGTACAGGCTACCCGAAGGACCATATCTCCCCAATATGAGTCTTCTCAGTGCTTAAGATAATCAGAGGAGGTCCCTTATCTCAGTCCCATTGCCAATGCAGGCATGGTTGATGGGGACTTTCTTAGGTTATGGAATGCTATCTCTCGGGCAGTCAGATTGGGCCCCTCTCTTTTATCCTTACATTGACAGCTGAAGACTCACTTTTTCTGGCAGGCTTTTAATATGGCTGAGTTCCTGAATCCCCCCTTTACTTTTTTTACCTAAGATAGCCTTTAATGTGTTGTTTTTAAGTATTCAATGTATTTTAGTCAGTTTTTTAGTTTAATTGTTTTTAATGTATATTGTGTTTTTAATTCTATTCTTTTTAATATTATGGGCCAGCTTGAGTCCCTTATTGGGAGAAAGATGGTCTATAAATAAGACAAATAAATAAATACACGTGTCCATGGTATGTCTCAGCTCCCCATAATTCTGTTTGTTTCTTTGGACTGGAAAAATTTAGAACTACCAATTATGATTGGATAAGCAGCAGCCAAAAATAAGTCAACTGGACTTATATCAGCTATGGCAGGGTTCCCCAACCTTGGGCCTCCAGATATTCTTGGACTTCAACTCCCAGAAATCCTGGCCAGCAGAGGTGGTGGTGGAGGCTTCTGGGAGTTGTAGTCCAAGAACATCTGGAGGCCCAAGGTTGGGGACCACTGAGCTATGGCATTAAAGTCACAGTGGATCCAAGCTACAGTGGTGCCTCGCAAGACGATGTTAATTCGTGCCATTGAAATCACTGTCTTGTGAAAACATTGTCTTGCAAAAAGCATTTCCCCATTGGAATGCATTGAAACCTGTTTAATGCGTTCCAATGGGGAAAAATCGTCGTCATCCAGCAAAAAACGGCCATAGGGAGGCCGCTTTGCAAAGCGCCGATCAGCTGTTTTAAATCGCTGTCCTGCAAAAAACGGGCCCGAAAACACCCGTTTTGTGATGATCGCCCCTAGGAAAGCCATTTTGCGAAGCCAACGATCAGCTATAAAAATCGTCGTCTTGCGAAAAAACGGTCTGCGAAGCATGGACCAAATCGTCATCCACCGAAATTCCCCCATAGGAATCACTGTTTGGCAAAGCAAAATGGCGGTCGCAAAACCTCATCATCATGCGGATTCGTCGTTTTGAGGGGTAATCGTCTTGCGAGGTACCACTGTATTTTATACAGAACATGTCAGGCACTTGGACACTGTGTGTTATAAAAGACTGTACTTTCTTCTCTTGGACCAGAATATTATAAGTCTGGCCATCCTTTATAGCTCAGTTGGATGACTCTGTGCTGATGGACACACAAGAACAATTGCTTTGATACCATCACTGTCATTAAATAGGTCTTCTGATGGATTCCAGACTATGTTTTGCTGAGCTAACTCCACATTGCCTGCAGTGTTTCTCGTATCCCTGGCCCATCTGTTTTGTAGTCACTAAATCCTTTGAAAAACAATGAGCCCATGTATTTCTGCTCAGTGGGTAATTATTTCAACCACCCAGTCCATTTCTCCATTCCAGACCTCAGTAAGGCTTTTGAAATAAATACTTGCTGATGCAGAAGTTTTCAAGATCAGTCAGACCCATTCTGATCCACCAGTCTCCTGGGATGGGCCATCTTAATCTGTCCTCTACACCTGCAGTGAGTCTGAGCTCCAGTACAGGCTTGTCTATATCAAGTCTTTGAAAAACAAGTCCAGGATTTATCCTCCAGAATGACTGAATCCAACATTCTGAATTCTTGTAAAGGTCTATGGCCAGAAACAATAAAGTTTATATGTATGGATGTATAACTGAATCCAGATAGTAATCAGAACAGACCCATAGATATCATAAAGGCTTTTAAGTCTCAACAGGTGATTTTAGTGGCTTAAAACATTACATACATGAAGCCTTGGATGACAGTGATATATAAAACAAAAGAAGAAATAGTTCATTATTGTTTGCTGGCTACTAATCTTAGCAAAGACAAAATCTAAAGGCTCAAAATCTTGTCCTGTGATTCAAGTGTTTATTTTAATGGAACCACATTATCATGGAGACTGTTGGCCTTGTAGATCAGCAGTCCCCAACCTTTTTGAAACCGCGGTCCGGCTCAGCCTCTGAGGAAAGTGGGGCACCTGTGCTCTCTCAGGTGCACGGGCAAAGTGGTGGGGGAGCGCCTGCGTGCCAGTGCCAGCATGAGTGCTCCCCCACCCCTTCGCTCAGGCGCATGCATGAAGGGGTGGGGGAGTGCTCATGCAGGTGCTGGCATGCACGTGTGTGCACAAAGCAGGTGTGGGGAGGGGAGTACGTGTGGGAGGTCTGTCTCTGCGGCCTGGTCCAGCTCAGGCCACAGACTGGCACTGGGCTTGAAACTGGGGGTTGATGACCACTGTTGTAGATGATTGTTGGGATTTACCCAAATATGGCTTAGCAGGAGGCATGAAACAAACAACAATTTAAAGTGTTTGTATTTTAGGTATTTGGACTTTTTAGATTAGATTAGGCATCCTATAGTATCATGCTCTGCATGGAGGACTTGAAACAGCGTCTAGTGTGGCTGAGAAGGCCAATTTGAGAGTGATAATCCCTTCCACACTGAAGACAAATACAATCTGTACTCTGTCTAGCTCCCTGATGTTGCTGTTTTAGTGACTGCCTCTTTGCCTCGGCCTGCTGGACAAGGGTCTCTTCAAATTGGGAGAGGCCATGATGTACCGCCTGCCTCCAGGCTGAACACTCAGATGTCAAGGTTTCCCATCTGTTGAGATCCATTTCCAAAGGCTTCAGATCCCGCTCGCAGATATCATTGTATTGCAGCTGTGGGCTCCCTCGGGGGCGATTTCCCTGCACTGATTCATACAGGAGATGTTTTGGAATCCAACCATCAGCCATTCTCACAACATGCCCAAGCCAACGTAGACGTCACTGTTTCAGTAATGTATACATGCTAAAAATTCCAGCTCGATCTAGGACTACTCTATTTGGAACATTGTCCTGCCAAGTGATACCAAAAATGCGTTGGAGACAACACATATGGAAGGTGTTCAGCTTCCTCTCCTGCCGTGCACAGAGGGTCCAGGACTCACTGCAGTACAGGAGTGTGCTCAGGACACATGCTTTATAGACCTGGATCTTAGTATATGCCGTCAGCTTCTTATTCAGCCATACTCTCTTTGTGATTCTTAAAAACATGGTACTGTAGCTGCTTTGCCAATGCGTTTATCCAGCTTGACATCTAGGGAGAAAGTGTCAGAGATTGTTGAGCTAAGGTACACAAAGTCATGAACAACCTCCAATTCTTGTGTGGAAATGGTAATAGAGGGAGGTGAGTCCACGCCCTGGCCCATGACTTGTGTTTCCTTCAGGCTGATTGTTAGTCCTAAGTCTTGGCAGGCCTTGCTGAAACGATTCATGAGTTGTTGGAGGTCTTCAGCAGAGTGGGCAACAATGGCTGCATCATCTGCAAAGAGGAAGTCCTTCATGCATTTCAGTTGGACTTTGGTCTTCGCTCTCAATCTAGAGAGGTTAAAGAGCTTTCCGTCTGATCTAGTCCAGAGATAGACACCTTCGGCTGCAGTTCCAAAGGCATGCTTCAGCATGACGGCAAAAAAGATCCCAAAAAGGGTTGGTGCGAGGACACAGCCCTGTTTCACTCCGCTTCGAATGTCAAAGGGGTCTGATGTTGAGCCGTCAAAAACTACAGTGCCTTTCATTCCCTCATGGAAGGATCTGATGATGTTGAGGAGACGAGGTGGACATCCGATCTTGGGAAGTATTTTAAAAAGGCCATCCCTGCTAACCAAGTCAAATGCTTTTGTAAGTTCTATGAAGACCACTAAGAGTGGCTGTTGTTCCCTGCATTTCTCCTGCAACTGTCGGAGGGAGAATACCATGTCAGTGGTGGATCTATTAGCTCGAAATCCACACTGTGATTCTGGATACACTCTGTCTGCAAGCACCTGGAGCCTTTTTAGCACAACACAGGCAAGTAGCTTCCCTACAACGTTGAGAAGAGAGATGCCACGGTAATTATTGCAGTCACCTCTGTTTCCTTTGTTCTTGTACAGTGTGACAATGTTTGCATCCTTCATGTCCTGTGGTACTCCACCTTCGCTCCAGCAAAGACGAAAGACTTCATACAGCTCAGTGGTGATGATCTCTTTACAGCACTTCAGCACTTCAACAGTGATGTTATCCTTTCCGGGTGTCTTGCTGAAGGCGAGGGAATCCAAGGCTGCTTTTATTTCTGCTAAAGTTGGTTCACTGTCCAACTCTTCTGAGATAGGCAGGCACTCAATGTTATTTAATGCATCTTCGGTTACTACATTCTGTCTGGAATATAGCTCAGAGCAGTGCTGCACCCAGCGGTCCATCTGCTTAGCTTAGTCCTGGATGATCACGCCTGTAGCAGACTTCAAGGGAGCAGATTTCTTCTGTATTGGACCTAAAGCCTGTTTGATACCGTCATACATTCCCTTGATGTTACCTGTGTCCAGTGCTATCTGTATCTGAGAGCAGAGCTGAAGCCCATAATCTTTGGAAGATCTCCTGGCAGCCCGTTGGACTTGGCTATGAGCAGCTCGAAAAGCTTGCAAGTTGTACTCACTAGGACAAATTTTGTATGCTGCTAGAGCTCTCCTCTTATCCTCAATGGCTGGCATCAACTCCTCCGAATGGACTTCGAACCAGTTTGGTTCAAAGCCCATTCGGAGTTTGAACGAAACTGGTTTGAATTTTTACTTACATGATTATAATTCAACGCCTTGATTTATTTCTGGCCAGTTCACATGCATGTGATTTTCAGCATCTGGCATACTTGGCGGAAGTGGTGGATATTTATTTATCTATTTATTTATTCCATTTATACCCCGCCTATCTGGTCATATTGACCACTCTAGGCAGCTTACAACACAAACACAAAATACAAAACCACTATATAATTAAAAAGGAATTTGTACACAATTAAATGTACTATAAAATGGAAAAGGGAAAACATAATAAAGAAAGCAAGGGAGAGGTCAGGGATTAACTGTGGGGGAAGGCCTGCGTAAACATCCATGTTTTCAGTTGTTTCTTAAAAATACCCAGCGAGGGAGCCGCGCGAATCTCTGGAGGCAGGTTGTTCCAGAGGCGAGGATATGTTATAGCTGAGGAATTAACAGATAGTTTTAATCATACAAAGTTAATAAGTCAGAGCCATCATTTTATTAACTGTTTGGTTGCAAAATGAATTTGGCTGCTCAGAGATTGTAGGCAGTACATAACAAATTCTGCTGGCTTTGAATTTGTTCTTAATTGAACTGGAAAAACGAAACATTTGATGTAATGCTGGGCTACCATTTGTCCCTGCTTGACTTGTTTGTAGTTAGGCAAGAGGCATAACCTCAAAATCTTTCCCAACCACACTTTACAATATGGACTGAAGATAAGCAAGTAGCTTTACTTCCTATTTTATCCCTCTTCACCTTTCATCAGCTGAGAGTTCATGCTTACAAATGGCAGTGAGGGTCTGCTTCTAGCAGAGAACTTCTTTATATTGCCACCCAACCACACCCCCATTTATTGTGTCTCTGTGTTCAGCTTAGAGGAAATAGTAATTGTATAAAGAATACTTATTTCTGTTTTGCTGGAACATGAAAATTAAGGAATTTAAATTCTAAAAGCAACTGGGCTGAGACTAACAAATTCCAAATGGGGCATTTCTCCTATATTTATCAAACTTCAAAGTGAATGGTTGGCTGATGCTATAGAATGCAGGTTTAGGGAAGAGTCTTAAGAAGCAGAGCTAACAGTTTTTAATTCTCTGGAACAATTTTATGTACTGTTTTAAGTATGATATTTCCTGAAATTTCTCAGTGTACTTGGAAATGAATTAATCTAAAAGGAGTTCTGGAGTGAAAAGTCTTTGTGAAAACTTGGATGAACATGTAGTCCATTAAAGATAGTTCTATGGGGTGATTGTTCTCATGGAGGAATCATAGAAGGTTTTTTAAAAGTACTGAATCAGCATGTTAATTGTTTTAATTAAAAGATAATTAGAATCCTATTTCATTTTGTTGTTATGACCTGCCTTAGCAACTCTGTTATTAGGTGATCTATAAATACTGGCAATAAATAATGTATTTTGATTCGTGTAAGCCAAGTATAATTATAATTAATAATTATGTGCTGTCAAGTCAGTTCCAATATATATGGTGACCCTCTAGTGTTTTCTGGATAAAAAGCACTCACTGATGGTTTACCAGTTTCTCCTATTGATGCTCTAAGACCATGCAGCCTGTCCAAGCCTGCACATGTGGAAGGCTATATGACCCTATCAGCCATAGACTGAGGTGCAGTGAGAATTCAGACTCCTAACCCCTGACTCCACAGTTAGGTGCTCCCACCTACTGAGCCGTAATAGCCCAGATGGAAGCTCCTTCTCTCTATTCTGATAGTTCTTCATTCAGACATGTTGGCAGGATCAGTGTAAGTGACAGTATCAGTCAACCATTAGTCTGCTCACTCTGTTTGGAATTTCCTGTTTGTCATATTCTGCATTCACCTTGGAAGACTGCAGCCTAAAAACATTCTGGATATTTCTAGAAGGATGAACTGTTTCCAATTTAACCTTATTAGACAGTGCATTGGGCGTCTCGTTTACTGGTATCAACAAGGAGACAAGATCCCGCTGGATGCCTTCAACCTTATATCTAAAATGAACTGCATTTGTCAACATTTGGATGTAAAAATTGTTTTTGTCCAGAACAGATACTGGACAGAAATTTTCAGCTGTTGGTTAACAGCAGCCTCAATTAACTGGATATTGTGGCTTCTTTTAGTGGTCTTAAGTGTATTATGATGTATCCTGAAAGTTCCATGATAGCCACCAGGTTGCACTTCATGGGAGCTTTCCTCTTTCTGCTGTCTAGCCTTCATAATTTCTTCATTACCCTTAACTTTTCTGTGAACCACGGAAGAAAGAAAACATTTAGGGGAGATTATGATTGCAGCTCTGGTCACTTCTGAATGCTAGGAGCACCTAGAAAACCTCCCTAGGATATTTTGGAAACCAGAGGGATCCATAAATTTTGGGGGGTTGGACAATCATAGCAATATGTCTCTCCTTTGTGGAGGGATACAGCTGTACAAAGTCCATCTCTCAACAGGAGATGATCTGATCCTGACAAGTTCACCATCTTCAGATCATCCTTTTGCTGTCCCAGGATGAATGCCATGTTATGTGAACAGTGACTTGTGTGGCCCCTGTGGAAGTCAGGCCCATGGAATTCATGAAGTCCAGACTATGCCCCCCTTGGGATATTTGATCTATCTTTTCATAGAACCTGCTTGTTAAAATGGTGGTATAAATGACTGTTGTGCTTTACAGAGTTTCATAATCTAATATTTGCATCTAAAGAAGTGGACTGTAATTCATGAAAGCTCACATAATAGTTTATTGGACCATTTCTTGGAATAAGGTCATCATGGAATTCTCTGCTCAAAACTGGAAAACTTCAGGATAATTTAACACTAAGAAGTAGCCAACGAGTACCCAACTGAGCAGCAGCAGTACACTAACTAAATTTCCCTTTGTAACAAAACCTATAACTAACTAAAAGATGTTTCCCTTTCTTCTCAGGTAGCAAATGCCTTTTCTCAGTACCTTAAAAAATCCACATTCAAAAAGTTAATCTTCTGGTTCTGACTTACTCAGGAAACAGGCTTGGAAAATTAATGTAGATTTGTAAAAAAAAATTCTGTAAGAAGAGTAATGAAAGTCAGGAGATAAAAAAGCTGACAGCAGAGGAATCTCTACTCAGTAATGGAAAATGTGCTCTATTAGCGAGGGAAAAAGTATGACCATTCAGATGTTGCTGGCTACAGTTCTCATCACCATTTATTATTGGCTGTGCTGGGTATGAAGAACCAGTGTGATGTAGTTGTAGGAATAGGAATCAGGAGACCTAAGTTCAAATCCTTGTTTGGCCATGGAAGCTCACTGGGATATAGCAATGGTAAAGCACTCTTTGAAAAATTCACATATTTTGAAACTCTTATTCTCCACCCCTATTCTATGTACAAAGCATGTGTTAAAAGAGAGAAAAATGTTCGGATAGTATGTATTGTGAAAAGAGTGCTGCCTGAGACCCTGAAGAACTGCTGCCTGTCTAAGTAAATACTTAAATAGATGCACAGTCTAAACTTTTATAATGCTTACAACACTTTTTCCTATATGACATTCCTACAGGTATGTGATAGTCTTTTCCTAATAAAACAGAATGGTAATGCAAGGCTCTTTTTAAACAGGAAGACTGTATGTCCCTCCAGATGTTATTGGGTTACAATTCCCATTAGCCCCAACTGGTACGACCAATGGTCAGAGATCTTGGGACTGCAGTTCAAAAATACTGTATATCGCAGAAGTGAGTACAGTGGTGCCCCACTTGACAACGATAATCCATTCCAGCAAAATTGCTGTACAGCGAAATCGTTGTCAAGTAAAAAAAAAATTGAAATGCATTGAAAACTGGTCAGTGCGTTCCAATGGGGAAAAACCTGATAGTGCAGCAAAGATCCTCCATAGGGCAGCCATTTTGCGATGCCTGTAAAGTGAAGAATTGGTCCTGAAAACAGCGGGGAGCCATATTGCGACCCGCCGATCAGCTGTTTCTAATCATCCCGAAGCAGGGAACTATTCATCGTCAAGCGAAAAAAACCCCATATAAACATTGTTTTGTGATCGTTAAAGCGATTGCAAAAAACCCATCATAAAGCGATTTCGTCATTAAGCGGGGTAACCGTGTAGCGAGGCACCACTGTACACCACCTCACATTTCATAAATATTTTAGTATATCTTTTCATGTGACATCACTGAAGAAATGAGACTTGGCTACAATGGAAAGCAGTGAGTATACAGCTTGTATAACAGTGTGAATGTGCTGTCCCCTCAAAATAATGCAACACATAGCCATTGATGTCTAAACCGCTGGCAACAAAAGCGGATACACTTGCGCTGGATTATGGAGAAAGCCAGAGAGTTCCAGAAAAACATCTACTTCTGCTTCATTGACTACGCAAAGGCATGGCAGAAAGTGAGGAGGACTTAAAGAACCTCTTAATGAGGGTGAAAGAGGAGAGCGCAAAAAATGGTCTGAAGCTCAACATCAAAAAAACTAAAATCATGGCCACTGGTCCCATCACGTCCTGGCAAATAGAAGGGGAAGATATGGAGGCAATGACAGATTTTACTTTCTTGGGCTCCATGATCACTGCAGATGGTGACAGCAGCCACGAAATTCAAAGATGCCTGCTTCTTGGAAGGAAAGCAATGATAAACCTAGACAGCACTTTAAAAAGCCACCCTCCCCCCCCCGCTTTAATTCAAGCTTTCTCTTTTGCTTGCCTCTTCTTTTTCATAGTTTTGAGTCAGCCTCTCTCACTCACTCTCACTCTCACACATACACATCCATCCATCCACCCTCCCTCCCTCCATTTTCTGCATACATTTAAATAAGCTTGATGAAGCCCTCAGTCTCTCGCACCTTCCTTCCCTCCTTCCCTTGTTAACTTGATCCTTTCCCGCCTCCTACTTGCTTGCAGTCATTTCCGGAGGAATCAGTCATTCAGAAGCCCTGGATTGATTGATTGCCTACAGCTAATCCACAGCTGTAACCAATCAAGGAGGCTTATCTCCGATCTTTGAAAGAACGGAGGATTTAGAAGTGCCCTGCTGCAACCAAGGAAGTAACAGGGAGAGGTGGCTTACAATTTGAGGTTTGACTGCAGGGGGAGGGGGTGGGAGGGAGGGGGTAGCACTCTGCTCATTACCCCCAGGATTTTAACTTTTACCCAATTTGGGATAATTTACCCCTGTTCCCCGACCACTGTTCTAAACAATTGGGAGAGTTGGATTCAAAGCAGAAGCAATGCTTGCTGCTTGTATGCAGCTCCATAATACTTAAAGCATACTTTGGGCAATTTACAATTTAATTATGCAGGCTACTCATCTCCCCCCCCCCAAGCTGCGTATTCAGTTTACCAACCTTGGAAGGGTGGATGAAAGCCAGCTACCTGAGATTGAACCTTGGTCATGAGCAGAGTTTCAGCTGCAGTACTGCAGTTTAACCACTGCACCAGGAGGGGAAAGGCTGATGGTAGGTTTAAGGTTTCTCTTGAAGAAAACATAATAATGTTCTAAGTGTAGTCATGTGTATGAACATACATGGATCCCCCCCCAAAAAAACATAAATGTAGCATTTACCTTGATTTTTTAAAAGATCTGTTGTGCCTAAGCTACCTGTAGATTGATCAGGACCTTATAGCCATGAGGAGGGAGAAGCCTGGGAAAATAAGCCTGAATGTCTGTCTTCATATGAAATACCTTGTGTATAACATTAATTCTGAATTATAAGGTTCTTCATGCTCCTTCTTAATCCTGTAGCATCTTCTGTTTCCGTTATAGTTACAATAAGCCTAAATATTTAGTTAGGTATCTAAGTAGAGATGGCCACAATTTGGAAAAATGACAAATTGGGGTGGCTCATGGTTCTTAGCTACTCATAACCCTAGAAAAATGAACCAGTTTGTGGTTCATTTCCCCCCGGTTTGTGTCATGGGGAGGGGAATCTAACACATTTTAGGGGATTAGAAGAATTTGTAGAGAGCTCCAATATCCGTAGTTTGGGTTGTTTTTGTAGTTTGTCAGATTGCAAATTGCAAGGATTGTGTGAATATCCAAGAAAGTTGTTCAGAGAAATACAACAGGTTGTGGTAACCAGGAAAGAAACAGTAATCTGGTTGACCAGATCAGATGGGCGGGATATAAATCAATCAATCAATCAGTTAATCAAATAAATAAATAAATAAATAAATAAATAAATTCCCTGTTTATACACCCAGCTCAATATTATTTTCTTCCACTACCCTACCTCTAAATTATTAGCCCCATAAATGAAGAATGACTTTAGACCGACACAGTGATGCACCTATACTTGAAAGCAATGAGAAATGAAAAAAGTACAGATCGATTGACACAGAAGGAATACTGAAGAAAGGTCTCCCTCCTTCATTTTTCTGCCTGGAAAGAGGATAGCGATGGGAAATTTATGTAGCAGTGAAAGCAAGAAAAATGAATCTCAATAGGAACTCTTGCTCTTGCTTTTGAAATTTTAGAGATACTGGTGTATTCCAAAAGCTGCTACTCATTGTCAAGTTTCCAATAGATATTAAATGTACCCAAATCTGGCAGCTGGTTTCATCTGGACAAAGATGAAGTTAAATGTTAAAGCATTTGCCCTTGGCATCTTGCTTGTGTTGAATCATAGATTAATCGGAACACTAGTAGAATGAGCCCATTAGGTAGCTTTCAGAAACCTTAGTATATATTCATATAGCGAGTGCATGTCCAGACTCACAGGCATGCTAATTATCTCCTACTGTAAAGGTGGAGTTAGGCTTAGCATAGCATACCCCCCAAAAAAACTTCATAAGCAGGAGATGTAATTTTGATAACTGAATTCAAGTTTCCAATATAATACACGTTAATTTCGTCCATAGGAATGACATTTTGAATGAAGCGGACTTTAGATTGAAGTTATCCTTATTAGGTTCAATAGGAGATCAATAAAAAGTTGCAAAGCTCACTTTAAATCCAAAATGGATGATTTCTTTGTCTGGCAGAAGCAACTGATACAGCACCACTTAGTAGCTCCTAAGATGTGTTCCTAAATATCTGTGGAACTGTGTTGCTTTCTTTCATATTTGCATATGTAATGAAAGTTTTTACAAAAATGAAAAAAAGGCACTGCTCTTTCTTGGTGGGTTTAAAAAAAACACCTTACTGCTGACCTGCCAACTACCAAGTCTCCTTAAATACTCTGGAAGGAGTTTAGAAAGGTAATACTGTACTAAGTATCTCTTTTGGAATACAAGAGATGCCTTTAACTGAGCAGCAGAAAGAAAGAAAGAAAATTAATGAAGATTGGTTCCTAAGGAAACAAACCACACAAGAGAACATCCACTGGCAAAAATATTTTATTCGTTATACTTACTTATCATCCTTTTCTTTCTGTGCCCCAAGTCACACATTGGTGTGTACTGGAAGATCCTAGAACTAGAAACCAGAAAGATCAAACTAATCTAAGCAACAGGTATGCCATTTGAAGGGGAATAGAATGGTCAAAGTGAAAAAGCTGCATATGTCTCTAGAAGGTTAAGCCAGGATCCAATGAAGTCAAATGCTCATATAATGCATCGTTTTCATCATTTGTGCAAAAAGATACACAGGACCTTATTGCACGTGTAAATTACTTCCATCTTATGTAATGATAGCACTTGCACAAGCAGAGGATCCTCTATTACTACACTGGTAAGGTGTTAACGTTCCTCTAATATTCAATAGGATCTAGCCATCAGACTACTACTGTAATGGGATACAATCTCAAAAATGATAGAATGATGTCAATACGAATCCAAGGCAGACCATTCAACATCACAATAATCCAAGTTTATGCACCAACCAGCATTGCTGAGGAGACTGAAATTGAACAATTCTATGAAGATTTACAACACCTTCTAGAACTGACACCAAAGAAAGATGTTCTTCTCATTCTAGGGGACTGGAATGCTAAAGTAGGGAGCCAAGAGATAAAAGGAACAACAGGGAAGTTTGGCCTTGGAGTTCAGAACGAAGCAGGACAAAGGCTAATAGAGTTTTGTCAAGAGAATAAGCTGGTCATCACAAACACTCTTTTCCAACAACACAAGAGGCGACTCTATACATGGAAATCACCAGATGGGCAATATCGAAATCAGATTGATTATATTCTCTGCAGCCAAAGATGGAGAAGCTCTATACAGTCAGCAAAAACAAGACCTGGAGCTGACTGCGGTTCTGATCATCAGCTTCTCATAGCAAAATTCAAGCTTAGACTGAAGAGATTAGGAAAAACCACTGGGCCACTCAGGTATAATCTAAACCAAATCCCTTATGAATACACAGTGGAAGTAAAGAACAGATTTAAGGAACTAGATTTGGTGGACAGAGTGCCTGAAGAACTTTGGATAGAGGCTCGTAACATTGTCCAGGAGGCAGCAACGAAAACCATCCCAAAGAAAAGGAAATGCAAGAAAGCAAAGTGGCTGTCCAACGAGGCCTTAGAAATAGCAGAGAGGAGAAGGGAAGCAAAATGCAAGGGAGATAGGGAAAGTTACAGAAACTTGAATTCAGACTTCCAAAGAATAGCAAGGAGAGACAAGAGGGCCTTCTTAAATGAACAATGCAAAGAAATAGAGGAAGATAACAGAAAAGGAAAGACCAGAGATCTGTTCAGGAAAATTGGAGATATTAGAGGAACATTTTGCGCAAAGATGAACATGATAAAAGACAAAAATGGGAGGGACCTAACAGAAGCAGAAGACGTCAAGAAGAGGTGGCAAGAATACACAGAGGAATTATATCAGAAAGATTTGGATATCCCGGACAATCCAGACAATGTAGTTGCTGACCTTGAGCCAGACATCCTGGAGAGCGAAGTCAAGTGGGCCTTAGAAAGCCTGGCTAACAACAAGGCCAGTGGAGGTGATGGCATTCCAGTGAACTATTCAAAATCTTGAAAGATGATGCTGTTAAGGTGCTACATTCAATATGCCAGCAAGTTTGGAAAACTCAACAGTGGCCAGAGGATTGGAAAAGATCAGTCTACATCCCAATCCCAAAGAAAGGCAGTGCCAAAGAATGCTCCAACTACCGTACAATTGCACTCATTTCACACGCTAGCAAGGTTATGCTCAAAATCCTACAAGGTAGGCTTCAGCAGTATGTGGACCGAGAACTCCCAGAAGTACAAGCTGGATTCCGAAGAGGCAGAGGAACTCGAGACCAAATTGCTAACTTGCGCTGGATTATGGAGAAAGCCAGAGAGTTCCAGAAAAATATCTACTTCTGCTTCATTGACTATGCGAAAGCCTTTGACTGTGTGGACCACAGCAAACTATGGCAAGTTCTTAAAGAAATGGGAGTGCCTGACCACTTTATCTGTCTCCTGAGAAACCTATATGTGGGACAGGAAGCAACAGTTAGAACTGGTCATGGAACAACTGAGTGGTTCAAAATTGGGAAAGGAGTACGGCAAGGCTGTATATTGTCCCCCAGCTTATTTAACTTATATGCAGAATACATCATGCGGAAGGCTGGACTGGAGGAATCCCAAGCTGGAATTAAGATTGCAGGAAGAAATATCAACAACCTCCGATATGCAGATGACACCACTCTGATGGCAGAAAGTGAGGAGGAATTAAAGAACCTTGTAATGAGAGTGAAAGAGGAAAGTGCAAAAAACGGTCTGAAACTCAACATCAAAAAAACTAAGATCATGGCCACTGGTCCCATCACCTCCTGGGAAATAGAAGGGGAAGATATGGAGGCAGTGTCAAATTTTATCTTCCTGGGCTCCATGATCACTGCAGATGGAGACAGCAGCCCTGAAATTAAAAGACGCCTTCTTCTTGGGAGGAAAGCGATGACAAATCTTGACAGCATCTTGAAAAGCAGAGACATCACCTTGCCGACAAAAGTCCGAATAGTCAAAGCTATGGTTTTTCCTGTCGTGATGTATGGAAGTGAGAGCTGGACCATAAAGAAAGCAGACCGCCGAAGAATTGATGCCTTTGAATTGTGGTGCTGGAGGAGGCTCTTGAGAATCCCCTGGACTGCAAGGAGAACAAACCTATCAGTTCTAAAGGAAATCAACCCTGAATGCTCACTTGAAGGACAGATCCTGAAGCTGAGGCTCCAGTACTTTGGGCATCTCATGAGAAGAAAAGAGTCCTTGGAAAAAACCTTGATGTTAGGAAGGTGTGATGGCAAGAGGAGAAGGGGACGACCGAGGATGAGATGGCTGGACAGTGTCTGCGAAGCAACCAACATGAACCTGACACAACTCCGGGAGGCAGTAGAAGACAGGAGGGCCTGGCGTGCTCTGGTCCATGGGGTCACGAAGAGTCGGACACGACTAAACGACTAAACACAACATCAGACTACAGGAGATGGATGAGGATTTGGCAATTCGGATAGGAATGGGAATTGAACCAACTTGGATTTTCCTCAAACTGCTTCTCATCAGTGGCAAACTTCCCTGAGAGCCAGTAATGTTAGTAAAGGCTATTTTAAAAAATGTACTCATCAGTGAAAGAAAGAAAGTAAAAGAATTTTTTTTCTGAATTTTTGCTTCTTAACAGTTTATGAGGTACAACTTTTAGCTTCTTGCTTACATGTTTAGATATGAAAAACAATACCACAGTATTAAAATTATGGCCAGTGTTACAGAGACATAAGCAGAGGACATGCTTGCAGCACTTCTTTATTCTCTCCCAGCTGGTTGAACTCAGTAGAATAAAACACAAAATCAAATCTCAATTCTATGCTGCTAACATAGTGATATGTATACATCTGGCCAGAGGCTTCTGGCGGGAATATATAAAAAGAGAAAAGAGTTGGAAAGTTTCTAACCTGTGTCAAGTTGAGAAGGTACTGAATAGCCTATCTGATAATTTTGTACATTTGTGACATCACATGTGTATGTGCTTGTATGTGAGTTGTATATCTCTTAACAAATATGATTCCTTTCTTAGGAGGAATTCTCCCAAACATACTATACTAGGAGTGGACAAAGTGTGGCTGCAAACCATACACATCCTATAGCAACTAAAAAAAATGTCCAGGCTCCCTATCCTAAAAACAAACAAACAAACAAACATGAACAGAAAAACTGCCCCCATAGGTGCAGTCTGGCTTTGTTTAAGAGTTTTAACACTACGGTAATCACTAGTAAGTTAGTTAAGGTTAAATACCCACTAGTATTCTTTCAGCATTTTTTATTAGTTGGGGTGAGAAGGTGCCTTATCCTGGATTACAATTTAACTCTTCTTCTCAGCACTTCTCAGCAAATGATACAGATTTCTGATCAACTCTCATCTAAAGTAAGAATGGAGAAATATTTGCACTACTTTTTTTGTTTTATGCATCTCTAATAAGGACATTTTTCTGTGTGTACAGCTAGCCTGAGTGGGGAAGTGAATTGCTGCTTGTCATTAGTGACAGCACAGTTGATAACAGATACTCATGGCTTTTATGTAGCACCTCTCTAAATCCCATAAATGGTTGCACTTGCTAGGAAGAAAAAATATTTTCATGGTGATACAAAATAGTGACTTCTTTTCAACAGAAGTCTTCTGTTGAATGAAGATTATTTGAATTCCTTGTGATAGCTGTACAGTTACTGCACAATGACAAAAAAATTCTTTGAGAACATCTTGAGTAGTTACTAACATACATTATTGTGGTTAATAAATACTGAATAAATGTACCTGGCTGATGAAGATAAGTCGCAAAAGCAGCTTTTAAAATACCCTTATTACATTTATCTAATGATTGTAATACTCCTTAATTGACCCTTAATGCTGCATGACATATGCCTATTTGTGTGGAACACCAATAGTTATTGAAGGAGGAGGAGATATAGATGAATAAACAACCGTGTGTGGACATTGTTTTACATATCTTGGCATGCTTCTGCCAGCTGCTGCTGTTGCGGTATGGATCTAGAACATAGAAATTGCAGCCTTTCTCAATTTGGGACTACCATGTTGATTTTAAGCTTACACAGCTACCAGTCCCATCCAACATGGCATGATTGAGAAGGACTTGAGGTGGGTGCAGACAGAGTGGAGTCGTCGAGGCAGCTTTTATCAATGGCTGTTTAATATAAAGATTGCAGGAGCTGGTGGCAAGCCCAGAAAGTACTTTTCTCAATCACTGTTCCTTAGCAGGAGGCAGTTGACCAAGACACACTGTTTATTCATGAAATATGTTTGCAATTTAATCGCCAGAGTGTTCGTTTTCTTCTGTCACACTTCAAACAATGCTTATTTTTTCAATAAATGCTGCTTTGCTCTCATAAACGCATTCCTGTTATCATAACCCCATTAAAATTGAAGTGCATACCATAATCTCCATGGTAACAAATGGTATCAGTGTGCACAGAATTCTTTGCTACCTAGTCAAGAAAAGAATAGAATAGAATAAATACACTGAGATGGTGTAAGTATTGAATATAACATCAGAGGCTAAACAGCCTTGATTGACCCTGAAACTTTCTGGATGTCTCTTAACTGAGCAAAATAAAAGGCCAGAGAACAGATTAATTGTCTATCACACAGGAAAAAAAATTGGGAAACAGTAATTTGATATTCTAGTGTTACCTTTATAGGCATTCAACTTAACTGGTACATCATTGTTAACTTTTATATTGTTGTAGCTACTACACATTTGATTGCTTTATACAGATAGACAGCAGAACTGTTTCCACTTTAAGAATCAGAGGAAAGAAGGGAAGCAGAAACTGGAAGGTTTCAGAAGATAAAATGGAAGCAGAGTTAGAAAGCAGATGTCTGAACAATTGTACTGCAATAAGTTGTTATCTTGACCTTGCCAGCTTTTTCATTTTGGCAGCAGTCACACAAGGAAAATGGCCTTTAGAACTTGATCATTTTCATAGCGATAATCTGTATATTTCTCCCTGGGACTAGTTAATACTTCAGCCTTTTTTCTGAAAGAGACTGTTAGACAGTTCGTTTCTGTTCAAGTTGATCAATGATTATAGTTCCCTACTTCTCTGTTGATTGTCTGTTAATTAATGAAGCATTATGTAAAAGACTGGTTTGTCTGCCAAACTGATTATTACCTGTTTGACTCACTAGTGTCTCTGTGTGTTTTTTCCTTGTAGAGAGTATTCAATGTTCTGTACCCAATGCCTGCTGATCAAAGGAGACACGTCAGCATAAATTCTGCTCGTTGGCTTCCTGAACCAGGTTTGGGATTGGCATATGGCACGAATAAGGGGGACCTAGTGATTTGCCGACCAGAGTAAGTGGCATGTGTTAGAGCTACCTTAACCTTTATTTGGTAGAAGAAATGTTCGTGTAACATTTGGTCCTCATTTATAATGAAGTCTCAGGGACTCTTCCTTTTCTGAAGAATACTGTGGCTTGTGCTTCCTCTTTAAACAGTATTATTTATTTATTTATTTATTTATTTATTTATTTATTTATTTATTTCTTTATTTCTTTATTTCTTTATTTCTTTATTTATTTATTTATTTATTTATTTATTTATTTATTTATTTATTTATTTATTTATTTATTTATTTATTTATTTAACTATGATTGTTTCTTCACCAGATAACAACTTTGGAAAGGAGAGACCAGTGAACTTAAAGAGTTTTTAACTTTTTCTTAAAATCAGGACTATTTATTAAGCATGTTGGATTTCTCTCTTTTGTATTTGATAGTATTCTGCTGCTATCCTGGTTTACTGGGTTATAGTTTTAACCTATTAACTTTGGTGTGTGCTTAAAACAACAGATCAATGTCGATAATATATACTGTAGCTGATACGTATGTATCTCAGGAATCTGTTGACAATTGCATGTTTAGTCCAGTTTATCTCTAGTTAGATATTAGGGTAGTTGAAGTGCCCTTTTAATGCTGATTCTTGCTTTCTTGAATCATTTGTCATTTATTTTTAAAAGCATCAATCCCATCCTGTCCCTGAGTCAATGGTCCATAGTAGATTCTGATTGCTGTGTTCCATTTTGTTCCTTTTCCATTTTTTTACCAAGATCCTGTCCACAGGGCTATATTTTCTACTCATAGCAAATGTTGTCTGATTTTAGACAAATTTGACACACAATACTAACCTGGTTTTCTGCTCTGTCCATTTTGATCAAATTAAATCTTCAATTGCTGTGTTCCACTTATAAGGGCTGTACCCCCTAAAAGGTATCAGTTATATCTGTTAAACAGTATTTACCCTCCTTCTACCAGGAATTCAAGCTTTATGTTTTAAGCTCTGCACATTAGTATGTAGTTTGAAACCTAGATATTCTACCATAATGTGTTTTCCTGTATTCTGGAATTTGCCTGATAAAAACCCCAGTCTTTTGGGGAGGGGATAGTACTTGAAGCAGAAACATTGAATGTTCTCAATTGTTGCTTCTGCCACTCCAGTATTTGGAACTGAATTTTAAGGGGACAGTGAAAGGTACATACAAGGATGAGTACAGACAAGTAGCAAGGAAATGCAGGGATGGCATTAGGAGGACAACAGCTGAAAATGAGCTGTGGTTAGCTAAGGACACTAAAAGCAGTAAAAAAGCATTCTTCAGGTATGTGAGTAGCAAAAGACAAACAAAAGACATAGTGGCACAGCTCCACAATGGAGATGGAAAAATGATAACAGAGGACAAAGAAAAGGCAGAGGTGCTCAATCCCTATTTTAGTTCAGTTGTTTCCCATAAGACAGACTATGAACTTCCAAACATATTGGAAGTGCAAGTGTGTGTGTGTGTGGGGGGGGACAAGGGAAGATTAAGTAAAATAACTTCACAAAAAATATTCCCCCAAAGGCAACAAGGAAACCAGTGAATATGGTTAGATAAGTATTCCTCATTTAAAACTCTAAATATTTTTTGTAAAAAAATGGATTTTCTGATGTGTAATAAATTAAGCTAAGAAACAATCGTATCATTCAAGCTTAAGGTATAACAGTTTCTTGTAAGAGAGCTTAATCGTTGTATTAACATCTTTTATATGAAATTCAGAATAATCCTGCCATGTTTCCCTGAAAATAAGACAGGGTTTTATACAGTGATGCCTCACAAGACTAAATTAATTCATTCCGCGAGTCGTGTCGTATTGCGAAAATTTCATTTTGCGAAGTGCGGTACTAACGGTTGTGCGATTTAAAACAACCCCCCCTCAAAAAAAAGAGAGAGAAAATTGGTCCTGCGAATCACGCCATAGAAAAATTCATCTTGCGAGTCACCAGAAAAAATTGCAAAACGCTTTCGTCTTGCGAGTTTTTTGTTGCGTGAGGCATTTGTCTTGCGAGGCATCACTGTATTAATTTTTGCTCCAAAAAACACATTAGGGCTTATTTTCAGGGGATGCTTTATTTTTTCATATACAATCTACTTTTATTCAAATACAGTCATGTTGTCTCCTTCTGGTTGCTGCACAATGGTGGAGGGCGGGCTTTCACTTAACTAGGACTTGTTTTTGGGGTAGGGCTTATATTACAAGCATCCTGAAAAATCATACTATGTCTTATTTTCAGGCTAGGTCTTATTTTCAGGGAAACAGGGTAAATTAATTTATGATATGTGATTTGTGCTATATTTTTTAGAATGTTTTTCTATATGAATTCTTGTTCACATACAGTATATATCCTTTCAGTCAGTCATAGCCAGTTTCATGAGGGTAGCTTGTTTTTACCTAGTTTTGAGTGCTGCTGAGTACATAGCCGTAAGTCTTCCAGTGTTTCTCTCTGTCATGTGTCTGGCTGCTGACCCCATTTCTCTGCTAGCTTATTCAGTCATTAGTGGAGATGCCTCCCAGCAACAGAAGCCCATGCGTATTGTTGCTTTTTAAGAGTAATAATTCTTGGTGTAGGATGACTAGTGCTGGAGTGTTGTGGTCCTATCCTTGTGCTGGCTCTGTCAGCTATCTCACCCAGCCACTGAGAGATCATATCAAATAGACTGCAGTTTGTGAAAGCTCATGCTGGCCTGATGTCCCTGATGTTTTGGATTGTACTGTCCATCTGCCCTTGCCAGCATGATTCCTGGTTGGGATTGGGATGAAGTGTAGCACCCACTACGTTGGGGAAGTTTTGCTTGTTTCTTAATAAATAGTTAGTCTTTAAAATGACGCAAGAGTCTCTTACTTTTGTCTCAAGCTGAGTAACACTGCTGTCCTCCTAGAACTTACAGTATTTCCAAAATTACTGTAGCGATAGGAGTTGAGCCTTTATATTACTGCTTACTAGGCTAGTGTTCCCCTTGTGATTTGAGAGAGGTACTTCTAGCTTCCTGTGCAATTAGTAGAAATTGAGACTCCGGTGGCATGCTTATTTTTTCCAGGTTGGGTCAGTCATATATTAATATTGCTAACAGATGAAAGTTATACTTTTGTGTTCCTGCAGTACGTATATGTGCATATTTAGGCCAGATTGAATATCAGTTTATTTAATAGCTTCTAGCTTTTTGTACACTGTGTGTGTGAGAATTATTTTGCATGCTTCTTTATGTCCCCTTGGGAGATGTTGAAGCATTGACTAATACGATGCTATTTGCTTCCAGCTAGATAACTCAGAAATTTTCCATGTAAAAAGTAAATGGGCAATTTAGCAACCGAGTCTGTTTCTCATGTTATATATAAAGCCTTTGGGTCTTTTTTGATTTAAATCATTTCAGTATATTGAAGAACAGACAGGTAAGTAGCTTATGTTTTGAACATTTTTTCCTTAATAATTCAAATACAGGAAAAGTTACTTTTTTGGATTCCACTTACTAAATCCACCAGCCAACATAGAATTTCTGGCTGGTAAGTTCTGAGAGTTATATTCTTAAAAATAAATGAATGAATGAGCTTTATTACGGTCACTGACCAGCAGTATTTTTTTTTAAATGTAACTTTTCCATTCACCAGATTGTACTGGGTGTTTTTCTCAATATGCGTTCAACGTAGTGGTTTAAGTGGTATTAACATATCACTTTTTAAAAAATACAAAGTTTTTGCTCATTCTTATTTTAGATGTCAAAAGATCTAGGTTTTTACCTTTTTATTTTAATACTTTTCTGAAAAGATTCTACAGTCTGTTATTTCTTTATGAAGTTTGGGAGTATATTCATTTGTGGCCTTGGGTTCCTGCTCAGTTTTAAAGAGTAATAAACGCAATTGGTAAATTAAGTAGCTTTATATTCCTTTAACAACTTTTAAAATTCCCATTCTTTTCTGTATATCTTTATCAATTTGGTTTATTTCACTGTTCTATGATAATAATAACCCCTTTAGAACAACACTCCAATGCTTGCTTTCTTCTTTTGCCTAAATACAGTAATAATTTCAGAGTTTAAATCAATCCCTTTATTCTTTATTACATCTTTTTTGTTGTTTCTGAGCTCAATTCAGATGCTGGGTTTTTAACCTTTAAATTTCTGCATAAGAATTGGACAGTCTCCTGCTCTGCAGATATTTTAACTTACAGTTCCTACACTGTTTCGTCATTGGCATGCTGAGTGAGTCTGATGGGAGTTGTAGGTCAAAACATCTGAAGAGCCAAATCTGCTCCTGCTCTATCCAGTTTGAAACCACGTTGCTTAATGAACCACTTATAAAAGTCTTCAAAGGGAACCTTACATAAAGAGTCAAAGTTTCTAAACTATCTTCAAAGGAAACCTTACATAAAGTGTGCTGGCATTATCTAGTGTGGACAATGTTTTAGGTCTTTTAGGTCTTTCCAGAAAGGAATTCAATTTATAAACCCACCTAAGTTGGAAGTATTCATTCCTGACCATCATTGTCACTCGGAGTATTCAGGAGCTGTGGGGGGCCCAAGCTACAAATCTGAATCTTAAAGCAGGGGTCCCCAACCCCCAGTCCGCGGCCTGGTGCTGGTCCGTGGCCTGGGCCAGACCGGGCCGCCGAGACAGACCTCCCACCCCCTACCTGCATGCATTCACCCCTGCACCGCCCATTTGCACCTGCACATGTGTTCCAGCATGCCCGTGGGAGGGTCGCTCCACCATTTGTGCATGCAAGATCCCTGCAGAGCAGAGGGGGAGGCGGTGGCGGCGGGTAGGGGGAGCTGGGGGCGGCCGTTTATCCTGACTGCGATAAAATGGATGGCCAGAGGTAGCCGAGGCGAGCCAGCCGAGGCTTCACCCTCCCTGCCCCAGACCAGAGCAGCAGAGCCTAGGAAGGAATCCCAAGTGCATCTCAGACTGCCTTGCCCGTCTTTCTTTCTCCTCCTCTTGCCTGGGAGCAATGTGCACACCACACGTGGACACGGCCGCCGGTCCCCACCTCCTCAATTTCCCACCTCTGTTGGAGTCCTTTGCAAAGCAGTTAACATTTTCACTCGGCTTTCCATCCCCCCCCCATATGAAGCTGCAGCCCGAGGGATGCTCTCCTCGCCGAGGGCAATAAAAGTGGGGACGCTGGGGGTGGTGGTCGAGGTCTCAGCAGAAACCACCATATATCTTTATCGGAGCAAGATGGGGAGGACTTGGGAGTGCCTGAGCGTGGCCATTTGACCCTGGTGATAGAGCAAGAATGAGAGCGAGAAAAGGTGGGAAGGAAGGGCATGGAAAAAAAGGAGAGGGGGGACCCCCTTCTTCTCCTTTGCTCCAGGAGAAATGGTTTCTTAACTTCACCCCCCAATAGCCCAGAATAAGAAAACCAGCCTCTGCTGGGCAGCCACCCCTTTGCCCCCTCGTTGTGCCTGTCTCTGCCCCTCTTCGGGCTTTGGTGTGGTGGCGGTTTTTTCTTCTCCTTTTTAATTTGATCTCTCATAAAACCGAGAAGGAGAATGTGAAAGGGGGGAATGCCCGGGAGGAAGCAGGAGCAACCCAAGCGCTTCTCTTCATATAAGTGCTCCTCTTTATCCCCCCATCCCCTATTTTCTCCCCCTTCTCTCTCTCTCTCTGACCCCCCCTCTCTCTGCCCCGTCTCTCTCTCTCTCTCTCTCTCTCTGCGCCCCATGTGTGTCTGTATGTGAATGGATTTCTCTTTTACGGTGGGGGGGGGAGAAGAAAGAAGAGGCTTGTTTTTCTGTAAAATATGTTACTTGTTAAATTCTGAAACTATGGATTCAAATAGGGGGTTTGGATCCTGGAGCTCAGGCTACATATGTGCTTTGTATTTCAGATTATAGGGCAAATTGTCTTTGATAAAAAGCTGTCTTTCCCCACCAAATGAAGGTTGCATCAGATCATACACAAGAACCACACAGCAGGCATACACCAACAATTGTGTTCTCCCCTGTTTTCTCTCTCCTTCAGTCACTATCCTAATTAAACACATGATGCTCTGGATCATTACTAACCTCTTCTTCATCTGTACCTCACTTCCCATCCTGTTCATGTTCACCTGCACTTGGGAAGGGGTTTCTAAGTGCCCTGTTTCGTATATGGGACATCTCTGGGGCTCTTGTCATTGATTGCCCTGTGAAGGCCGCAAAGAGGACCCTTAATCTGGAACCAGGAGAACAGGAACTATTGGCCAGAATCCCATTGGACTGTATGTTTTGTGTAACTTGCCAGAGCTAATTGTGGCTAGTTGAGGAGGTGCCAGGGTGGGTCTCAGGGTTGGTTGTATAATTCAGAGCATGAACAGGGCCATGATCAAGACTCATCTGAGCATCTTGTCAATTAGCTGCAGTTAGCTGTGGCAAGTTATGCAGACCTTGCCCACATACTAGTAGGATTCTGACCATTGGCTGAAATCTTGTGCAGTTACACAAAAGGCATAAGTTTTAGACACAAATTACCCAAAATGAGGAACTTTCTGTAGACATCTGCTGCTTGCAGATAACATCTATGGAGATTTCTTAATGAAGGCAATTTGTGTCTAAATGTTATAGTTTTGCATTGCTGTGCAACATAATTTAAGCCATTGACATATTTTACTTAACATTCCTGAGCTTATGTGGCACAATGTGCTGCTGTGCTGATTTTTAAATTAAGAGCTACAGTGGATATAATAAATTTACACACCCCTGTTAAAATGTCAAGTGTCTGTGATGTAAAAAATGAGACAAAGATAAATCATTTCAGAACTTTTTTCACCTTTAATGAGACCTATGAACTGTACAACCAGTTAAACAACAAACTGAAATCTTTTAGGTGGAGGGAAGTAAAAATAAAAAACTGAAATAATATGGTTGCATATGTGTACAAACCTTAAACTAATACTTTGTTGAAGCAGCTTTTGATTCTATTACAGCACTAAGCCTTTTGGGTTTGAGTCTATCAGTATGGCGCATCTTGATTTGGCAATATTTACCCACTCTTCTTTGCCAAAACGCTCCAAATCTGTCAGATTGCAAGGGCGTCTCCTGTGCACAGCCCTTTTCAGATCACCCCATGGATATTCAGGTCTGGGCTCTGGCTGGGCCATTCCAAAACATTAATCTTCTTCTGGTGAAGCCATTCCTTTGTTGATTTGGATGTACGCTTTGGGTGGTTGTCATGCTGAAAGATGAAGTTCCTCCTCATGTTCAGCTTTCTAGCAGAAGCCTGAAAGCTTTGTGCCAATACTGCCAATACTGGTATTAGGAACTGTTCGTAATTTCCTCTACCTTGATTAAGGTCCAGCTGAAGAAAAACAGCCCCAAAGCATGATGCTGCCACCATCATGCTTCACTTTGGGTATGGTGTTCTTTTGGTGATGTGCAATGTTGTTTTTGCACCAAACATATTTTTTGGAATTAGGGCCGAAAAGTTCAACCTTGGTTTCATCAGACCATAACACTTTTTCCCCACATGCTTTTGGGAGACTTCAGATGTATTTTTGCAAAATTTAGCCAGGCTTGGATGTTTTTCTTCGTAAGAAAAGGCTTCTCTCTTGCCAGTCTACCCCATAGTCCAGACTTATGAAGAATACGGGCGATTGTTGTCACATGTACCACACAGCCAGTACTTGCCAGATATTTCTGCAGCTCCTTTAATGTTGCTATAGGCCTCTTGGCAGCCTCCCTGACCAATTTTCTTCTAGTTTTTTCATCAATTTTGCAGGGATGTCCAGTTCTTGGTAATGTCACTGTTGTGCCATATTTTCTCCACTTGATGATGACACTGTCTTCACTGTATTCCATGGTATATCTAATGCCTTGGAAATTCTTTTGTACCCTTCTCCTGACTGATACCTTTTTAACAATGAGATCCCCCTGATGCTTTCAAAGCTCTCTGTGGACCATGGCTCCTGCTGTAGGATATGACTAAGAAAATGTCAGGAAAGACCTCCTAGCATAGCTGATCTTTATTTGGGATTCCTCAGAGGCACTTTAAATGATGGCATAACATACTACTGCATAACAAGTACTCCCACGCATGGACGGCCCCCCATTCATGGACGCCAGCGGTGGCAGCCCCCCCCCCCCCGGTCCTTGGAAGAATGGTCGTCAACAAAACCGGTCCCTGGCATTAAAAAGGTTGGGGACCACTGTCTTAAAGGCAAAATACCACTCCATCCAAAATGAGCTAACTCCATAACTGTAAATTATCTTCTGCAGTGATCAACAGAGCTTTCTTCTTTTGGTTGATTGTTTGGCAGTATCTAGTCGCTTATATATGTAAGGAAACTGGTTCAGGACCTCCAGTTCCTTGCTGAAACCTGATATTATTAACAAGAGAAGGATAACTGGGTATCAGCAGCATATTAATGGCACCATACCCAAATTCATGCATACCATACCTTGTTGCATTCTTACAAATGTTACATAGATTGAGAGATGAGGTGAATTTCAATGGCATGACAACAGGGACATCTGTGCCCCTGTCCTCTTTGCGCTCAGGGTTTGTGACTGCTTGAGACTCTTACTATCCTCTGAGGACTGAGAGGACAAGACACCTGTTAACATGACTTTAATGTAGCTTTGTTTTAACACATGTGCTCTCCCACCCCACCAGGATTCTTGGTGGATTTGAAAGTTAAATAGAGCACTTGCCAACTTAGTGTCATTGTGACATCTGATGAGAATCAGAAGCCAGGGCAGAACAACAGAAATTGATGGGAAACAGAAGAAAGCCTTTTTAGTTCTCTGTCATCACCAACAAGAAAGAAAGAAGAAGATGCAAGAGGAACATGGTAGTTCTCTGTTTGCTGAAAAGATTAGTAGAGACTGAATGACAAGAGCAATTTGGGTAGATGGTAGCACAGGTTGTTCCTTGAGTCAAAATGAACAGATGGGATTGCTCAACCAAAGATGAGCTTTAGAAAAATGGAACTGATGCCCTTACTATCTCTGTCTAGGTTTCAGTATGAAGGCTTCAGGGTATCTTCCTCTTTCTATTACGGATAAGGATGAGTAGATTTAATGTTACCACATGGTCGTGGTGTTACCACAAATGAATTTTCCTCTGTCTCTTGTTGAGATATATACTTGTTCTTTGTCGTCCTGTTTTCCCATTGTGGTGGAGAGAAGGTGCAACCTGTAAATGTACAGAATTAAAATACTTTACTTACTTGGTATATCTTTATATAATTAACTCTTAAATATGAGCATGCTAATGATTTGGGGGTTAGTTTTTGTATACGTAGATTGATAACATAACGCCCAGTGTGCAGTCCAGGAATAAATTTACTCCTATACAAACCAATTTGCTTTAAAATCTTTTGAAGTTTTGTAACATTTATTTAATTATAGCTAAACCCCAGTTGCTTAGCATAGTAATTTGCACTACATTAGGCACATTGAATTGGTGAGGATTTGGTGAGTCAACTTCTCCATATTTTCCGTTAACTCGAATAGGTTGCATTTAGTTGCAGCTTACTTTAGTAAGTCTCAACTAGAGTAGGGCCATCTGAATCAATGGAACATATGAAGGTGCTAACTCACCAAATACCCACTGACACTCTAGTGTGACTTACTATGCAAAGCAACAGGATTTCATCTTGCAAGTATTAATAGTTGCCTGACTAGGTTTGGGACTTAAAATAGATTAAATGCTACACCTAGGTTTAAAGAATGCATTGAACTTTAAAGTACTCTGAGACTTGTATACATAGAACTATTGTAAAACTTTAGTACAGTTCAGGCTACTTAAGGATTTTAATTCACATTGTGCTCTAACACAGTGGTCCCCAACCTTGGGTCCCCAGGTGTTCTTGGACTTCAAGTCCTGGAAATCCTGGCCAGCGCAGGTGGTGGTGAAGGCTTCTGGGAGTTGTAGTCCAAGAATGTCTGGAGGCCCAAGATTGGGGACCCCTGCTCTAACAGAACCTGAAGAACTTAAATTATTCCAAGGGATCGAAACATATTTAGCAATGGTAGACTAAGACTGTTATCACCTTAAGTAGTTGATTCTCCCTTTTTGTCATGGTTTATCCATTTTTTAGAAATTGATATTTGCAAGCTTCCTAAAAAACTAGAAGCCTCTGTGTTCTGTATATCCCTCATGCAGAAACCTGCTCAGCAGAGCAGACAGATGCCTTAATTGAAATAATAAAGTGGCTCTTTTCCAGCTCCAAAATGAAAGAATATTAATTCTCTGCAGCCCCAAGAAAAACCCCTCAAATAAGTACAGTGCTGCCTCGCTTGACGAGGATAATCGGTTCCATTGAAATCACTGTTAAGCGAAATCCTCGTCAAGCGAAATTTAAAAGCCCATTGAAATGCAACGAAAACCGGTTCAATGCGTTCCAATGGGCTAAATACCTCAGCGTCCATCAAAGATCCTACATAGGGCGGCCATTTTCCGGTGCCTGTAAAGCAAGGAATCCATCCTAAAGCACAGCCGGGAGCCATTTTGCACAGCGGGCGGCCATTTTAGAGTCGCTGATCAGCTGTTTTAAAATCACCATCTAGTGAAAAAAATCGGTTCCCGAAGCAGGGAATCGATCGTCGTTAAGCGATTTTTCCCCATAAGAACATTGTTTTGTGATCGCAATAGCGATCGCAAAAACTTCATCATAAAGTGGTTTCATCGTTTAATGAGGTAATCATTAAGCGAGGCACCACTGTAATGTGTAAAGAGTGAGAGTGTACCCTTTGGACAGGCTCAAAGCTTGTGTGCTCTTTTACCAACAGAGGTGGTCTAGTAAAAGGAAATGACCCTTATTTCATATTTCTTGGGATCAGCATGAGGCCTGTGAATACTAAACTCTTAATTACATCTTTGGTAATTATTAGATTGTGAATTCAAAATGTAGGAGAGGACTATGCAAAGCATCTCAACTTCTCTTCCATTCCAGGTCAGAGCCTGATTTAGCTTCAAATGACTTCAGACTCTAAAAGGAATTTTCTGACTTCTAAAAGACCCTGTACTGTAGGACAAACAGTCTTTCCCAAGCTTTGGGGCATATTAGATGATAAATTATTAAATTAGATTCCTGGTCTTTTTAGAAAAAGTACCAGATTGAGAATAACAATTTTAAAACAACAAAAAGAATACTTCCACAGGGAACAATGGCAAATGTGCCAATGAGTCAATAGTGAGGGGATGTGCAAATTCCACTGTTTATTTTAGAACAAGCTGTTTAATTAATGAATTAATATTGTTAAATCAATGGCCAAAATTCACAGATGCTACTTTGGAAGCTAAATTGCCACAGTTAAAAAATCACAATAGAAATTATATTTACACATGAGTCGCACAACTCAGTATGCAACAAAAATGTTTATGGTTGTTTCTTAAGGCAATTTGCCTCTAAAATATATGTTGTTTGTGTTAACCCAGTGTAATTAGACAAGACTGTTTGGGCCACTGGGTTAATTTTTTAAAAAATTAAAAGTGCAAAATTAACCTTCTGATTTTTAACATTTAACACTATCAAATTAATTTTCAAACTTAACGTGCCAAATCTTGGTGTTTTACCACTGTAACTTCATAACAGTATATAGTATATTATAAATAAACATTCATCAAAGTTATTTTTAAATAGTTATTTTTAACAACAGTCTTTATTGCGTAAATACAAATATTAGGATATCATTTCAATGTATAGATGGCCAAATTCAAGATATTTTACAATTTTATTGGTCATTAATTATACATTTGACTTTTTATTTTTGGCATTCTGTAGACATTTAAGCTTAGAATTTTTGTTTTTGCAAATTTAGCTTTATATCCCGAAATCTTACCAAATTTTAAGAGGTTACATAGTAAAACATTCTTATTGCCTGATGTTCTCTCAGAGTAGAACATTTCTCAAAACCCTTGAGAGGGTTTGATTTTCTGTTCTAATACAGTGGTGCCTCGCATAATGATGTTAATTGGTTCCATTAAAAACATCGTTATGTGAAAACATCGTTAAGCGAAACACCATTTCCCATAGGAATGCATTGAAAACCGGTTAATCCGTTCCAATAGGAGCCTATTCAATACATTTCGATGGTGAAAAAAAATCACCAAAAATTCAAAAAGACTCAGAATGAAGCCAAATTACTTTAACGAAGGTTTTATTAGGTGCACTAACGATTCCAAGCATTTTAAACATTTTTAAACATTTTAGAATATTTTTAAAATAGCGAAAACAGGGCTGTCAAAAAAAAGTTAAGCGAAACAGGGGACCTAAAACTGTCATTGTTAAGTGAAGCAAGGTCCCAAACATCGTTATGTGAAAATCCCCCATAGGAAACATCGTTAGGTGAGGCGGCAAAATTTCCAGCAAAGGCCATCGTCATGCGAATTCATCGTTGAGCGAGGCACTCGTTAAGTGAGGCACCACTGTACTTTGTTGCTACTTTCAGCCCAGTACAGAAATGCTTCTTTGGTAACAAATTCAGTATGCTGCTATTAAGATTGTAAGATGTCACCTGTCACCTATACCTCCAGATCTATTTTGTTGGCCTTTTCAAAAACAGCATGAGTTTGAACAGAGTCCATTCTGTAATCCTGTTTGTTTTGTTAGACATGTTTGTTGAGTCAGTTACCATTGAGCCAATTATCCAAACGGAATTGGCAGCTTTCCCAAAACAAATACCAAAGCTGCAGTCTTGACGTCCTTTTCCTCTCCTGGCATTGCTATTCATGTGTTTTTCTTAGAGAATGGAATTCATGGGAAGGGCAAATGGAAGGCTCTTCTCTGCAGAGGATGTTTAAAAACAGAAACTTTCAGATTTGTAGTATGAATCTTGTATACTTTGAACTGTCTTCAGTGCCAATTTTATTTAGTATCCTTTCTCTAGCAAATGCACACCAGTGATACCTCTAGCTTCTTTCAGAATAGACTGCTTATCTGTTTTGTTGACTCATGTCAGCATGGTCATTTTACTTGGGATTTGTTTTTTACTCTGGTGATCTCTTTTTTTGTTTCTAGGAAGGTTAAATGTATAGTTCATGAAGGGCCCGGAATACATCCATTTTAATTTCTGTAGGCCTTGCCCTGTGATTAAGCCACCATGTGTGTCTGAAATAAAATACTTGTTTTATACTCCTGATAACAACAGATTCAGTGTTGGATGGGACAACCCTGCCATTCAGCAACAGCACTAGTAGGCCCAAGGACAAGTGGGAAAAATAGTCAGAAATCTTCCAGTTGAGGCAATGGCCAGAAGAGAGAATTGATGCAAAATGTTTCCTTGCTCTTCTCCTTAACTCACTGGTACATCTTTCCCTACATACTATTGTAGAAGAACCCATTTCCCTCCAAAGGATCACCAGATCACCCAGGCATTAGATGTTCATATGTAATATCTATGGAAAAAGAGACAGGGAAACACTCTCAACATTCTTTTACAGTAATTATGTTTTAGATCATTTTTAGATTATGTTTTAGATGTCATCAAAGCTACCAACATGAATTTGACCAAACTCTGGGAGGCAGTGGAAGACAGGAGAGCCTGGCGTGCTCTGGTCCATGGGGTCATGAAAGAATTGGACACGACTTAACGACTAAATAAGAACAACAATGTTTTAGATCACTCATCAGTGATCCCAGTTATCTTTTGGTTGTGACGGCAAAGGGAGACAAGGCCAGGAATGGTTATTCCTGGCTTCTTGTTATTCCTTGCTATTGGTTTCTCAGCTTCTACTGATTCTTCAGGCCCTAGGCTTAGATCTTGTCCTTTGCTCATATCCCTCTGCCAAGAGCTTTTGTTTCCTTTTCATTAGAAAATATGAGCTTTGATAGTAGTGTGAAAGATAAGAACCCAGATAGTGACTGGAGTTTGGAACTTCATTGCTGTCAAAATTATATTTGCAAAAGAGGAACGGTAGGCATTGAATGCTATAACCCAACACTTAAAATGTAAGGGGGGAAATGAAGTTATCTCGCCAAAATAATTTTCTAATTATTATTTTTCTATATAGGTTTCTAATTATTATTTTACTCTGCAAGAATTCTCATAAACAGAGATCTTAATTTACATCCACCTCAGATTTAACTGAAAGATGGCTATGTATACATACTACCCTAGCAAATCACGTTGTTCTTCAGATTGCTACACTGAGTTTACAAATATGCCAGTTTATCTGCAAATAAAATGTTTCAGAATTAGAAATGAAATTGTCTGAGGAGGGTTTGGTCTTTAATTAAGCCTTTTGTTGGCATAGCTGAACTTGAATTTGTATCCTCAGGATTACTTCAGATGTCACTTTTGCTGCATATGCATTTTAAGCTATGTGTGTGAAAAGTAGGCTCAAACATTATTAATCTCGTATATGGAAAGCACAAGGTGTAAGAACATTGTGCATATGGTCACATGATAAATGTTTACATATCTGTGGATTACTGGGGTCTCAGTTTGGCTGTTGCTCTGTCTCTGTATTTATGCCACTTGTGTGATCATTGCTCTTTGCTACTTCTGGACATTTATGGTAATATGGTGAAAATATTTTAAGAGTAAAATTTCAGTATGTAACCAATCCACACTTTGGAACTGCTGTAAGCTGGAGTGATTTAGAGTATCTTCCATATTGTAGACAAGCAATGCAAGCTATCAACATGATTCTCTCCCCCCCCCCCCTGTTTTCTTTTCTTTTTCATTTCCATCTGTCAGTTTGTGAGCTATGTTCTCCTCCGCTGCCTCATTTTGAGATTCAGGGAGATTTAAGTTGTTCAGTTGTTTGCAAGACATATGCTTTGTATAATATGAGTAAGATTGCAGTGGATACACCTTCTTTAAATCTAATAATTTGATTAATATTTACTGGTGATTTTTAGAGGTCCTCAGACAATTAAGTAGCCTAATGCTGAAAATCTTGTATCTCATTTGCTGAAGCTCTCTTAAGCCTGTTTCTTTATTCCTAAGCAAATTCAAAGGTATGTACAGAGTTGTGTGTGAACCCATCACTATCTTATCTGACATCAGATATCTAATGTACTAAGAACACATAGACAAATGTTTTACGTTTGGATGACTAGCCAATATGAGTCCAGTAGCATATTGGAACAATAAAAATGTCTTACAATTGTGTGGTCGCCTAAAGCTTGTAATCCAGACATACACTGACCGGAATCTTATTGTAATATTTTATTTGTATAAGATTTACATAACTTGCCATGGTTAATTACATCTAATTAATAAGATTCTGCAGAGTATTTTATTTACATAATGGAGTGTATGATGAAGCTTGTGACCAAGGCACATCCTTGTACCTCATCAGTTAGCTGCAAGTTAATGCAGCAAGTTATGCAGACCTGAGTGAACACACCAATAAACTTCTGGCCATTAAGAAGATGATGTATGAGCGTACAAGATTTAAGAACATGTCGACAAAACTAATTGTCCATAACCATCCTCATTCAATGCAATAGTAAAGAATTCCTTTGGTGATCCCAGACCTTTCCAATCTTAAAGCCTCAGTTCAGATTAGATTCTGTGAGAGTTTCTAGAAATTGTGCATTTTAAAAAACATTTTCAGTGTGTGCAGAAATTGACTACCTTCAGTGGGGATTGGTCTGATCATACAGCAGGTATTGAAAATATTCCCATCAGGTTTTGATATTCATTATTACCATAAGCAACACAGCTTGCAGGCCTTACATAGAGATTAGTTCAAATCCCTAATCTCTTTTATATGGCAGGGCCTTAAACTCTGGGGTTGAATACTACTGGGACCAGCTGAATGAGACCGTCTTCACTGTGCATTCCAACAGCAGGAGCACCGAGCGGCCTGGGTAAGTCTCTTGGACAATGAATGTAGAGGCAACCAGTCATAGTTGGAACATATACTGTACTGTATGCATATTTGTACTGAATTAACAACAGCTATCACTGTGTTTTCCTCTAATCTCCTTTTATGATGGGAGTACTGAGTTAAGGGTCCGTTTCTCCCCTTAGCATTTAGCTAACGCCAGGTGGTATAGTACAAGTGACAATATTTGGTCAATTCATTAATGCAGGTTGAAATGCGAAAATGAATCTCAGTTACAGTGCTTCCCGTTGTCAGTACCCATTATTGGAACACAGTGTGCACTCTATATGAAAATATAACAGGAAATTAAAATAAGGTAGTGTAATGGCAGAGAAATGGGAGAGTTCAAACCTTTAACAATTCAGGGATCTAGCAATCCTAGTTTCAGAGGGAGTAAGATTAATGGCAATATATTTATTCCCAATTAGATACTGTAGTCAGATAGAAATGAAGAGGTTAACTAAATGAAAAAAAAATATTTAGAAAGTATTTAGTTAACCTCTTCATTTCTATGAAGATGCTAGTGGGTTGTCTGATGAAATGACTCTCTGCTTGTCCTTCAGCTTGTTAATGTATTGTTTGTGTCTGTCTTCAGAACCAGCAGAGCCACATGGAGGACAGACAGGGACATGGGACTAATGAATGCCATAGGCCTGCAGCCACGGAACCCAACCACTTCTGTGACATCACAGGGCACTCAGACTCTGGCTCCTCAGCTGCAGAATGCAGAGACACAAACTGAGAGGGAAGTTCAAGAGCCTGGTGGTTCTGCCTCAGGAACTACAGAAGGTGAGACAATAACTGTCAAATTGTATCACCTGCTATACCGGCTAAGAGAATCACTAAGACTATCACTTCTGATGTGATATTCTTACAAGGGAGCTGTATCTGCACATAGAAGCTGCTTATAACATTTCTACTTCTAGTTACTTTTATTTTCTGTTCCTTTTAGTCTTTATACCATTCAGGAATAATGTCTAGAAAGGATTGACCCTTTGCTTTAAAGGTTGGAGCAACTGCTAGCCCTTAGAGCCTTCCTGATTGTTCATCTCTCCTCCACAGTGTTTATGCTTTTCAAAGCCTCCTACTTTCTTGACCAGGCTTTAGGCAAACTATTGCAAACTTTTTGTTTTTAACATTCGTATCACCAAGATATTTTCTGAAAATAATTAATCAAGTCTGCTGTTTTAATATTCCAGTTTCTGTTGCCTCTTGTTGTATATCAACACTGTGTGCTGCTGGCACAAATTCCATTTCAATTTTTATATGTTGTGTTGCCTTCCGTCTATGTTCCATTCTCAGTGCTTTGCTGTGCGTAAAAATGTCTTTATCTGATTGAATCCCACTGTTAGCTATATTTTAGATAGATAACCTGCTTTAGAAATGCAAAGGGGGCGGATATGCTTGCACACATATGTTTATGTGCAGATATAGTGAAATCATGGTTTATTTCCCCCATATTCCTCTCCAAGAAGATGTAAGCGGCAGATTTGATTGCTTTTTGTTTCCCCACTTTTGGATCTCCCCCCCCCCCCATTGACCATTAATGTTGCACTATAATGCATGAAAGGCAGAGACAGAATATCCACGTGTGCGGAGGATAGTATCACCAAGTGGCTAGTTACCTGGCTTATGAATTAACTCCTGCCAAAATAAATTAGCAGGTGACTGTATGAAGAAGTGTGCCAGATGCTCATGATCACGGCCAGAGCATTAAATGTGAAGACCAGAAAGTCTTAGTTGATGCAGATATCAGCAAAAATTAGGAAGAAGATTAAAATCTGTGTCTAGACCTATTATACAAAAATATTTTTAGGCTGCTGAGATTAGTTGATTTCTGATAATACAAACAGAAATAGGATGGTTGAATCTTCTCTAGCTTATACTCAGAAAATGGCTCAATAGATTTTTTTAACCTGGTAGCAGTATAGAAGAAGCCTGTATGACAAATTTTAGATAAAATTGTGAAGAAATTGTTTAAATATCGGAGTTTAATATTTGAGACTTAAAATCTACCAGTTTGGCAGGCATTGTACAGTGGTGCCTCACTTAGTGATGTTAATTCGTTCCGAAAAAATCGCTGCTAAGCGAATTCATCGCTAAGCGAAACGCGGTTTCCCATTGAAATGCATTGAAAACCAGATAATCCGTTCCAATAGGAACGAATTGCCGTCCTTAAGCGAAAATCGTCATAGGAAACATGACTAAGCGAAACGCGGTTCCCCAATTGAAATGCATTGAAACCTATTCAGTGCATCTCAATGGGGGGAAAATACAACAACAAATTAAAAAAGAGTCAGAACAAAGTCAATTTTGACTTTATGATTTCAAACATTTTAAACAGTAAACTTTAACTTTATATATAATAGAAAAACATTTAAAAAACAGCAAACATGAGGCTGTTTAAACCATTGTTAAGCGAAACAGGGGACCCAAAATTTGATCGCTATGCGAAGCATGGTCCCAACCATTGCTAAGCGAAAATCGCCCATAGGGACCATCGCTAAACGAAGTGCAAAAACGCTCCAAAAAGTCATTGCTAAGCTATTTCATCACTAAACGGAGCGCCCGTTAAGCGAGGCACCACTGTATTTTTCACTTTTAAATACACTTTACTGAGGTTACATTTGTCAGTTTATTTGACCATTCATGCAGTGTCTTTCAGGAATCAGTTTGCTGTATTACGTCAGGGAGAAGATTTGTAATTCTTATTTGAAGGGGTTTTTTTTTCCTTTTCAGTTTAGGCAACAGAGCTTGTTAGGTTGGAACCATACATTCTTAGAACATCTTGACTATCTACTGAACCTTCTGTGGGAGAGGCCAGAAAAGAAATAGTACAAAATGACAGCTGGTATTACCGGGAACCAGGGAGGCAAGAGAGAGCAGAGGGAGCCAAATCTAGTCTACATCACAAAAAGAAGACAGATTTCAGAAGAAATCTAAAAATTCCCCTCCCCATCTCCAGCAAGGAGCAGAAAAGATTTCCAAAATAAAAGGATAAATATTACTTTTGAATAGTTTAAGTTATTTATTCTGTAAAAAATTTAATGCTAGGTTTCTTATTCATGCTAAGTAATTTGAACTGGTTGGGTATTTTTTATACAGAATGGTTGCATCTGTTGCATGAAAGTTTCATTTGTTTAAACTCTGTGTACCAGTTGCATTGAACAAATAAATCTGTCAGTTCAGTCCAGTGTTCTGCCTCCAGCTCCAACTTAATGCTGAAACTAGCCACAGAAAGGATTCCATATCCATGTTCTTAAATAGCATTTATAATACCGGTTCCATGCCAGGAACACACAGACTTGCAGACCCTGGTAGGAGCTGTGTTACCCTTGGCCTCTGAGGCATTGTGACATTTTCTTTAAACCTGAACATGGAAATCTGTTGTATTAAATTTCATGTACCACATTAAGTACCACAATTTACATTGAAAAATAGAGGAAATGTTTATAAATAGAGATACCCCGGAAAATTCAAATTTTCATCTCCAAATGCTCCTTGGTTATATTGCGGGAATTGTCAAGAGTAGCATACTGTAGGTACTGAGGTTTGCAACTAAAAGTTTGGAAACAACTTGACCAATGTATGTGCTAGATCCGAGCGTTCAAGAGTTTTGGCACCAGCCTTTCCTACTCCTAGTATTTTCCTTCCCAAAATGTACCCTATTTTCAGAGTAGAGATTAACAGTAGCAAAGAAAAATTGAATGATATGTCAGTACCAGTATCGAAGCCTCATATTTTAATACTTAAATGCCAGCAGTTCCTTCTAAACATGGTATGATCGCTTCTGAGATCTAGAATGTTTAGCATGTTCCACCTTAAACCATTATTCAGGAAAGCACAGGAAAACCTTATTTCTTAGGCTCCCTAGAAAGACACGGACTTTGCCAAAGATTTGTCAAGAAATCTTAGAAAAACTTTACGAATTGAAGCAGTGCCCAGGTTGTCTGATGGTGCCAATTGTTGTTGTTTTAAAGAAGCAATATTCTTTGCCAGTCAAATAATATGGTTGGAATTCAAAACTGCTGCAGTATGGAGCCTTTGAAACTGATTGAATTTGTTGTGAGAATAAACATTCCCTTCAGTATTTCCCCAGGAGGTTTTGTGAATTAATTAGTATTTGTAAAGAGTTTTGTCGATGTAAATCATTAAGAGACTGAGTACAGTATTCTGATGGCATTCAGCAGGACAACAAAGCATATTACTCTGGGAAGTGTACACTGACTGCAGGGCCCTGCAGAGACTGTCTTCCTCAGAGGCTCTGCTCCTTGTTTTGGAAAGATGATAATGTGAGTAAACTTATTAAAAGTGAATCCTTCTAGTGCAGATGTTTCCTTTTTTGTCAGTTAATTGCTGTCTTGTGTACTCTATAGCTTATGAAGCTTACATCAATCAAAGTAATGTAAGTTTAGGCAGAATATTAGGAGAATGGAATAAATGTTAGGCTCAAAGATCTATTGCTGCTTTAAAAAATTAACAGCATAGGGCACAACACAACCAAGAGCTAGACATTTTTAAATGCCACTGATTTTAGTAAGAAAAGTATAAGTGCGTGATCAGTTGGTTGTTGTAGGTTTTTCAGGCTGATTGGTCGTGTCCTGGAGGTTTTCTTTCCTAATGTTTCGCCAGTCTCTGTGGCTAGCATCTTCAGAGAACAGGAGTTAGAACTCTGTGTTCTGTTGTAGTGTGTGGTATAGTTGAGTATTTGTAGCTGCGGGTTCAGCTTTTTGTCCTTTTCAGGATATTGGGTGATTATGATAATCAGTTCTTTCAGTCAAAGACATACATGCAGAAGTGTTTAACTTTGGCCAGATCGTGTCCCTCTTACTTTCTGTTTATCAATACTGATAAGCTGTAAGACCATCAAAATAAAGTATGAAGACACTGACAGAACAGTTGAAGGGAGCTTATCTTGTTACTGATCCTTAGGAAGCTCCAAAGCCTTTGAATTTACAATGAGAGAAAAAAATGTTTTTGAGCTGTAGTGGTTAAAATGCAGTCCTTCAGTGTGGACTCTGCTCAAGACCTGAGTTTGAGCTGAGGTTTCTGGATGTTCTAGTCCAAGAACACCTGGTTTACCCAAGGTTGGGGATCACTGCTCTATCTTCAGCCACTAAGTTCCTCTCCTTCCTGTACTCCCTGTCTCATTTCCCATTTCTTCAGTGGTTATTCCATGCCAAGCAAAATTGATTGAAACTGGTAGCACACACTGATACTACGCTGCAAGAGATGTTATTGGTCTACTTGTGTATATAGCCAATGGGAATTTGGGGAGGAGAACTTTGGGAAGCGGAAAGTAACCTTGATACATTGAAGATATATCCTTTAAAATTATTTCAGTTCTTAAGATGTTGGTTGTGGTCAGCTTAAAAGACTTTATACGCCCATACTCTGAATGACATCCACCTAGAGCAAAAAGCAAAAGCAGCTCAGTTGTTTCAAAGATAGATTTTCTCTGGGGTGCTTGATGCACAAGTGGAAGGACAACAGCTACGTTCTGCTGTACATTGTTCCTGCTTGCATATCACCCAGTCCTTTCGTTTTCTTCAGCTGCGTCTTTGGTTTTCTTAATTTTTAGTTTTTGTATTGTGAAACATCTGCTTTTTTTTCCTGCCTGGTCATGTCACTTTCAAAGTTTCTTTATTGAACTGAACAATGATTAAATAGTTATATACTGTAAGAGCATATAGCAAAATCTAGTTTCAGTACTTTTTTAGAGATAAGTATCAAGGATATACTTAATTGCCATTATCTTTTGTTGTTTAAAGGATTAAAAAAATAGAGAATAAATGTTTCTTATATAGGACATTCAAAAATTTCCTAATTATCATTTTCTTATCATTTTCAGTTTATTAACTTTTTTCTCTTTTCTTTTTTCTGAAAAAAAATTAAAAGAATTAGTGTAATAAAATTATTTTTAATTGGTGTTATTTATTGCTAAGGTTAAAAGTGAATGTGTACCATTTTTAAAGCATACATTTAATGAAACAGGAAAAATTTAACTACTTTGCTATCATTTTAGCATGTAATAGAATCTAAATTTCCTGTCTCTAATTAAACTTTTAAGAACTAGCTGCAGAATTATATCATACCCTTCCTGAGTGGAATTTCATGTGTAAAAAGAAATCTGCTTACAAAAATTATGTGCTGATTCATGCACATGCATTCATCCGTATCATCCCTCCCTCCCTCCCTCCCTTAACAGCATTCTTTTTCCTAGTATGTTATATGGTATCTGTTGCCAACTGTTACATTTGTGCATCCCTTCCCCAAAAGGCGAGAAAAGTGATGTAACAGACTGTAGATGCGTGTTTTTCTTCCCAGCATGGAGAAATAATGCACTCATATCTCTTCAAAAATGCATAAAAATATATTTTTAAAAGAAGTGCTTTACAAACCAGAATAAATCAGCTTTCATTTCACATTTGATTATGATAGAGTGAATAAACTCCAAGAAAAGGGCTCTAAAGCTTAGTTTAGCATGAACTAACACATCTTTTTCATACACAAGCAACCTTCCTCTTATTTGCTGGTTCAAAACCTGTTGAGGAACTCCTTGGGTTCCTCAAAGGCTTCCTGGAAGTTCATCAGTAAAGAGGCCTGTAAAAGTGAGCAACCCAAACAGCTTACTCCTCACTACTGATTGTACTTTGAACCCACAGTTGCCTCAAAGTGTGTGGCGTAGTCTGTGGAATATTCTGTGTGAAGCAATGGTGGGTCCCAGTAGGTCTCGTCAAGTCCTTCATGAACAGCATATATGCCTCGTAACACTTTTCAGAATCTTTTTAAAAAATCTCCTTGGCAGACATGTTGGAGTTCCTTAAGAGAGAAGTTCATTGATAGAAACGTCTCCCAAACAGTAGACCATATGGTAAAATACTATTATTTGAGAAAGGGTTTTCTGAAGCAATAATTTTAAATACTATTGGATTATGGAAATATCTCCTGGGCAATGAGACATATGGGAAAGCTGCTATTTAATTTATTTGTGCAGTAATGATGAAAGACATTTATGAAACTGTGGGTTAGATACTGTAATGTGTTCACTGCTAAAATTTCGCCTGTGTACAAAAAGTTTCTTGGGGTAGCTTAGTAGTGTGGGAGGTGATTCGTCATATTGAAGTTCAGCACCACTTCAATAAATGTTCATAGTTGTGTAGTTCTGTCCTGTCTGATGATTTCATCTCCCTTTTTGGCTCGGTGATAGTGGCAATTTTATAATTTTCTGTGCCCATGTTAATCATAGATTCAAACACTTGACTGTCTAGTGATCTGAGTAAAGAATGCAGCACCCAGGAATTCATTCTTCCCTATAAAAATAATACATAAATATAGCTCACTGTGGGAAATTTCTGCTTAAAGATTGTAGCTGTATTATGTTCCAGTGACGTGCATACACTCCTGGAAGGAAGCAGCAGCTGCTAGCAGGCAGGGCAACCCCTTATTCTGCCCTTTCGCTTAGAGGTAGAGCATAAGATCAAAGGGTTATTTTAGCCCATCCTGGTTGCAATTAGGTAACTAGTTTCCTATCTGAATTTTAACAACATACTATGTAATTCATGCTAAGTAAATAAAAGCTCTCAGAACATTGCCTGTAGGCTCTGTGGCTCAGACATTGCTGTCGACTCCTTTGTTCTCTCTCTAAGGCAATTAGCCTTCATTTGTTCCGTGATCACCCACAGCTCACCGCTGCCTGCATTGAGCAGAGGGTTGGAATTGATGGCCTTATAGGCCCCTTCCAACTGTTCTGTTCTATACTGAAAACGAGAAGATCCATAGGCCTTGTTCAGTCATGGGGCATTTAAATTACAGTGGTGCCCCGCATTACGACGATCCTGCTGCACGACAAAATCGCTGCATGACTTTTTTGTGATTGCTATAGTGATCGCAAAACGATGGCTCCAACGGGGGGAATCTGCTTTACGATGATTAGTTCCCTGCTTCGGGAACCGTTTTTTCACTGGACGACGATCTTTAGAGCTGATCGTTGGGTTTTCAAAATGGCCGCCCGCTGTTTTCTGACCCTTGTTTCAGAAGACAGTAATTAAAAACACCTGATCGGCGCTCACAAAATGGCCGCCCTATGGAGGATCTTCGCTTGACGATGAAGTAATCTCCCCATTGGAATGCATTAACCGGTTTTCAGTGCATTCCAATGGGGATTTTTTCCCGCATGATGATTTTTTTTCCATTGACCACATAAAATCAAATGTAAATCAGCCCCATCCACACAGAAGAGATAGTGAGCTGTAGTTGAAAGATGAGAGGGTACAAGGATAACTGTGAATGTGTATTTGCAGCAGGGGTGGGGTGATTTTAGAGGACATGGAGGACAGTTTTTTTCTAGCATGTAAGCAAATACCAAGAAAGGGGAGAGCGTTGTGGGTATGGGAGGCAGAAATTCTCCAGATATGCAATTTTGGATTTTATGGTTGAATCTCCTGTCCTGTTTTATATAAAAGTGGGGAAAAGCCGCATACTTTTATTACTGAGGAGGTCTTAGGGGTGCAATGATGACCTTTGGTGCTTTGTGTGCTTTGTCTATCTCTGATTTCTGCAAAGCACATCTGGAAATTTTTGATACACTGTATCCTGTTGTTGGTATTGATGTATTGTTATCATATTGCTGACTCAATAAAGGAAGCCACAGCCCTTAGTTCACCAGACCTGAGCTGGAAAATCAATAACTGGACCTTTTGGATGTCACTAATTTTTTGGGTCACTGTATGTCAGAAGTGACTTGATGGGACAGAACAACAATATTGTTGATATTTAGCTAACATAAAGAGGAGGATGGAACTTACCAGGCATTTAAGAACAGAATCTAGTCTTAGCTCAGCAAAATTTCACCATCTTTAGTGGTAGCAGTATGTGATCAGAAATATGTCAACCTTCACCCCAGGAAATTTGATTCCAGAGGGTGCCAGACAACTCTTAACTTACACTGGTATATGTGACAAAAGAGCTAAACAGTGTATTTCAGGACCTTAAAGTTGCAGTGGATCCTGGAGTCCTGCCCCATTGGATCATGTGCAGTCCTTTTACTTGATCATGAAGAGGCTTTGTGCTTTTATTACATGGTGCATTAAATGTTTATCATTTGGGGAAAAATAGGGCATTTGCTGAAGTAGACTCTAGCTGCAATAAGTGTTTGGTATTTATGATAATCAGCATCTTAAAAAGCAGAGACATCACCTTGGTGATAAAGGTCCGCATAGTCAAAGCTATGGTTTTTCCAGTAACGATGTACGGAAGTGAGAGCTGGACCATAAAGAAGGCTGACTGCTGAAGAATTGATGCTTTTGAATTGTGGTGCTGGAGGAGACTCTTGAGAGTCCCCTGGACTGCAAGGAGAATAAACCTATCCATTTTGAAGGAAATCAACCCTGAGTGCTCACTGGAAGGACAGATCCTGAAGCTGAGGCTTCAATACTTTGGCCATCTCATGAGAAGTGAAGACTCCCTGGAAAAGACCCTAATGTTGGGAAAGTGTGAAGGCAAGATGAGAAGGGGACAACAGCGGACAAGATGGTTGGACAGTGTCATTGAAGCTACCCACATGAATTTGGCACAACTGCGGGAGGCAATGGAAGACAGGAGGCCTGGCATGCTCTGGTCCATGGAGTCACAAAGTCGGACACAACTTAACAACTAAACAACAAAAATTTAAGATAATGCTATAGAACTGTGTTGGTGTTGTGCAATACTATGACTATGTCTCCTTTTGAATTTGAAGGACTAGGAAGATTTGTAACACATGCAGAGGAAGGAGAAGGGTGCTGGTTAGACCAAGGAAGCAGTAGTGCAAGTGTTGAAGGCAAGTGTTGTGCCTGTCAGTGACATTGAAAACCAGCGCCTTGGTAAAAGTTTTAACCTTGGCTTCTCTACTTTTCCTACTCTTTACTAATCAGATCACTCCTGACATGACAAATTATTGAGAAGTCAGACCTGCTGCTGTGGAATATGCACCTGCTGTTGCTGTGACTAGGCAACAGTTCCAGCTCCTGGAATTCTGCCTTTGTCACAGATTTAAAGCATGTCTTCTGTAGAAGGGAAGATGAGGAAAGATACTGAGTCAACATGTTTCAGTGAGAAATGCATCTAAAGATTCATCACCTACAGAGCAGAGCTGATGTGAGTGAAACCTAGCTGTCAGTTTGGGTTAATTTGCACCTTCAAAAACTTTGACACAGTTCTGAATCTAAGGATTATGAAGTTGAATGAACTCCAAGGATAATTTGGTCCATGGTTTCCCAACCAGGGGATCATGACTCCCAAGGGGGTCTCCATGGTTATTTTTAGTTTCAATTATTTTTATATTTATAATATTAAATATGGTATACACAGGTCTGTTTTATTTTAGTCCTCTTGACCCTCAGAAACAACCTAGAGTTCCTAGTTATTTCTCTACACCTTTGGGTGGATTTTCCTTTTGTGCATGCACATCACTTTTACCCCCTCTGAAAGAGCCACTTTCACTTGTTTCTCTCTGCTGCCCCACATCCACCTTGGGAAGACTGATGTCAGCCCTTTGGACTTGAGCATTAGCCCAGCTGAAAGAGGCCTGAATGAGGTGAGTGTTGTTATCCTGTGGAACTCCTTGCCACCGGATGTGATGATGGCATCTGGCCTAGATGCCTTTAAAAGGGGATTGGACAGATTCTTGGAAGAAAAATCCATCGCAGGTTACAAGCAATGATGGGGATGTATAATCTCCAGGCTTAAAAGGAAGGTACCTCGAAATGTCAGATGCAGGGGAGGGGTATCAGGAGACAGGTATCTAGTGGTCTCGTGTGCTCCCAGAGGCATCTGGTGGAGCTACTGTGAGATACAGGAAGCTGGACTAGACAGGCTCTTGGCCTTATCCAGCAGGGCTCTTCCTATGTTCTTGCGTTCTTATGAGTGTGTGGTGCATGCTGGGAAGATGGAAAAGTTTTTGCTGCGGTGGCAGAGGCAGTGGAAGCAATGCCATCCTCTTTGCCAGGGTCTGTTCCTCTTCTGGGTGCACTGGTGGCAGCACAGTGAAGGGAGAAAGAACCTGCATGGAGAGATACCTCCAAACTCCACCTGAGTCATAAATGAGGAAGGCAAAAGGAGAGAAAGGACTCATGAGAATCGGGGAGAGATGCGGCATGGGGTGCAGCTCATGGGAACAGGTGTTTATTTGGGCTTCAGGGAGAGGGGCTCTTCAGTGATGGAGCTTTTCTGCAGGGAAGAGATATAAAGGGATGGTTATTTCCACTTTCAAAACAGTAAATTAAAGTGTACTGACTTTTTTTTTCTTCACAAATTTTATCTGGTAGAGGCAGATTTACTGTCCTCTTCATAATTATATATTGCTATATGAATATTAATACAGTGGTGCCCCGCATAGTGACATTAATCCGTTCCCAAAAAATAGATCGCTATGCGGATTCATCGTTAACCGGTGCGCTCATTATGCAAGGCACCACTGTATATTAGGTTAAAATTCTGAAAAATCTATTTTAATGTGTTTTCTTTACCCCATAAAAATGTATATTTAGGCAAATGTGGCAGGGAGCATAGGTTGCTTGGTTATTACAGAAGGGGGTTATGACTCAAAAAGGTTGGGAAAAACTGATCTAGTCCAACACATTACTGGAGCATGAAATATGCAAGTATTGCTGGTGGCAAGGAAATTCCCTGGCCAAATATTGTTGTGGGTGTTACTTCTGACAAAGTCAGCAGATCAGAAGTACCTTGGAGATACGAAGTGTCCTGTTGTAGCTACAGTTGAAGGCCAAGGAATAGATTAGCATGTTCAGAGTGGTAAGGCGTAGTTTTAGAGGACCGAGATTTACAGAAAGAATATCTTAGTTACTAACTTAGAAGTACTTAAGAGTTCTGATAAATACTGATACCCGGCGCTAATGTGTTCATATAAAATAATAGGATGCATGGACACAGCCAGCATATTGCCATTCTGATCAATCTGTTTTTCCTAAACTGCTCAATCACTATATGATGGGAGATGCTAAATCTGGCGGAGGTTAATCTCTCTTTGAGATAAAGATAATATTTGTTATTTTTAAAAAAGTTACTGGAAGTGGTTCTTGCTTCAGGATGATCATTTTTCATTGGTTATTCCCAGTAAGGAGATAAGTACAGTCAAATTTGAGAGACAGGATTGTTTCCAAGGCACAAATAATAGAAACCCCTTCCTTTTTCATAATCAGCTGTTAGTAACACTGTCTTAATGTGTTGGACCTTTCTGAAAAATAATAGCAAGCCAGCAAACATCCAAACTGTTATCTAAAGCTAAAATGTGACTGTTTCAGTTTATACCAGTTATTCAGACATTCTGGAGCTCTTGCCACTAAAACCTACACAGCTGTCGCTTGCAGTGAGAGTATTCTAGCATATTCTAAAGACAACTTTTATCACCATATTCAAAAGAAAAAGAGGAACCAGGTTAGTCTGTCACAGTGAAAATGTGGTATCTGAATGAATGTGTTGTGCCTTAAGAAATATTTTACTTATTAAGGTGCTACAAGCAAAACATTTCTTAAGGCACAACACATTCGTTCAGATACCATATGTCATTTTCACTGTAACAGACTAACATGATTCCTTTTTTTCTCTTGAACACCATGATAGAATTTGTTTTTACAAAGCTAGAATATGCTCATTGGAGCAACATCTGTATAGGGTTTAGTGACAAAAACTTCAGAATGTATGAATGGGATAAATTGAAGTAGTCGTGTCTATTTGCTGCAGCTATAGCTGCTATGGATTGCTCAGTTTGGGCCTGCCTTTTCTTCTGTACAAGAGAATGCTTAAGAGACATTCAGAAATGCACAAAGCTATTGTGCAAGATAACCTCAAACCTCTTCATGTCACCTATAGAGATACTTTGTATATATGGGTTATCCCAATTGAGGATAGGAAGAAGTACAGAAGAAGAAAAGGCTACCTGTAGGAATGGCCCGCCTTTTTTTTTTTTTTTTTTTTTTTTGGGGGGGGGCTCAGACCTTGTTCGTTGAGCTGTCCTCCACAACTCTCAAGATACTTATTTTGATCCCATTGTACAGCACCTGGAACTTTCCTTATCTGCTCTTTTGTTGCCCATATACCCAGCTTTGAGTGTCCCTTTAGAGCTTTTCACATTGCTTGGGTTTTTACCACCCAGCATAACATTGTGTCTTTGGCAAACCTGTCAACCACAATGCTCACAGCTGACTTGGAATTCCTTTATAGATGTTAAATAGCATGGTCCCAAGTCAGTTTTCTCTGCCCTACCAGTTAAAATCAACATTATTTTCCCTTATGTCAGTGCTACCGTTTGTGTTATGATATCAGCAAAACATGAAAAAGCTGTTTTCCTTAGTGAAGAACATTGATGTTTGTGTGTTACTAGCATTTGTTCCTATCTGTATGGAGCTTAGTGTTTGAAGAACTAATGCAGCTCACTAGGTAGCATTTGTTGGTACAGTACAATGCAAACTTCCTTAGTACAGTCATAACAGACTTTGTTTCTGTATGTGCACATGAACCTATGAGTCTGTTTTGGTATTTCTGTATTAGGATACTGTGTTAAATTCTGAACTACTTTGATACATGACTGTGTTACGTATTAATTTATTTTGCTTCTCATTCAGTATAAGCACATAAGCTATCATATTTCTCATATTCTGTTTGGTTTGCTTGTTGCTTAGGAAACATTTGGCTACGTCTTTGTATTTTGCAACCAGTTTGGATGATTCTGTAAAGACTGGAACAGAGATTAATATCTTTAATAAGGATCAGGTAGCCTGTGGCTGCTGCTTCCCTCTGTGGAGCAGTTCAGCAGATTCCACTGAATAAAGATCTGTCCTTTAGTAGCCTACAAATGAGAGACTGCTAATTGCAGATCCTTCCATGAGTGTGCTCCAGCAGGCCATTTTTTTTATCTAGCTGTGATTTTTGCCTGGGACCTAGGCTTGCCACATTGCCCAAAGGTAAGCAGTACTTTCCCCAACTTTCTGTGCATAAGGAGCAAGAACTGATAAATGTGTTTGGTAAGCAGCCATTGCTAACAAACATTGTACATAGCCTGTGTGTCATGTTTAGGGAAAGTGAACTAACAGCAGTGTTAGGGGGAGCCTTAGTCATGGGCAGGATCATTTACTAGTTAGAGCTCTGTTCATGGTGCACAGGCTTCCTGTCTCACTGAGTCTACCTGTCTTAATTGCTTATGAGCTTTATATTCAAGGACTAAGGACTATTTTAAATCCCTCCGATCTGTACTTGAAGGGCCCCAAAGCACATTATCTTACCATTCCCACAAAGTTGTGTATTTCATAATTTGAATCATGTGTCATGCACTTCTTTACCTAGCAGTGAGCATATTGCTGGATGCTTCCTGTGGCCAAAAATATCCTATCTGTCCTCAGGAACATGTAAGACCCAGGCTGATAGCGAATGTTGAAAAGTGTTTACCAAAGAGCTTATATTTGAAAAATAAACATGAATGCATACTGTATATTCTGTAGTTGAATATAGATTTATTGTTGCAGCCTAGTACAAAAGTCCAGTTTATTGTTGCAGCCTAGTACAAAAATGGAGTTGCAGTTGTTCTCCATTTCAGATTATTTATTAATAAAAGGGTATGAGTGGATGGTAGGATATTGCCTGGGAAGGGGAAATCTTCTGAGGTGGTTGTTATTTTATTTTATTTTATTTTTTTGGAAATTGGTGTTTTTATTTTAAAAAAAGATTAATAATACTGCTTGTCTTGAATGAATAAACAATACAAAAATATCAAAAAGTGAAATAGAAAAAAATTATTCTGTAGCAGCTGACAGAACTATGCAGCAGCCAGCAGTCAAAGATGGGGCCTCTGCCAAACTACTCTCTCAGGTCCATTCCTCTATCAGAGTTCCACCTCTGTTTTAAGCAGCTCAGTGTAGCAGGGGTAGAATTGTTTGCTGCTGTCCCTATGAACAAAACGGGCTTACGCCTTGGGAATGCACAGCACCAAAGAAATGTAAATGTGCCTGCTGACCTAACTGATATTGCATACCTGTTATGCTCCCAAAGCAGTTTCACCCACTCATGTTTGCAGAGTATAATGGTACAGCCCAGAAGCAAATATTCTGTATGTGAGGCTTCTCTTTATCTGTTTGGTTCCCATATGTAAATTATACTGGGATCCAGAAACAGAATGGGAAAGAAGGCTGGAGACTTTTCCGAGTACAAAGAATTGATTACTGCTAAAAATGGTAGCCTCACAAGATAAAACAGTCCCAAAAGAATGAGAACGAGCACCAATAGCAGTCACATAAAAGTTACTTGTGCAGGCGTGACCTGTACAGTTTGGCCATTCTGGGATTTTCCATTGGATTAGTGACATCTTTCATAAGCTATTTTCTTTCTCATCTACTATACATCATCCTGTCTTTTCCTTTAATGTCTTATGACCTTTTGGGGGCCATGGATTTTCTGCCTTTCAGGCACTGACTGAAAACTGTTTTTGTTTGCTCAGCCTTTTGATGGCATTTATTTGGTGGGATTTATTTATACATTTCTGACTCTAATATTTGCTTCTGTTTTATCTTGCTTGTATTTTAGTTTGTGTGACTGTTTTTAAACAGTGTTCCAAGCTGCCTCACATAATTTTTTTTAAATCAAAAGATCCCATATAAATCTTATGAATAGGTAAACAAAGCAAAACAAAAATGAAGTTGGCTTCCTTTTTGCTTTCTTCCAGGTAGTCCAGAATATGGTGCAACTGGGGAAGATGCCCTGATCAGGATCCAACGGTTGATGGCAGAAGGAGGCATGACTGCTGTGGTCCAGCGAGAGCAAAGCACCACCATGGCATCCATGGGGGGCTTTGGCAACAACATCATTGTGAGTCACCGGATCCACCGCAGTTCCCAGACTGGTACTGAGTCCTCTGGAACAGATGGTGGCTCAGCTCAGCCATCCACTTCTCAAGAGCTGGTAGCTGAGCTTGAGGCACAGACCCTTCCTGAGTCCATGCAGGTGACAGAGCGTGGTCTGAGCCCACGGACGACGTCCTCCAATTCAATTGAGGGAGAAGGAGCTAATGAGCAAAGCCTGTCTGAGCAGGCTCAGTCCTCAATGGACACTGAGGGACCAATTGAGTACAGTGACCTAACTAATAATAACCATCTTCCTGACAATACCAACTTTTATAATAACGGTAGCGCCAGTGGAGAGTCTCGGAACAGGTAGAGATGAATTTGTGTGTTGGTGCAACCCTTGTACTGCTAAGCAAAGACTTGTACCTCAAAGCTGACCAGGAACTTGAAGGGGTAGGAGGATTTTGGTTCCGACCAGATGCTGGTAGTTCAGCGGGCATTGGTATATAAGGGTGAGAGACCATCAGTTGTATAGGAGGATCCTTGAAGAGGTTTTATTCTGTGTCTTAGCTTCCCGCATCCGTTTTGCTGCACATTTTCTACAATAGCTGTAATAAACATTGATATTCAGCTGAGCCTTATGTAAATTTCTCAGCTCACTGGCTACAGGAATCCATTAAGTTTTGCCCTAACCCTGCAGTGCTTTTAATGTTACTCTTTGTTTTTTTTTTTTTAATGCTTTCTCCTCTTTTGACATACCAGCTAATCAAATCAAGGGGACTGTAGTCTCTTACTTTGGAGACCTGCAACCTTATTGAGTGCGTATGTTTTTTTAAGTGCTACTGTGGAGGGGATTTTCACCACAGCTCTGCTACCAGAGTGGTTTTCATCTTCCAGGCCAGAGTTCTGCTGCATGTCACCTTGCTGGTAAGCACTAGGCAAGTCTTCAGTGTTTGAGGGGCTTGAAATTGTGCAGACTGGACAAAGCAAAATAGCCTTCTCCAGGACTCTGTTCCACTCTTCTTTCCAAATATGAACTGGAGGCAGGAGAGCTGTGCTTGGGCTTCACCATCCCTTCATGCTCAGGAACCTCTCAGGAGTGTAGGCCTTTTGTTTTCAGAATTATCTGCTTTGTCCACAAGCAGGACCCTTGGGTGGGACAACATATAGTTGTAAAGCATGTGGGTGGGTTGGGAACCGCTCCCCAAGAAAGCTGGCACTTACACAGAGCTTGCCTAGGGTTTAGCACCTCTAGCTGTGCCAACAGTAACATTTGTAATTCAACTTGGCGAGATCTGGCAGAATCATGGTGCCATGACCAGGCTGCACTTCCCTGTTTGGGGTGGGGTGGGGTGGGTGGGGAGAGAGGGGCTAGCTCCGCATCAGAGCGTGAGGTATGTGTCTGTGATGTAAGGTGTTGCATGTGAAACCTTGACCTTGTACATGTAGTTTCTAGTGGAGAAATCAAGGCTCTGATATTTTTCTTTCTAGTCTGAAATGTGATTTTCCTTTTCATTTGTAACTCTCCATCCCAGTGAGCTTGTAGCAGGAAGGTAGGGGGAGAGTGTGTGCTAATGAGGAAAACACCAAAGATCTATGTCATTAAAATATGACAAACCCTTCTCTGGAGTCCTGTCTTTTTTGTGGATCAAGTTAGGTGTGGAATATATTTTGGGAAGGAGTACCCCTGCTGCAATCTTCTCCGGCTTGTGCCAGGTGTTCACATGTTAACATTGTTCTGTAGGAATAACGCCTAGAAGTACCTTTGTTTCCCATCTCAAGAAAATCTAGTGAGAGAAAGCCTTACGTGCTTGGCCCTGAAAATAAGTAATATTGGGCTGTTGTGAAGAGAATTGAATTCTTTAGCCCTTACTCAAAAATGCAGAGAGGAAGGAAAAGAGAATAAAAGGAAACAGCTAGCTACCTGCTGATTTGGTAAAGTGACTTTATACTGGTCTTTTTGAGAATTTTTATATGTCACCTGCAAGAGGCTCCTTCCCCCAATCCAGCTCCTGTGTCTTCTCAGTGCCATAAGTGTGTTACAATAAATAATGCCCACTGTTAAGCAGCTCTTATGCTCTGTCAGAAGAGTTTGCTAGAGAACATTAAGCAAACATTGCCTGAAATCACAGCATGGAAATGAACTTTAAATCAAATCAGTTGGCTGCCAGGCCTCATCAGCGTGTTAATGAGGCACTAAAATCTGCCCTGTGCTGGTTGCACTTCTGAGCTACAGGAGTCTCAGTCTGCTAATGGAATTCCCATCTTTGGCTTTGAAGCATACTTATATCAAAATAGCCTGATGCCTAAAATTCACAGATGGTTCGCTTCACTTCACTGAGGGAGCAAGGAGTGATGTGTGTATGTGTGTCTCTGAAACACTGGAAGGAAGAAGGGGAGATTGCCAGGTTTCTCATCATGCCAAAATCCCCTGCTATTTCCTGAAGACTCCCAATGAGATTTAAAGAAAATATCTCCCTGATGGACTTTTAGTTGGCGTCTGCTGACCAAACAAACAGAGATGAAAGTCCTGAAAGTAGTGGAAGAATAATTGCTGTGGCGTCACATTCCTCCCCCTCTAAGAAAAAGTTTGTTTCATGAGGGAAAACCTTACAGTTTACCCTTATGAACAACGGAACACATACAGGGAACATTACATACAAAACACCACCATAAAAATTTGCTTACCAGTTATGTCCTAAATCATATACCATACTTTAACATATAATACATTATATTTACCATATACTTATACATACCTTATGCTAGTTTTCTCTCTATTACCATGTTTCCTATATCAAACTATTTCCTTTAATGATCCATACAATTATAAACATTTGCATTACTCATATTAAGACAGATTACATTATCTCTACTTACTATTATTATTTCCCATCACTATATACCTCTCAGTTCATCGGCATTCACCAAGATCGTGCATTTTAATTGCTTTTCATAACTAGTGCACAAACAACATTTAATACAACATTGCACTCTTATCCATCCATTAGTCATTTAGTCTTCGAGACTAGGCATCAACAACCATATTTTGAGTCCCTTATATGCTGTGGATGTCAAAGTCTTGCAGGTTCTGAGTCCATCTTGCAAGTTTACTGTTAGTGTATTTCATAGCTTGTAGCCACACCAGAGGGAAAGGGTCGGTGCAAAGCATGAACCTCCTTCCCCTAATGTAGGGTTTCAGACTTTGCAGCATCCCAACAATTGATAGGCACTCCCTTATGTTGGCAGACAAATGTCTCTCACCAGGTTGGAATCTTCTGTTGATCAGAGTTGCTGTGTGTAGACTCCCTCTGTCATCCGCTTGGTACAGCACGACTCCCAATGCATCCACACAGATTGTGAACCCCCGGTTGTAATCCAGCACAACAAAGGCAGATCTTGAAGTCTGCGCTCTCTTCTGTCGACTGGTAATCATCAGGCTTAATTTTTTCAGCTATGGGAAGGTTAGGCACTTTCTTCCCCTTCGCCAGCACAGCTATGACTGTGTTCTTCCTTGAGAGCTTATTGCTTATGCCTTCCTCCTCACCAACAAGTTCACCCACAGGTACTTTTGTTGCAAAGCTTTCCAGATGTGAGGGACCACTATCATGGGTCACCTCCAAATTGACAGGGATGTTTCTTTTAGGTGTACTCTCAAACACTCGGTTTATTTTAGATGCATTGAGATTTTCCTCATCTGGTTCTATATCTTTAATATTTGGTTATTTATTTATTTATTTATTTATTTATTTATTTACTTACTTACTTACTTACTTACTTACTTACTTACTTACTTACTTACTTACTTACTTACTCACTTACTCACTTACTTACTTACTTACTTATATCCCGCCTATCTAGCCGATCAAGGCCTTGCAATATTTTCAGTGCCTTTGCAGCTGCATGAGAAGCCTTCCCAGTACTAGTCTCTTCAGCTTTCCAGTGCTGTTGCAACTCGTCTACAGGTCCTGACCATGCTAACTGTAATTTACTCCCCTCTAAGAGTCTCAGCATCACCACTTTGTCCTCAGGACAGAATGCTCTTTCCTGGCCCTCATACAAGCCTTTCTCCTTTCCATGACTACCCCTCCAGGCTTGGCTCTGTCATTTCTAAGGACTTCTCCCTATATTTTATAGAGACAATTAGCTGCTTGAGATGTACATCTTCACTCCTATGAGGTGTTAATAAAACCTCTCTATATGTCAGGTTTTAATCAGTTATAAACCTCTCCGGTTGTTCAGGGGTCAGTGGAATGGGATTCTCATTAGGTGTTCTAATACAATCATTTAAAGTAATATCTTCTGCTCCTCAATACATGAAGTATTATTAGGGTTTTTCAATATGACAGCCATTTCTGCTATCTCAGAGTTTTCCTCTAGACTGGGGCAGATTTTCAGGAGTCAGTGGAATTTCCTTAACATGTGCAAAGCATTCAATTAAGGTAAGGTCTTCCTTTTGTTCTTTGATGAAAGATAGATTCTTAGGGTTTCTCAGAATAACCAGATCAGCTGTTTCTCTTTCTTTTCTTATTTCAGGAAGATTTCCATCATTTCCCTCAGTGACTTCAGTTTGCCTTCCCTGAGAGCGAGTTGTCACAAAAACACTCTGCACATGCTCAGCTAAATCAAGACCTATTAAACACGGGGCAGAAATTTGATCGGATAAGACCACCTTCCAAATTCCTGACCATCCCTTATATCTCATTGGTATTTTTGCCATAGGCAACACCACTATTTCAGAACCAATCCCTTTAATAGAAATATTTTCATGGTCTAACACATTTTCCTTAGGGACTATATCAGGGTGACGTACTGTAACTTGTGAACAAGAATCTTTGAGTGCTAGATACTTACCATTATTAACATAAATAACATCACCAGAGCTATGTAGAAGATTTTGATTACATTCTGTCAGACAACACTGAACAACCCTGGTCACAGGGAGATCTTGGCTATCTGGCTCTTCTGTTACTTGTGTTGCTATGGCAACAGCTCCACAGCTAGCTTCAGCTGCAGTATCAGCTGTTCCATTATGCTGTACACAAAACACCTTCTTAGACTGATTGGAATTTCCACCTTTATGCTGGCTAACATCCCTATTCTTTTGAGTCTCACACTGATCCCAAAAATGACATTTTTCTCCACATGCATAACATTGTTTACTTCTCTTGGGTTCAAAAAAAAGGATCTTGTTAACCTTTCCCTCAGAGCTATTATGTTCCAGGTGACTCTGCTCTGTGGATGAGGGCTTGTCTCTAAAATGGCTTCCAGTAGCTTGGATACTTCTGAGGTAATCTCTACTGGGTGGGGGTCCTCTCCTCCTGTCATCCCACACTTTTCTACCAATTTTTACCTCAGAAAATTGAGGCTCTCTAATCTCACTAATGGAATCAGCATATTCAGATGCCTGTAATATATTTTTAGGATGTTTGTCCTTGACCAAATAACGCAATTCTCCTGGCAACACTGAATAAAATTGTTCTAAACCAACTACGTTTTTCATTTGGTCTAGAGAAGTGACATTTTCATGTTCCATCCATTTGTCCAAACATTGAATAAATTTAGCCCCTAATTGGGCATAAGATTCTTCAGGCTTTTTGGTAAGGGAAAATTTTCTTCTAAGGTGTTCTGCATTTATGCCAAATCTAGAATATGCCATCTTTCTGTATGCCTCAAAACCTCTAGGATGCTCCAGAGGCATCTGAGAACAAAGCTCAGCTAAATATCCACTTATTTGTGATCTCAAAACTATCATCCTTTCATCGTCTTTAATCTCAAAGTCCCAGCACACTCTCTCAAATGAAATAAGGAAAGATTCAGGGCAACCTCCTTTCCTATATTGGGGAAATTTCTTTAGTTCGATTTTTGAGAGATTTCCACTAGAGTTGTTGTTATTGTTATTTTGAGAAGCTAATTCTATTTTTTTTTCCATCTGTATTTGAAATTCCATTTCCCTTTGTCTATTTTCTTGCTCAAATGCCATTTGTCTGACCTCAGCCCTCTCCTTTTCTCTGGCCCTTTCTTTCTCCATTTCAAAATTTATTTCCTTGAGCTGTAGCTCCTTAGCTTTCTCTTCAGCTCTGGCTTTTCCCCTAATTTCTAATCCCATGGCTTTTTATCTGAGTCTATGCTCCTTTTCCAGTTTCCATTTCTCCAGATCTAGGGAGCTTTGAATAATTTCCCTTGAGGGTTTCTTGGGTATTTGAGGGCCTCTGTTTCCATTCCCATTCCATCCAACATCTTGAGGATCAATTTCCTCCATTACTGGCTTTTTAGTTCTCTCAGAGTCTTGGATTTCAAGCTAGCCACTGGGTCTCTGAAATCCTGAAGTAACAAAAAAGAATTTTCCATTAAGAGTTGGCTCACTATCTTTAGTTCCCCCAGATCTGCATTCAGAAGCCCCACCACTAAGCTTTTCCACAAAAACTCTAGCAAGTCACCCACTTCTTCACCAGAGACCTCTGACTAAAAGGTGCCCATGACTCCAGGAAATTCACCCTTAAATTTTGGCTTTACTGAATTATTTCATATCCTGCCGCTGGACACGAATTGTGGTGTTTGCCCTCGTCACCCCTGCTTGTCTTTCCCTCACAAAGGCTCACTTCGCATTTTCCTCTCACTTCCACCAGTGGATTACCTCAGTCCACAATATAAATGACGTTTGTCTGACTTGTGAACAGAAACAGAACTTATTCACTTCAGAAGTGAAGCAGATTGAATAATAACAGAAGTTTCTCAGGTAAACATTATACACAAGCAAATCATCAACAGTTCTCTCATACTTCTTTTATCTTGCTATATCATTAACACCTTCTGTACCTAATTTCCTAACCAACTCTATCTCTTAGTAACTGTATCCTCACTCTCTGACTAACCAGCCCTATCTGACTCCTCCTCCTCCCGCCAAACCTCATGTAGCTGCTTCCGCCTCTCCAGTCCTCTGATAGGTTCATGCAGATCAGCTCATGAAAATGAATGGCATGAGTCACAATTGCCTCCAATGGCTTTTTCCAAATCTGGTGGTTCAGATTTGTTCTTGTAAGAAGCCTGACTGGAGTTGTATATGTGTACTTGAGCTGTGCATAGATTTGAAATCCTCTAATCCAATGGTTCTGAATCTTGGGTAACCCAGGTATTCTTGGACTACTATTCCTAGAAGCCTTCACCACTAGCTCTGCTGGCCACGGTTTCTGGGAGTTTCAGTTCAAGAACACCTGGGTTACCCAAAGTTGGGAATCACTGTTTTAATAGGTCCGTGATTACCAATTTCTAAGCTGAGATAATTTGGCAAAAGGTGTTCTGATCATGACGAAACTGTCAAGTCAGGAGGCAGGACACAAAATTCCTACTGTGCAATATCACATGCCATTGTTGAATGCTTTATTTAACGCATGTGCCTTCCAGTGATGTATGACTCTGTACAGTCCTGGTTTTCCACTGAAAACAGTGCACTGGAACTGTTCAGTGAATGGGTCTGTTTTATGGAAGTGACTGAGTCAGTGGGATGAACTCCACATAGTCCTATTTGGTCATGCAGTTATCTCACATATGTTTCTAGTCATTTTTTAAAATCTAGGTTCTGTCAAGTGCATATAATGCACGTCATATCATTACAGTGGTGGGCTTGCTGGATATCTCTAAATAAATATTCTGCCTACAGCCTGATCTGCACATCCAAATTCTCATTCTGAGGCATCTCTGGAAATGGGACAATGTATCTTTAAAGAAACAGGTAATGTTTCAAGAAATATAATTTAGTGTGAGAAGCAAAGTGGATCTAACAATACTACAATACTGTAATTCATTAAGTCTGAAGGTTCTGACTGTATAGTGCTTGTGATGGATTGCCAGGCATTGAATGGAATACAAAAACTGTCTAAATTACCATGCAATAAGGCGCACCAGGCAGGTAATCACCTCCAAGAGTTACCCTCATTAAAGCCTGTTTTCTTTTCCCCATGGAAGGAAAGGGATGGGGTTAGGGAGCGGTGCCTTCAGTATGTGGCAGTTATAGGGCCATCAAATTAAGTGATCCCTCCTTTTTGTAATAGCTTCATCACTTTTGGTTTAAGAGTGCTGCAGGAGGAAACAGGATTTGACTAAAATGGGGGGAGTTGAAGTCAAGCTTGTGGGTATCTCAGTTTTGCCACAAATAGAGCACAAATGACAAAAATTACAGTGGTGCCTCGTAAGATGAATGTAATTTGTTCTGTGAGAAGCGCTGTCTTGCAAAAAAATCGTATTGTGAGGTTCCCTATGGGAACCTCGCAAGGCGAATGAAATTTATTAATCTTGTGAGGCATCAGTCTCGGGGAAAAAAAGTCTTGCAAAGCATGGCCTTAGAAGAAACCGTCTTGCGAAGCACCATAGCAATCACAAAAACCAATCGTCTTGTGGGTTTTTCATCCTGCGAGGCATTCATCTTGCGAGGCACCACTGTACTTATGTCCATATTGACACATGCAGAGCTTTGTATATAAATTTGGTTCTGGGTCCTTTTTGGCTTTCTCCTATAGCTCCCTAGGAAAGCTTGTCAGTAAATGAAGTCAGTGGGAAACATTTAAATCTGAGCTTCTCCTTAAGTTCAGTTGTATCACTGTGTGGTGAAAGGGTGGCTCTATCCAGATCATTGGATGTTTCTTCCACAGTAAATGCAGATGGAATTGAATGAGTTCACCTTTATTTTAGAGAATCAAGTGTTTGAAAGCATTCTGAGCAGGCCTGCAGCCTGGCAGCAAATACTTCTTTAGTGATGACCTGGTGTTACACACCAGCACCTGCTTTTAAGAATCCCTTCGTCAAGAACATTTAAAACCAAATCTCCCTTGTTAAGCAAACCACACAGTCCTCTTTACTGATGTTCCCAGGTTCCATAGTTGGAGGTTGAAAGAAGATACAATACATGACTTCTGGATACAGAAAGTCATCTTGGAAAGAGAAGGCTTTTCTTGGCTCCACCACCTATTAGACATATATTTTAAAGAAACATGGATAAAAGGAAAAGCTGATGGAGGAATGTATTTCTTTCAAAAGACCTTTTGATTAAAAAAACCTCACAAAATCTATTTTATACAAGCTTGGCTACCTTTAGGTTGATAGAAAGGGTTTCTAGTAGATTTTGAAACCAGTTGCAGTACGCATCAAATAAATGGCCAGTTCTCAACATGAAAGGGTAATAGTAGGCAAGGCCAAGAATGTGAACGAAGGCCCATATTCTAGACGTGTCTTAATGAGCTGCAAGAAGGGTGTTGCCAAAACAGGGAGAGTTGCCAATGGCACACAATTATCTAGGTTACTTAAGAGAGGGAGGGTACTTAGAAAACCAAGCTATCGGACGGAACCGACTGAGAGCTGGCAAAAAACAGAAAGAACTTGATGGTGAAAAAGCCAAGCACATCCTCCTGAAACCACAACTGCTACAGAATTAGTGGAAACTGAATGGAAACAACAACAAGAGGATCATCAAATGGTCAGGTGGGCCTGGATTTATGAACACGGACAAATGGAAGGAGCAGATAACAAAATCAGCACTAAAGCCTGGAAGAATAATCAGTAATCATGATTTAGTAATCACCTGAATATTATGTAGGCTTGTATGAAGTACACGAAAGAGTTGGGTTATTCTATTGACAGTAGTACTATTAGTATTTATGACATTTATACCCCACCTTTCCACTACAAAGTAGTGCTCAAGGTGGCTTACAGACATCATGAAGAACAGCAAGAAGAAAACAGATTTAACCATAAAATCATCAATAGATTATTTTATCCCCTCTACAGTGCAATGTACTGGTGTCTGTGCTCCTGGCCAGTATTCCTAAACTAATTGGTCACAAAGGACTAAATCTGAGGAACAGGATAGAATCAGAAACGTCAAGCCCTGTGGGAGCCCCTTACCCTTCCAGCAACATTTAATCTCAGGGAATCTCTTCTCTTTTTAAATAGGGAATTAGAACCCCAAGACTCTTCTTGTCTTCTGTCACAAACTGCAGGATCACAGCTCATAGGGCGCATGTACTTTACATGACTCCAATGTCTCAGAATGGTGGTCACTTTAATGAATTTCTAGTTCCACCAGAGGAATGTTTCTGTGACATGAACAGTACTTGATGTATACTGCCAAATTCTAAAGGTGCAAAGAGATGTCTAAAAGACAAGATGTCACCCAAACCAGCAGGGGGAGAGAGGTTCTCACAGCAACTGTAGGAAACCTTTTTCATCTTGAGTGCCAAATTTCATTTGAAAGAGGTCTTAAATCTCAGCAATGGCTGGGACTAAGAGCATTGGATGGTTCCAAAGTAACATGAACAGAAACACTTTTAATTCTTACCAACTTTAATATTTTCACAACAACCACACAGCGCATAGCCCATTTCATTATGCATTTCTATCTCTGTGCAATAGCTGTCAGCCATGCAAGCACAGTTTTCATGTAATACCTTCCTAGGCTGTAGAGTAGCCCTTATTATCTACACATTTCTCCACCTCTGCCCTACAGGACACTCCTCCCCTTTGTGTACAAGTACAGTATCTCTTAGAAAGTCTGGAAGAAAGACCAAATAAAAGGATTCAAGTTTCCTTCATTGGAAAAAATTACTGGTAGGCACTGGCCCTTTTGGGTCAAAGGTGCTGGTTGAAGAGAATCCTTAGGACAGGATGTTCTTCTAGTCAGAACACAGGTTAGACGTTCAGAAGGTTAAACAGTCCTAGGGTCCTGCCTGCCCCAATCTGGTGCCCTCCAGATGTACTAGACCAGTGGTTCTTAACCTTTGTTACTCGGATGCTTTTGAACTGCAACTCCCAGAAACCCCAGCCAGCACAGTTGGTGGTGAAGGCTTCTGGGAGTTGCAGTCCAAAACTCCTGAGTAACCCAAGGTTAAGAACCAGTGTACTAGACTATGATTCCCATAACATCACAGCTACCATCTGGCTATGAGGCTATGGAGTGTTTATCCCATAACATCTGGAGAGCATCATGCTGGAAAGACTTCTCCAAGAGAAAGGAACTTTCACCAACTTTTTAACAATTAGAAGGAAAAGTCTATGTGACCTAGTTCAGATTCTCCAGGACCTGAGAGCTACTGTAGATTAAAATGCTTTTCTTCTGGCTTGTCTTAGTTGTAGGTTTGCAAAAACTTCCTTTTTCATTTCCCATTAAGTCTGCTCTCCTTATTGCTTTGTTCCCTTCCAGCTTCTTGACAGTATTACAGGATCTGTTCAAGGACAAATGAAAAGGTGTGAAGGAGGATTTCACCAGCTCTGTTTTTATAGAAATGCATATCAGTGAATGGACCTCTCTACAGCTGTAGGGAAGGAGAGGGTCCTGCCCCAGTTCTTATTCTTTAGTAAAGCCAGCCTGGATGAAAGTCTCTTGTGATCAGGAACTGCAAAAGTTGCTTCTGGATGACAAGTCCCAGAATTCTCTGCCAGCATGATCACTGATCACATTGTCTGGGGCAGGAGGTGGTCTGGGTGTTGCCCTCCAAGAAACTAATTATTCCAATTTCTGAATCACCTTTTGCCCCTTTGGAAGCAATGAGATGGGTCAGCAAGCAAAGCCTCCGGAATCCATGCAGCCAGGTAGTTGCCACCCAGGCGAAGGGCAAGGGCCAGGCCTTCGTGGCTGCCCTGGGTTGAGGCTGATGCAAGAAGCAGCTTGCTTGGGAGCAGCTGCTCCTCCCCACTTAGTCGCAATCTGTCAGCAAAGCTGTTCTCCAACAGGAAAAGGCATATTAATTAAAGCATGCCATGTGGTGAGCTGTCCTCGATTTAATTGGGATCTCAGCGCACAGCAAGTAAATGTCACTCTTCTCTCTAGAATGTGCAAATGGGAGCTCAATGGTTAGAATGGGAGATCTGCAGGCACTGAGGGGACACAGCCCTCGATTGCCAGCCAATGCCCTCCAAGAGACAGGGACCAATTACTGACTCCTGGCCTGTCCCCTCCCCCTCCCCCACTTCCCCGGAGCTTGATGGAGCCAAGATCTTTCTCTCTCCACCTCCTCCACCCTGCTGTCATTGCCTGGCATCTTTGCCATGGTAATTGGGTGGGAGGCTCATTAAAGCATGTTCACCGCGTTCCAGCAAATATACGTATTTGTTTCCCCACAGCATCCCTAGTCGAAGCATATCTCGTCTGTTCTTGGTTACTTCCCTTTACTAGTGTTTGTTTTTCCTTTCAAGTGATTGTAGCTAGTATACAACACATACTAGAAGGAGCAACACCCAATCTGTCCTGCCTGGCACACCGGCGGCCTGTGTTTTTCACACTCTTGATGTCCCACCTGTGGTGCCAAAGACTGTAGGGGTGGGAGGGAACCATGACAATGTCAGGGTTAAAAGAGACACTTCTGTGCATAACTGCCTCTATTTTTTTACCCTCCCAGATCCACTTTATTCAGATAACAGCATCTACAATTGCAACAGTGGCCTGTTTCCACAGCTCTGCATTTAGGAATTTATATCCTTCCCAACTTCACTTCTTGTAATGTTCAACACTTCTGCATTTAATTATCTTGAACCTTACTCTTTGCAGTCCCATTTCCAACAAGATGTATCATGTTTAAGTGGGACGGACGGACGGACGGACGGACGGACGGACGGACGGACGGACGGACGGACGGACGGACGGACGGACGGACGGACGGACGGACGGACGGACGGACGGACGGACGGACGGACGGACAGACAGACAGACAGACAGACAGACAGATAGATAGATAGATAGATAGATAGATAGATAGATAGATAGATATTGCATAACATTTCATGCATCTGATGAAGTGGTGTAATTTACAAATGCTTATACTCTAATAAATATGTTAGTTCTTAGCGTGCCACAATACTTTTTGTTGTTTACACTAATAATACTCCACTCTTATAATGGCTGAGCTGATAGGTAGCCACAAGGTTAATTGGCATTTATATTAAGAGGTCATGAAGGCAAACAGTATGAAATTATTTCCTGGCCTGGCTTGAGGAGGGAGAGTGGGATGGCTCTCCTTCCAAAAGCATCATGTGTCCAAAATGTTTAAAAGTAGCACCTAGGGAAGTAATCTTAACTCAGGGCTTGGGAACCTACAGCCCAGTGGATGTTGTTGGACTGCAGCGTGTTCTCGGTCCTAGCTAGGATTTCCATGGTAAGGGATTGTGATGGCTGCAGTCCAATGACATGGCGAAGGATCACTTATCCCCTGTTTATGCATTACCTCCTACAAAACAAATGTGTTGAAGCCTTTTCAATTTGGAGATCAAGCCAGCACATGAACACTGGTCATTGTGACCAATATATGTTTATTGTCTGGCCCAAGCAGCAAAGTTCCACAGAGGCAAGGCAAAGGGGTGGGGCTTTGCTTGCAATGACCAGCAAAAATGGATTTGGGTTATATTTGCTCTTGTGCTGCTCTGCTAAGGCAACATCTGGAGCAGATCTTTGTGAAGACCAGGCTGATCTTCATTCTGCCTTCAATGTAAATTAATCAGCTAGGGAGAGAGCTGGTATATCCTCACAACGCGTTGAACAAGAAGGTAAAGGAAACTGGGAGGAGGGTAGCTCTGCAGTGGAAGGTGGGTAAAGCAAATGTGTTGCTGAATTCTAGGTTCAATAACACAGGAAAACCCTGATAGGATCACAGGCTGGTTCTGATCATAGATCAGCTCTGATCTATCCTTCAGAGCAGAGTGTGAGGCAAGGCTGATGTTATCAGAAGGAAACTTTCATTTGCAGATTACATTTGTTTCTGTGATGGACTAGACAGAACAAGGAGTAAGCAAGAGCCTGTTATCATCATGGTGGTATCTGGCTGCTGACCAAGCATTTCAGGATATTCGGGGTTGGAACCTATTAAACCTCCACCGAGGTTTAATAGGTTCCAAGGGCAGAGTGGTATAATTATACTAGATGGGCGGGATATAAATCAAATAAATAAATAAATAAATAAATAAATAAATAAATACATAAATGCTTTTTGAAACTAACCTCTGCCCTTGCCCATACTCTAAAAAGACTTCTATCTGTTTAAAATTATTATTATTAAGCTACTTACACAGCTCCATTTGTTACAAATTTTTCCACCAAAACGCAGCTGACTCAATTAGACAGTGCCAGGGCCCTGAGAGAACCAAATCCATCGATCTTCCTATATAGTTATTTTAAATATTTTAAACCACATGTTATGGCTATATACTCACAAAGCAAATTGAATCATTTACTTGTTATTTATTAAACATACCTGTTAATCATTTCTCACTTCTCAAAACCAATTCATTTGAAATGTGGTGTAATCGATTCCCAATAAACGAAGTCTTTTCCTTTAGTCTGCAAGGCCTGAGCAGGACTGTTATTGATAGAAGGTTTCCAAAGTCATTAATCCATAGAGTTGCTGTGCATCAAAATTTAAGCGAGCCCAACAGTAGCAACAACAGATATTCTCTTCTGTTTTTTGAAAAACTGGCGCCTGGGGATGTTAAAAGAAGCAGATGAGACCTGTGTCCTGTTTAACAGGTGAGTCACACTCAAGGTGAATGCCATTTCTCCCTTTTTGGCAGAAAGAAATATGGGCTAGGGTCTCAGTCTTGGGGCTGCATGCATCCCAGGATTACATGCATCCCAGGGTTGCACTTTGTCCACCCCTCTCCAGGAGAAAGGGGGCTCCACAGTTTTGTTGTCACTACTAGGAATTCCCTATCTCCTATGCAAACCAACCTAGCCAATCTTAAGTCAACATAGGCAAGAAAAATCCTCAAGGCAGGCAGGTTAGTAAGGATGAAGTGGTCCTTTCTTTATGTATATATTTCCAAACTAAGATCAGTACCTTGAATTGCTGGTGCAGAATTGGGATTAGATTTTCACACTCCTGGCCACATCCTTTCTGGACTGTTGCATTTTGTATTAGTTGCTGCTTCAAGGTTGAGTCAACCTTGAGCCAGCTCCCCAAGTCTGGGATTGAATCAAGTCACGAGCAGAATCTTCACTGCAGTACTGCCATTTAACCACTGTGCCATAAGTCTCCTTATGAAAGGGGCTTTTGGGGATGGTCTTCCTCAGACACCAAAATAACATCACTTGCTATGGGTACTATGTATTTTAACTTGGTTAGTGGAAACTGTTGCTGATTTGCCTCAGGTAGCAAATTGTGTGGGGACCTTTTCAGTTTCCAAACTTCAGCGAAATGTGAATAGCCAAGAGGAAAGCGTAGCTGACTATTGTGTTGAAGAGAGTTTGATAGTTCCGTCGGAAAAAATAAGTACACTTACAAGTCTTTCTGAAGACAATTTTGCTGGCTGTGGTAGAGCAGTAAGTTTTCTTTCCCATCCTAGTCAAGATGTGCAGTCCTCAAGATCATCTATGACAGAAAATCCTGGGAAGTTAGAAAGGATTAAACATTTGTTGCCTTTCTGTGAAAAGGCATATCACCCCCACTATCTGACTAATGTTAGATTGACCCTGGCTGATCCTTCAATGAGAATGAAGGTGTTATTGGTCCGAAATAAATGCTATTCTCTTCCCTGTTTTGAGAGTTCTTTATGACCACTAGGAAATCTCCCAGTCATTGTTAGCTGAGAAAACAGTAACGTCTTAAATCATATGGTAGCAAATAATTGTCTGCGTTCCCTCCACATGGTCCAACCTCATGTTGCTTAGCCAAGATCTGGTTAAAAATGGAATTAGCAATATACAGTATGTGCTAAGTGTGTAGCAGTCAAATGGCATTATTTTTTCATGTATTTACACACTCCCTCCACATGGGTGCGTGGCAGTGTAAGAAAGAGCACCTTGCTCAGCTGGCTGCCACTGCTCCTCCTTACAAATGGTCCTGCACCTGCGCAGACGTGACATAGTTACAGCAGTATCACAAGCCTCACACTCAGGCACTGGGGTGAGTTCAGAAAAATGCTCCAGGGGAATAAATAGAAGGCTGTTATTAAGGAAACAATTGTTTGAGCCACACTATGTAGACCTTGGGGACATGGTGGCGCTGTGGGCTAAACCGCAGAAGCCTGTGCTGCAGGGTCAGAAGACCAAGCAGTCATAAGATCAAATCCACGTGACGGAGTGAGCTCCCGTCACTTTGTTCCAGCTCCTGCCAACCTAGCGGTTCGAAAGCATGCAAATGCGAGTAGATAAATAGGGACCACCTCGGTGGGAAGGTAACAGCGTTCCGTGTCTAAGTCGCACTGGCCATGTGACCACGGAAGATTGTCTTTGGACAAAACGCTGGCTCTATGGCTTGGAAACGGGGATGAGCACCGCCCCCTAGAGTTGAACACGACTGGACAAAAATTGTCAAGGGGAACCTTTACCTTTACCTTTTATGTAGACCTTAACATACCATGACTGGAAAGAAGAGGGGGGGGAGAAGAACACAACCTCTTCCCTCACTATTTCTCATTTCCCCCCTTGTAGTCATCTCTGCTTGTTTCAGCTCTCATCACTGTCTCATTTGTGAGATGAGAAAATGAGGAGCTTTGGAGTTGAAAATGGCTCCTGCGAACCATGTCCCCTTGTGAAAAGAACAGTCCTGCTGGATCAGTCCGAAGCTCTCTCTAATCCACCATCTGATTCCACCCAAAGGCCAATCCAGCCCCACAGGAAGGTCCACATGGAGGATGCAGGGACAACAGACCCGTTCCATTGTGCACTTCAATGAGTCAACTCCAAGGTACACATAGCAAGCAGTTCCACAGATCCATCATGATTGGTCTATGTTGATCTTTTATGAATTTTTGAAATAATCATTGAAAGCCATCTCAGTAGAACCTGAAGAGGCTTGCTGCATGTGCGTGTTAGATTACAATTCCCACAATGCTTCCGTCACTATTTAACCATAGAAGATATTGGTTTCTAGCAGTGCAAAAAGCTTGCCTTTCTGGCTCTGCATTTAAAATAGCGCCCCTCGCTCCACATTTTATATTGTCTATGTTGCATATACTGTATTACATAAATTAATCAGGCATTGTGTGAAGCATTTTAAACAGCAATCAGTAGATCGCTTGCAAATAATTTGGATATCCCGATGCTATCTATCATGAGAGATGGAGAACCTCTGATTTGCCCAAACCATCATTTGCCTAAAACAGTGACCCCAAACCTTGTTTTTGATGCTAATGTAAAACATTTTCTACTGAGACGTATGATGAATTCTAGTTTTATGATATAGCATGCTATTCATTGAATTGTACTTGTTCTTAACTATTTGTGAGCCACCTAGGGTCCCTCTACTGGCAGAAAGGTGGCATAGAACTAAGATAAATGAATAACAAACAAATAGTTGATCACTTACTACAATAATTCCCAAACCTAGGTAATCCAGGTGTTCTTGGACTGCAGCTCCCAAAAACTCCAGCTAGTATAGCTAGTGGCGAAGGCTTCTGGGAGTCACAGTCCAAGAACACTTGGGTGACTCAAGGTTAGGAACCACTGACTTACAAGAAGCAGTTTCCAAATATGTAGGCATGTTGGTCTGCCTCAGTATGTTGGCAATAGTAAAAGGGGAAAAGGGAAAGGTGGGGGGAGACAAAATGTTCTAGCAGTTTAACAGGTTTATTTCACTGTGACCTCTTGTGGATCAAAATCTGCTTCTTAAGACACGGGGAGTACAAATACATATCCCCTAGTTTTACTCCATGGTGGTGAGGTTCATGACAAGGTGAGGAGGATACAGGTAATAGATGAAGTGATAGTGTTCATTAACACAAAGATGGGTCTATCAACCTGTTAGTTAGCAGGTCCTAGCCAGGGTGATAAACTAGGTAGAGTTGACTGCAATAGGAATTGTTGTTTTGGGGACAGAGCTTGTAATCTGTCTAGGAAGACAATTATTTTACATTCAGATTGTATTGTAGAAAAATGGATTATTAATATTTCCCATGCGTTAAGAAGCCTTGATCTCTGCTTAGGCCCCTAAAGATGCTGTGGATATGGCTTATGTAGGCAATTTCTGTTATTTCCCTAAGAAGCTCCAAGCCTTCTCGGTGCATTACATATTTTAGTAAGTTTCTTCAATATCTTCTAGGTATAAAAACAGTTGTCTCCTCTGATGGACTATGACCTCTGTCCTAGAAACAACCATCCCTGCCAATATGGAAGTGCTACACTATTTTACTTTTCCTCTCCTGCCTTTTCTTTTTCTCCTTTCCTTTTGCCAATGTTATTGGAAGCAGAAAGCTTTTACTCTTCTCACCCCTCTCCTTCCACTTGGAAGAAAGGAAGCCGAAACCTGTGGAGAGTTATTTTACCCTTGCACCAGATTGTCCTCATGATGACAAAGACTCATTCATTATTTCTAAATTGAGCTAATATAGGGCAAGGCCTGAAGCATCCAGCAGGGGTGGGAAACATGTGGCCTTCCGAATGTTCTTGAATGGTACCTCCCATCTGCTTCAGCCAATGTAGCCAGTGGGGAGGGGTATACGGAGTTGCAGCCCAGCAACATTTGGAAGGCCACTTGTTCTTCATTCCTGGCATACAGTAATACAGAGGAAAACTCAATTACTGAAGGCTTTGAAGGGAACATTATTGCTAGTGCTGCTAAAGGTGTCAGTCTAAATCTGGTTCTCAGAAAGCCATGGTCAGGGTCTTGCAGCTTGATCATTTCATGGTCTGCCATTAAAACAAACAAATAACAGGCCTGTAATTGTCCTTGGGAATTCCACTCATTATTTAAGCCAGTTTTTAGTGTGCCAAAGCAGGTAACTGGTGGCAGAACTGGGCTGCTTTTGGAACAGCAAAAAATATCAGTTTTGCTTCTTCCACCTTTAAATTATTATTATTATTTTTTAGTGTTTGCTTTGATATAGGTGATTAGCACAGGGCTGCTGGCAGTGTTTCTTGGGCAGTGCTTTTATGATGGGCAGAAAGAAGTGTGGCCTGCCATAACATTTAAACACTTTGATATCACTCTCCTAATAGCTTTCAGTCAGTCTTCATTAGGCAATTGGAGCTTTTCTAATTAGGGTCATGGCTGAACCCACCACACACAGTAACTGAGAAGGTTTCAGGATGGCCTTAAACCTTTCACAAATCTCAAGTTTGAGAACACAACCATGATATTTACTTGACAGAAGAACACTGCTGTCTTCTTATTAATTAGCTTCACTGTCTCATTACTAGGGATAATTGAGGATGAGTTGTGCCTTGTCTATTAAGCAGAAGAAAGGGCAGATGAAACACAGAAACAGGTGGCTGGCTAGTATTATTTCTAGCGAGGGTGGTAACTAGTCCACTCTCCTGAACTGACTTCTGGATTGCTTCTATTGGGGAATAAATAAAATTGGTGACAGTAATGCATACGTATTTTGTTTCCAAAAGGGCACAAGAGAAACTGAGGAGAAAACACAAGGTGTGCATTAGGGCAGGGGAGGCAGCTGTTGTCCACCACGTGTTCTCAAATTTTAGATCCCATAATATTATGACCATTAGCCCTATGCTTTGTAGGGCTCATGGATTTTGGAGGCCACATACTTTTGGGGATGGAACAATTGCTCACAATCTCCTAGGGGATACCGAGCTATCCTAGTAACAAGTCTTACACAAATAATTATCAAATTCCCAGTGTAACCCCTGACATTGAATCTAATGGGTCTTTCTCTTGTGAACCTAGTCATTTTTAGACTCAGCTGAAGCTCATGCGTGCCCATCTTTCCCCCCATGGTTTGTGACATCTGAATTTGGCCAAAAACCTAAATCCAGTTGCTGGTCCTAGATCCAGTAGACCCATCGAATCAATGGCATTTCCAGAAGTGTTGACTGAATAAAACAAATCTACTTTAGCTGGGACTAGCAACTGGATTTAGGCCCACATTTCTGAAGCTAACAAAGTTCTTACAGGCTAAATCCAATGGGAATATCAATAAAACTAGGTCCATTGAATCAATGAGAATTATGTAAATGTTGATTTATCGAAATCCCATTGATTCAGTAGTTCTACTGTAGCTTGGAAATGGAATTGGAGGCCTGTGTCTTCATACTGGTATTTGTTTTTCTTCGTGTTTTGAGACCAGAGAATGTAGGCATAACCTACCACTCTGCAATTCTGAACCTGAGTCTCTTTTTTCACTTTACTTGACTGGGGTCACCCAGTCTTGTCAAGCAAGCTGTCATATTTGTTTATTTCGTTTCATTTTTTCCTTTATAACTTTGTTTTTGCTTGTTATATAATTGAGTCAATATTGCAGGTTATGAAAAAATGAAGTAAGAATCATAATAAAAAAGAAGAGATGAAGCAAATACATTGTTGTTTAGTCGTTTAGTCGTGTCTTACTCTTCGTAACCCCATTGGACCAGAGCATGCCAGGCCCTCCTGTCTTCCACTGCCTCCCGGAGTTGGGTCAAATTCATATTGGTCGCTTCGATGACACTGTCCAACCATCTCATCCTCTGTCGTCCCCTTCTCCTCTTGCCTTCACTCTTTCCCAATATTAGGGTTTTTTTTCCCCAGGGAGTCTTCCCTTCTCATGAAATGGCCAAAGTATTGAAGCCTCAGCTTTAGGATCTGTCCTTCCAGTGAGCACTCAGGGTGGATTTCTTTCAAAATGGATAGGTTTGTTCTCCTTGCAGTCCAGGGGACTCTCAAGAGCCTCATCCAGCACCACAATAAACAAGAATGTACAGAGCATTTGCTGTCAAACAATCACAACTTACTTGGTTGTGGAAGTCTTTTGAAACAGACAGCCACTGAGTACTGTATTTAAACTAAGCTTCTTCTCAAAGCTTGTTTTGCAGAGGTTTCATGTCTTGCCATCTGACAGGTACCTCAGTGATAGATACTTTGCCATGTGAAATAAAATGTGTATTTAACAAGGAATTCAGATCAAACATCTGATGCTCCGTGTTGCATATTTGTGAAGCATTTAGGCTGTGAGCTCAGAAGTTCTCACTGCAAGTCTCAGTACAACCTTCCTTTTGCATAACAGACAAGACCTTCTCTCTACTTACCTCCAAGCTATCGGCAGTGTTAGCATAATAATACTGGCCTGACATACAGGATTGCTTTAAGGATTGTTGAAGCAATAGATGTGGAATCCTTTCAGTGCCTGAAAGGTGCAATAGAAATACTAGATGTTACATAAATGTCATTGAGCTATTCATCTTTGCTCTCATGACCACCTCCTTCTTCCTCTTTCCTTCCCTCTGAAGTGTATTTTTCTATACACAGAATACCAGCTTTACATCAAAGCACTCTAATGTTCTGGCCAGGGACATGGGGAAACTTTGGCCCATCATGTTGCTGGTCAAATTCCCTCAGACAGCATGGCCGTAACCTGGGAAGATGGGTACATCAGACCACATTGTCTGGGAGGCCAACCCCACCACCACCATGGATAAAGCAAACATGGCCATGGTGCCAGCCATGCAGGATTCTCACATAAAGTACAGTGACTTAAGCGAGTATATGCAGACGCATCTAGTGTTGCCCCTTGGCCATTTTGGCCATTGTCTTTAACCTGTTGCTTATGTATAAATGCTCCAGTGGATGAGAGATTTCAGGGCTGGGCGGCCTGTGGCTCTTCAGATGTGGCTGGATTGCCACCTGGGTGACTCAAGGCTGGGAACTACTGGCATATTGCATTCAAAGACACCCGGTGTGTCATATACAGAAGCATCCTGAGTGCATGTCTACTTGCCTTTTTATTCAATACATGCAACAACAAAAAAGTTTCATCTCCTCTGCCCAAATTGTTAATATCAAGTGGTTTCAAGCTGTATCTGCTTTCTTGGTGTTAACAGCTGAGTTCTAAACATGCATGCCCAGAAGTAACTAAGGAAGAGCAGGCTTAGAATTGCAGACTAAAATGCCTGATTCCTTCCTTATCTATCATACATAAAGACAGAAAATGCATCAGTCTATATTTTGGCCCCATAAATTTATTTAACCCAGATCAAAAGAGAAGGTGTTATATGTTCTTATTTGTTTAAAATGCCAAAGTGTAAAGTATGACATTAAATATAACATTAATACAAAAAAGTAAGAAAGAATATTGAAAAGCAAATAAAGAGAATCAACAGATATTTTAAAAAATGACATTATGTAACGAGTCATTATAAAACAGAGAGAAGATACTCCTTTTCCAACATGCTTTCAGACACTGAGGGAACTGCTTCCCATATTCCAATACATACTCAGTAATGAAAATTCATTTTAACTTTTGAAGCAATACTAATTCTAATACATATTAGCAAGTGGTAATAACAGAAATGGTGCAGAATGATGACAACATTATTACAATTTTTAAAAGGGGTGATACGAATGCACCGGAGTCATGCACTCCAAATCTTGTGCATGTTTAATAATAATTACATGCTGTCAAGTCAATTCTGTATTATGGTGACTTTTTCCAGGGTTTTCTAGAGATAGAGTACTCAGAAATGGTTTACCATTTCCTTCTTCTTGGGGAACGTCAGGAGTTTACAGCATGCCCAAGGCTACATAGGCAGGCTCTTCTCCCAGGAGGCAAAGTCAGGGCTGCAGCGAGATTCCTCACTCAGTCACTTATCCAGCCAGCTTGCTTGGGGGAAAAAAAATCCCTCTGTGTCTTTTCATGCAAGCTTGCTGAGCAGCATAACTTAAGGGCAGAGCTTAGGAAAGTCCTCCTTTGGACTTCAGGTCCCAGAATCCCTTGTTTAGTATGGTCAGTATTTCTGCTGACTTCAAAGGTTACGTTTTTACCCTTCAAAAGGGGATTTTTTCCCAAGTTTTTCTTAGCAATGTTGGATGTTGTGCTGCCTCTGGGTGTTTTGCTCCCAAGCAGGTAAGCAGCAAACTGCTTTCTCCCTGCTTTTTTTCTTATTTTGATCACCTCTCCTGCTGATCTTTTGCAAGGAGCTGTCCAGCTCCTCTGGTTTTCCTCCATGGAGGGAATGCAGGTGGTCCACATTCAAGAAATACCAAACTGGGAGAGCAGCACCGCACTGCTGTGGGGAGGGCTGTCCTAATGCCTTCTCTTTGATGCAGGTGATGATGTATTACCTAATTTCTGCCTACACAGACCTTCCCTCTCTTCAGCCTCCACCCAGTTTTGTTCTGCCTTGACAGTCTTCCAGTGAAAGTGGTATCCATTTACATTCCTATTGTCTCTTGCAGCTTCTGCATTTGCTTTTTCATCTTGCTTTAATTGTCGCCTGAAAGTGGCTCAGCCAGATCAGATGGAGAGGGAGAGCGCCTGCTCTGTGTACCTGAGCTGCTGGCATACATAACATATCCCAACAAGGCACTAAGGTTTTATCGAAGATGTAGGATTTATGATTCATTGTGTAACATTTTACAGTGTGCAAAGGACTCCACAAGCATTCTGAGTCTGTTTCTCTAACATTGCTTTACTTCGCCTCCAACGTTCCTCCTGCAAGGTAACTTTTGGAAGAAAAACAACATGTTCTCGACCTCTCTGCCTGCCACAGCTGCTTTCTAGGACATAAATGCTCTATATTGGGCTACTCTGTTCACTGAGCAATATTCAGGAGGAGGCGGCACCGGTTGCTAGAGGCTGCCTCTTCTGACGCACCATCTCTCTAGCCTCCTATACAGCATGTGCTTGGACTCATGAAGAACGCAAAAGTGTCTTTCTACGCCAACTCCTTCTTTTTTCTTTTCCCCCCCTTTTTAAAAGGAAAGGAGGTATACTTTGTTGTGTGGGAGGGAGGGCTTGCCAGTGCCACAACTGAGGAATGCAGCCCCAGGCAAACTTGAGCAGAGAAAATGTTTCACCAATAATAATAGTGGTGCTCCATTAAGTCATTTTTGACTGATGGTGACCCTTTTTAGGGTTTTCTAGGTAAAGAATATTCAGAAATCCTGGCCAGCATAGGGACCCAAGGTTGGAAACCACGGGTTTAGAGGTATGAAATCTGTCTTTGCAGCAATGTTTTTCTCAAACAGAGGTTGCAATGTTTCTTGCATGGGCCTGTGGTGTTGAGATACAGCCCATTTAAAGCAACTTGTTGGCTGAGGAGTTTTTATTTTGCCATATTACTCTCCCCAGAGAAAGCTGAGGCATAAACCAGTGGCTTGAGACTGGGGAGCCCAGAATGCATGGAGGCAATTACTTTTTACCCACTGAGCTTCCCCTTTGTATTAAAGGAAGCAAGCAATGAGCACCAGGAAAGTGTGTCTTTGCTTGCTCATCTACCCCCACTCCCCAGCTGGCGAACGGTTATGTGCTGTCTCTCCCTCTCTGTCCCATTACTTAACATGAATAGTTGAGTTGAGGGCAATAATAAATGAGCTGATGCTACCAAGATTTCTTTTGCTTTAAGCAGTGCCCCTGCTCCATCTCAATTAAGGCTTTTTAAATCCAGCCAGATGGCCTAATAGGCCTCATAAAAGTATAATTTGTGTCACAGTTCAGTGCTGCTCAAAGAATCCCGGCTCAATGCCGACAGTAAGATTTCGCCTGTACCTGTCACACATCCATCTCTATTGATCAAGGAGATGAATAACAGAGGGACCCCCCTGACCCAGCCGCTGTGTAACAGGCACGAAGCTGCTTCCTAAAGCTGTCCTTGTCTGCCATACACTTGTACTGTGTTTTTCTCCTTCAAGGCAGGGTGCCTTCATTTTTCACTAGACACAAAGTAGGGGTTTTGCACAAATCCACTTTGGGGAACCAGCAAGATGATATCCCATTTTCATCCCAGTTTGTTTGAGAACCACTGCTAAGTTGAAGAAAGCTGTGTCCATTTTCCCTTCCTTTCACACTGCTATCACCACCGAGTTCAGGCTGGCTAGAAAAACCTGGGATAGTCAACAACTAATAATCATGCTGTATTCTATGGGGTTCGCTGTTGCCAGTGATCTACTACCATAGTGAGCTGTCTCTGGAGCAACATCTTCCCACCTCTAGGCACCTGGTTCAGGAATCTGAGGAGGATGCCATGCATTGCAAAGGACAAGTGGGAAGGTTCTATTCTCTGTGTTGTAGGATAGATAAGTTTCTACTCCCTACCCCATAGAACTAGAACTCAAAAGTCACTGATTGAAAACAGACTCAGCACAGGCTCCCATTTCTCTCACATTCTTGCTTTCTAAATTCCCCATTCCCAATTGATGGGGAAGAAGGTAAAACAGGGAGGGGAAAGAGTCATCCTCAAGCATCTTCCTTCCCCTATGCATCGGGCTTCTCCCAGTCTCTGTCTTTGAAAATGCTGGTTGCCAACTAGGGTAGAGTCAGGTCTGTCCTCTGAAAAGTAAATTTACCCATCCAGACTACTTGCTTTTGCTTCTTGTATTTATAGTGTGAGCACCACTATTATGTAGCCCAGGTAACTTTCTGCAATTGTCTGATAGCCATGTCCATTGACAGGGACCTGAACTCTCAGATTGACTGCAGACACCATGAGGTGCAGGGCCAGGAAGTCCAGGATCTTGATCCTTAACAAAAAAAAAATCATGTCCAAACTGCCACAATGCTAGCCCTACACGTGGTGTGTTGACTAATATATGTTTACAGTGCTCTTATCTCTGGAACCATTAGGCTCTGTTTGGCAAGCACTAAAGGACTGCTCTCTCCAAGAGCTTAAACACAGGCTTCAGAGAAATATTCCATCCTATTTGTTTTAGGCTAATTCTCATTTTGTTGTAAACTTTTTCACAGAGCCACAACACAGTGTGCCAAGGCAGCAGATGCGTTCCATTTACAGGCATTTTCTTTGATTGGCATTTGCATCCGACAGGCACTTTGGGGCCTGAAACAGAAGATTCAGATACTGTCCATGAAAGAATTTGGAAAAATTACTCTTTTGACTGTCAGTCCCAGAATTCCCTCACCAGCTTTCTGATTACAAATCTGAATCTACAAATCTGTTACCTATGTTGCCCAGCTGAATGCTGGAGTAGGTCTTTGTTTGTCTCAGAATGATAGACTCACTTTTCATAACATGGCTAAAGTGGCATAGATGAACACAGAAACATGGCCCTGTAAGCCCCCAATCAGAGGGTCCAAGGTTCAGTCCCTGATATAAACATAGAGAGCTGGGGGAGGGGGGACTTCTTCTGTGACAAATAAGGAATTGGGTTGCAGCCTGTGCAGGATGGGGTTACACTCCCTCTGAAAACACAGGCACACAGCTTGGGGGTGCTCCTGGATTCATCTCTGAGCCTGGATGCCCAGGTTTCAGAAGTGGCCAGGAGTGCCTTTGCACAGTTAAAACTAGTGTGTGAGCTGTGCCTGTTTCTTGAGAGGGCTGACCTGGCCATGGTGACACATGCCCTAGTTACAGTACATCTCAACTGGAGTACTGTAACACATTCTATGTGGAGCTGTCTCTGGAAAGTGGTCGTAAACTCCAGAGGGACCAAAATGCCACAGCCAGATTTTTCACTGGGGCTGGTTACAGGGAACATATAACTCCCCTCTTACAGCAGCTCCACTAGCTGCTGATCCATTTCTGGGCACAATTCGAAGTGCTGGTTTCAACCTATAAAGCCTTAAATAGCTTGGGTCCAAGCTACCTAAAAAACCACAGCTCCCTCTATAAGCCTGCCTGGACATTACGATCATCAGGGGAGGCCTTCCTCTCAGCCCCAACACTCTCACAGGTGTACTTGGTGGGGACTTGAGAGAGGGCCATCTCTGTTGCTGCTCTGGAACTCCCTCCCGTGGGTGGCCTGATCTTTGCTGTCCTTCTGCAAGCAGGAAAAGACCTTTCTCTGCAGGCTGGCTTTTCCTTAATGACTGAGAGGGGTTTTTTAATGGATTGTTGTGCTCTGTTGTTTTAAATGTGTTTTCATATTAATTTTATTTACCATTTTAATATAATACTTATTTAATTCTTTTTTAGTATTTTGTATACTTACTGTTTTTAGCTTTTAAATATTCTTTTTAATGATATAAGCCCCCTTGCATCCTTTTAAGGAGAAAGATGGGATAATAGTATTTTAGACCGACAGACCGACCGACCGACCGACCGACCGACCGATAGATAGATAGATAGATAGATAGATAGATAGATAGATAGATAGATAGATAGATAGATAGATAGATAGATAGATAGATAGATAGATAGATAGATAGATAGATAGATAGATAGATAGATAGATAGATAGATAGATAGATAGATAGGGATGTGTAAATACCATTTTAATCCAAACATTTTTTATACAGATTGAAACTGACTCACCCCCAACTGGTTTGGAGTTGGCCTGAGTCAATATATTCTCTGGTTTGTGTAGGTATTTGTATGTCTTTGGAATGGGCAGAAACATGGCAAAAGGGCGAACAATGGGTTATGTTGCCTGGATTGGTGGGGGTGGGGTGGGGCACTAGGCAGTGCCATCAGTTTTGGGAATATGGTTAGACATTCAGTGCTTAGGTTTCCTTCTTTCCTTTTGTTCTCCTTGGTCCAGGATCCAGGCGCTCCACTTTTTACCTGGCTCCTTCCCTTCCATGAATGCCTTCTGCATCAGCCAGCAGCAGGCATTAAATAATTAAAGAAAGAATAAAACAAGAAGATGGCAGCTGGGTATGGTGAGAGCACTGCTTTGACCTTGCTTCTAAAGTCTGTAGTTGATATTGAAATGCCCCAACTCCCTATTGCACCTTATTTGGATGCTTTCCCCCCAAAGCCAATGCACATTCCCTGGTGACCATGAGAACAGAGCTGCCATCAGAAAGAATAGCACTGAGCTAGATGGACCTACACAGAACTCAAGAGGAGGCAACTTCCTTTGTTCTATATTCCTTTCTCAGCTAAATACTAATCCATGAAGCAGACTATTACTTGCATCTGGCTAGACTGGTGGATGTCCTGCTAATTTGTGCTGGTGGACTGCAGTGCTAAGTGTATTTTCTGCTTCTCAGCTCTATCAGAGGACTTGAGGGCATGAAGATGGTGTTGGTTTGCATCCCTTGTGTTCCTACTTCTGTTTTTCCTCTGATTTGCTCTCAGCTTCACAATACTTCCAGCCCATCCATGCACCCAGTTCTGAAATATAGGAATATAGTTACTTTATACTGAGTGAGACCCTGTGTCCATCTAGTCCAGTATTGTCAGCTCTGATTGGCAGCAGCTATCTGAGGTCTCAGACAGGATTCCTTCCAAGCCCAAACAGGGTTTCCCTGTTGGTCTCCCATTCAAGTACTAACCCAGCCTGATCCTACTTAGTTTCTGAAATCAGGTGAGGATAGTTGTGTTCCAGGTCATATGGTCCAGAAAAGGGAAGAGTTATCTGTCCAACTTGAAATATTGCAACTCAAGTTAATTGCTTCAGCTGCTTATGTAAGTCATGTTATCTCTGGCAGTGGAAAGGAATAAGCATTCCTCCTTACGGCTCACTGTGAAAACAATCCTCAGAGCAATTCAGTGTGTTCAAGTTCTTCAAAGACTAAGGGACAGGTTAATTGGCTAAAGCCACTAGAAAATTGCTAATTTACTAACAAGTACACATTGGCAGATATTCTATTCAACAGTGTCCTGCAGATATACAATGTGGATGTCAAGCTGACATTCTTATTTAGGCTGATAAATCTTACCTCCTGATTATCCTGCCTCAATGGTCTCTTTACAGGAAACAGAAATGCAGGAGAGAATTTGACCAACAATAAGAAGAAGGTAACAGGAAAATGGGCTTTGTAGTACTCGGAATACCCTTGATTCCTCTTTGTTGCACAATGGAAGCTGCAGTAATCCTGAACTTAGAATTAATTAGCAAGTCCACACCCCATCCCACTGCATTGACCTGCAGAAAATAAATAATCAGTCTGACACTGCTTTAAAGTAAAAAGATTTTTTTTTACTCATATGCATTCTGTAGAGTTTACAGAGACTTCAGAGTTTAATAGCAGGAAGAAAAAAATTAAAATGTAAAGATAAAAAATTGGTTTCTCTCTTAGCCACATGGGCGGGAGATACCCATTCTGCACAGAGTGTTTTACATAATATCCATGCTGTTAGTCAAGCTGGAACCAACTAGTTTCTAAAGAAAGACCAATAAAATCCATTACAATTAGTTAAAGTAGAAGAGGGATCATTTAGCCTGCAAGGAGAAGGGGTCATTTTAATTAATCAGTGTGGTGTCCTCCCAGGTCATGAATATTCATCTGCTATCTGCATGGACCAATGAGAGTGCTGGAGAGGCAGAGTCATGGGACATAGCACTCTCAGCAGGAGGAGGAGGGGGTAGATTGGGAAATTGAAAGATTTGAAGAGTGGTGGTTTTGGAATCTGGGGTGGATAGAGAGAGAGTTGGCGTTTGAGAGTGGATTAAGTAAAATGTTTTGTTAAGAGTTAAAGACATTAATTGTACCTTCATCACCTATAAAAATAAACAACTTCTATTTGGTTCTTTTCAAAATGACACATTGCCTAGACCTCTATTATTAATAATACATAATGTTGATGTAATCAACTGGTGGCAGCGACATGACGTGTACTTTGTGCCCTTTATTGGTGAAATAATCAAGGGACAGGCAGGAATGTGACAAATTGGTGGCAGTGTGGGATACGAAACAATCCAGTGAAAAATAGAATGGCTTGAGTTTGAAGGTATTCCTAGCTAGGAGGGGTTAGGGTCTGTGGTAAGAAGTGGTTACCCGTTAGAGTCTTGTGGAAGACTTAGTTTGGGGGCTTCTGAACCCAGATTTGGAGAATCCTAAAATAGGGAAAATATCTACTCAAGAGAAACTATTTACCTCAGCTAAATAGTCAGGTCTTTACTCAGGTCTTTACAAGACCAAGTGGCTAGCTCAAAATCTGGAGCTCTGAGACAGAAGAGCAATAGTGGATGGAGTAGGAGCCTAAGTCAGAATAGATCTGACGTGATAATAAAAGCTAAAAGTAAAGAAAAGCTAAGCAGAAAGTTGTTCTTGTGTCTGGAAACAAGAATCGACCAGACGGGAAAATATTGTAGCAAGGGTTGTGAGCTTGGGAGTAGCTGAGGTGAGCTGCTTGGAAAAGTACAACCTAGTTATAAGGGAAGCCATTGAAAGATAGGTATTTTGGCTCTGGTGAGGGAAAAGAACCAGTCCAGTTTAATAACAAATTGTATTATTTATACCCCCCAAACGAAGTGAAAAGTTGATTATGGAGGCACAGGTTGAGCTCCAAGGTGCTGAGGGAAATGGGAACCCTCAAATTCAAAATGAAGGAGAAACTGAGGGCTCAGTAATAATTGTGTCAGAAGGAGAAAATATCCAAAGCTCCCAAGAATTTAAAAATGGAAGCTAGAATAGGAAAACAAACTCAGGGAGCTAGAAATTAAAGAAAGAGAAAGGAAAATGGAATTTGAGCAAGAAAACAGGCAAAGGGAATTTGAGCAAGAAAACAGGCAAAGAGAGAGAGAAATCCAAATAGAGATGAAGAAATTGGAATTAGCTACTCTAATAATAATAATAATAATAATAATAATAATAATAATAATAATAATAATAATAATAATAATAATAATAATAATAATAATAATAATTCCAGTGTGGTAAATCCCTCAAAAATCAACCTAAAGAATTTTTCCCAATACTGTACCGGAATGGAGATTGTCCTGAATCTTTCCTGATTTCTTTTGAAAGAGCTTGTTGGGACTTCAGGATGATGAGAGGATGATAATTTTAAGGTCACAGATAGGGGGAGTTTTATCTGAGATCTATTCATAGATGCCTCTTGAACAAGCTAGAGATTTTGAAGCTTATAGAAAGATGATGTATTCCAGATTTGGGATTAATTCAGAGCACCTCAGAAGAAAATTTCGCGCAATTTCAAAGAAACCTGAGGAGTCTTTTGCCCAGCTTGGATTTAAATCAGTATCTTAATAAATGGTTAGAACAGGAACATGTCACCTCCTTAGACCAAATGAAAAATGTGTTTAGACTAGAACAATTTTATGCAATTTTGCCAGGGGCATTGCGTTATCTTGTCAAGGACAAGGATCCTCAAATGTGCAACAGGCATCTGAATGTGCTAATTTTATTAGTGGGATCAGAGATCCTCAATTTCCTGAGGTAGAACTTGATAGAAAAGGTTGGGATGACAGGAGGAGAGTGTCCCCTTCTAGTAGAGATTACCTCAGAAATACCCAAGCTAATGAAAACCATTTTAAAGCAAAACATTCATTCCCAGAGCAAAGTCCCCTGAAATCAAATAGTTCTGAGGGAAGAGTTAATAAATCTATTTATTCTGAGCATAGGGCCAATAAGAAATGTTTTTTTTCTGAGGGGAAGAAGGGCATTTTTGGGCTCAATGTGAAACTCAGAAGAGTGGGGGATTCAGTCAGCCTAAAAATGTATTTTGCCTTCAGCCTTTGGCAGTTGAAGTTAAAGCCTCTAACGACTGCACTGTTGCTAAGGAAATGGACTTGACAGAGAGCCCAGAGCTTCCTGAGGACAGAGTGTTACAGTGTTATTTAATCCAATGTGACCAAGACTTATTGGAAAGCTCTGGGGAAATGATTTTAATCAATGGGGAAAAATTTCTAGAAAATAGAGACTCATGTTCTGAAGTTACTATTTGTCACCCAGGCATAATTCCTAAAGAGAATATGTTGGAAGAGAACATCACTCTCAAAGGCATAAGTTCGGACTCTATAGTTCTGCCCATGGTTAGAGTGGCATTGAAGTACCATGGGTGGTCTGGTATATAAAATGTAGCAGTGTCAGATCAAAACCCAGCTCCTTGTCTGATTGGTTTAGATTTATCCAAGCATGTGCAAAACATTTTAATGATAACCCACTCTCAGGGGACACAGATTGAATCTACTGAGGAAGGCCCTGAAACCATAGTTGAAAGACCCATTTTAGGGGAACATCCTGAAATGAGGGAGACAGCTGATTTATTGCTGTTGAGAAATCCTGTGTTCCTCTTTTATTAAGGAACAGAAAAAAACACAGATCCTTAACTGATTGCTTCAAAAAAGTTAAGGAGAATCCCATTTCACTGACCCCTGAACATCCAGAGAAGTATTGTTTGGAAAAAGATTTATTGAACAGAGAAGGTTTAATGACTCCTCATAGGGCAGGAGAAGGACCCCACAAACACTTAATTGTACCGGTTAAATACTGAGAAAAGATTATGGAAAAGGCACACAAAAATGTATTTGGAGCACACATGGGCATTTCTCACACCAGGCAAAGAGTGACACAGAACTTTTATTGGCCAGGGATGGGGAAGCAAGTTAAACAATATTGTCAAAGCTGTGATACTTGCCAAAAATGAGGTATGGGGAATGACAAGATGAGGGCTAAGCTATGCCCATTGCCGATGATCTTGACCCCTTTCCAACACTTAGGTCTGGACCTAGTGGGACCCTTACCCAGAACAACTAGACAAGGAAATAGATTCGTCTTATCTATTATAGATTATGCCACTAGATACCCTGAAACAGTACCCCTAAGAAATATAGACTGAAACTATGGCAGATGCCTTCATTAACTACATGTGCCAAATAGGTTTTGCTTCAGAAATAGTAACAGATTTTGGAACATCTTTCATTTCCAAAATAATGAAGAGATTGTGGCAGGTCTGTGGAATTTCCCACATCCCTTCTTCTCCTTATCATCCCAGACCAATGGTCTAATGGAGAAATTTAATGGGACCTTAATGAGAATGATACATGCTCATGTAGCAGAGAGCCCAAATGATTGGGATAAGAAATTGCAGTCATTATTATATGCTTATAGGTAAAGAAAGTACTGGGTTTAGTCCTTTTGAACTTTTATTTGGGCACAAAGTAAGAGGGGCCCTAGATTTACTTCGTCAGAACTGGTAAGATTATAAAGAGTGTGACCCTGAATCTGTTATAGAGTATATGGATAATCTAATTAACACTTTGCAAAAGTCCTTAGAAATAGCAGAGCAAAACTTCAAGGGTGCTCATGAAAAGCAGAAAAGCTGGTGTGATAAAAAGGCCCAGGAAAGAATATTCTGTTCTGAGGACAAAGTACTGATGCTGAGACCCATAAAGGGGAATAAATTGCAGTTGCATGATCAGGACCTTTAGATTTGTTATGACAGCACTGGTAAGCTGAAGGAACTAGTATTGCGAAGGCTCAATATGCAGCTGCAAAAACCCTGAAAATCCTGCAAAATGAGCCCCTACCTGAGAAACCAGAGATTAATGGGAGAGAACCAGATGATGAAAATCTCAATAAATCTGAAATAAGCCAAGTGTTTGAGATTTCACTTAAAAGGAACTTGCCTAAGAATTTTGAGGTGACGTGGGAAAGTAGTCCCCCTCATATGAAGAGCTTTGTGACAAAAATACCTGTGGTCAAGTTTATGGGTGAGGGTGAAGGCAAGGGCAAAAGGATTTCAAAGAAGAACACAGCCCTAGCTATTCTGGAGGAATTGAAGAAACTGCCTACCCTCCCCACAGTTGAGAAAATGAAGCCACTAATCAAAAAGAAAAGAAACTTAACCTGAAAGAAGCAAGCTGAAAACATCCAGTGGATGTCAGAGTGGCAGGTAGCCTTCAGTCATCTGAAAAGGGCGCTGACTTCACGACCTGTCCTTATTGCACCAGATTTCAACCGTGAGTTCATTATCTACACGGATGCATCGAACATTGGACTGGGAGCCGTGCTATGCCAAGTAGGTGACAGTGGGAGTCTACATCCAGTAACGTACATCAGCAGTAAACTCCAACCTGGTGAGAAACGTTTATCTACCATCAAGAAAGAGTGTCTAGCTGTTGTATGGATGCTGCAAAAGCTGAAGTAATACATTTGGGGGAGAAGATTTGTTCTGTGTACCAACCACTCTTCTCCTCCATGGCTAAGGACTATTTGAGACAACAGCAGCAACTTGATGAGATGGGCGCTGATTTTACAAGACTTTGATTTTGAAATCCGCAGCATTAAAGGGACCCAAAATGTGGTTATTGACACCTTGTCTCAAAGGCCAAATGATTAGAGAAAATTCTTTGTTTTCATCTGAGTTCAATATTAACTGTTCTATTTGTGAAATAGTTATAAGCTTAAAGTGCAAAATTTGCTTGGATCTTAATATACTAAGAGGTATGTACAGTGATGGTAAAAATAACAGTGTCATTAGTAATGTAAGAGTAATATACAGTGGTGCCTCGCTTAACAACGTTAATTTGTTCCAGCGAAATCGCTGTAGAGCAAAAACGTCGTAAAGCGAAATAAAAAAAGCCCATTGAAACACATTGAAAACCCCTCAATGCGTTCCAATGGGCTGAAAACTCACCTTCCAGCAAAGATCCTCCATAGGGGCGGCCATTTTTGCTGCTGTAAAGCGAGGAAGCCATCCAAAAACACAGCGGGGAGCCATTTTTAGCAGCCAGTGGCCATTTTGAAACCTGATGATCAGCTGTTTTTGATTATCGTAAAGCAAAAATCAGTTCCCGAAGCAGGGAACTGATCATCGTTAAATGAAAAAAACCCATTTAAAACATTGTTTTGTGATTGCAAAAGTGATCGCAAAAACCTAATCATCAAGCGATTTTGTCGTACAGCGGGGCAATTGTTAAGCGAGGCACCACTGTAATGTGATCCTTATTAATGTAAGCAATGTAAGAGGTTAATATCTGCATTCTTCCATGTATTTTCATTTATGAGGGCAAAATATTAAGTTTCCGTTAAGTGTGATTTATTTATTTATTTATTTATTTATTTATTTATTTATTTATTTATTTAATTTATATGCCGCCCACTCTACCCAAAGGTCTCTGGGCGGCTTACAACAATTAAAATTCAATGCAGTAAAATAAAATGATTAAAATACAGTTAAAATACAATTAAAATACAATTAAAAATACAATTAAAATTGCCATCATTAAGACCCACAGTTAATGTTATTTCAATTAAAAGCCTTCTGGAACAGGAAGGTTTTGACCTGGCGCCGAAATATCATCAGTGTCGGCGCCAGGCGAATTTCAGTTGGGAGGGCGTTCCATAGTCTGGGGGCAGCTGCCGAGAAGGCCCTTTGTCTACAAGCCATCCCTCTTACCTCCTTGAGGGATGGCTCTTTCAAAAGGGCCCCCTGGCAAGATCTTAACAGCCTGGTAGGCTCAAATGGAAGGAGGCGGTCCTTCAAGTATCCAGGGCCCAAGCCGTTTAGGGCTTTATATGTCAAAACAAGCACTTTGAATTGGGCCCGGACAGCAACTGGTAACCAGTGTAAATTATACAGAATCGGCTTGATGTGCTCTCTGGCGGCCCCACCACTCACCAGCCGCGCAGCTCGATTCTGAACCAGTTGCAGTCGCCAGACCGTCTTCAAAGGCAGCCCCACGTAGAGCGCATTGCAATAATCAATACGAGATGTTACCAGTGCATGTGTAACTGTCATGAGACTCCGCTCGTCCAGGTAGGGCCGTAGCTGGTATAATTTCCGCAGCTGGAGGAAGGCGCCCCTGGCCACCGAGTCCACCTGGGCTTCCAGTGTTAGACTGGGGTCCAGGAGCACCCCCAAGCTGCGGACCCTGTCCCTTAGGGGGAGTGTAACCCCATTCAGGACAGGGAAGTGGCCCTCCAACCTGTCCGGCGAAGCACCCACTAACAGCACTTCCGTCTTGTCTGGATTGAGTTTCAATTTATTAACCCTCATCCAGTCCATTATCAGGTCCAGACACGAGTTCAGCACAGAAACCGTCTCACCTGGATTGGTGGAAAACGAGAGGTAGAGCTGAGTGTCGTCAGCATATTGCTGACTCCTCAGCCCAAACCTCCTGATGACCTCTCCCAGCGGTTTCATGTAGATGTTAAACAGCATGGGGGACAGTATCGAGCCCTGAGGAACCCCATGACATAAATGCCATGGGGCAGAGCAACTGTCCCCCAGCACCACCCTCTGGATATGATCAGCTAGGAAGGAGCGGAACCACCGTAAAACAGTGCCCCCAACTCCTAACCCAGCCAGCCTATCCAGAAGGACACCATGGTCGATGGTGTCGAAAGCCGCTGAGAGGTCCAGGAGTATCAACAGGGTCACACTCCCCCTGTCTCTCTCCCGGCAAAGGTCATCATACAGGGCGACCAAGGCTGTCTCTGTACCAAAACCCGGCCTGAAACCCGATTGAAATGGATCCAGAAAATCCGTTTCATCCAGCAGCGCCTGGAGTTGCCCGGCCACAACCCGCTCCAACACCTTGCCCAAATAAGGGAGGTTCGCCACTGGTCGGTAGTTGACCACCAGCCTTGGGTCCAGGTTAGGCTTTTTAAGGAGTGGTCGAATTACCGCCTCTTTCAAGGCGGTAGGGACCACTCCCTCTCTCAGAGAGGCGTTCACGGCCTCCTGGACCCAAGTGCGAACCCCCCTGACAGATCTTCCAATTAGCCAAGATGGGCAAGGGTCGAGCGGCGTGGTGGTAGAACGGACAGATCCAAGCACCCTGTCCACATCCTCGGGTCTCAACAATTGAAACTCATCCATTAAAGTTTGACCTAAGCACGGCACACTTGACACATCTTCCGATTTTGCAGTAACAGTGGAGTCCAGCCCACTGCGAATCTGAGCGATTTTTTCCTCAAAATGAATAGCAAACTCATCACAGCGAGCTGATGAGCAGTCCGGGACCTCCACCGGGTTTCCCGGTTGAAGAAGATCCCGGACCACCCGAAACAGCTCTGCTGGACGACATTCTGAGGAAGCAATACGGCTGGAGAAATATTGCCGTTTCGCCAGCCGTATTGCCACGAAATAGGCCCGATAATGGGCTCTAAGTCGTGTTCGATCGGATTCCCAGCGGGACTTCCTCCACCTGCGCTCTAGCCGTCTCCCCTCTTGCTTCATCGCCCGCAGTTCAGAAGTATACCAGGGAGCTGTCTGGGCTCGGCGAGCAGGGAGAGGGCGCTTAGGCGCAATCGTGTCAACCGCCCGGGTCATCTCCCTATTCCATAGGATGACCTGAGCTTCGACAGGAGCGCCAACTATATCAGACGGATACTCCCCCAGAGCATTCAGGAAACCATCCGGATCCATTAGTCTCCGGGGGCGGATCATCTTAATCGATCCCCCACCCTTGCAGAGGGAAGAAGAAGCTAATAGACTGAATTTGACCAGGAAGTGGTCTGACCATGACAATGGGGTCACGACCAGCCCCTCCACATCCAAACCACCACCTTCCAGTCCCGTTGTGAAAACCAGGTCCAAGGTGTTGCCCTTCTCATGTGTCGGGCCGATGACACATTGAGACAGCCCCATGGTTGTCATGGTGGCCATGAAGTCCTGAGCCGCCCCAGTCAAGGCAGCCTCAGCATGGATGTTGAGGTCCCCCAGCACCAGCAGCCTGGGAGTCCTCAACACCAGGTCTGAGACTGCCTCCGTCAGCTCAGGTAGGGAGACTGTTGGTACGCAGCAGGGTGGGCGGTACACCAACAGAATCCCTAATCTGTCTCGTGAGCCCAACACACAATACAGGCCCTCAAGACCTCCTCTCAAAGGGATAGGAAGCCTGGTCAAGGAGATAGAACTCCTATAGACTATAGCAACTCCCCCTCCCCGACCCTCTGAGCGACACTGGTGCTGGACTGAGTACCCAGGAGGACACAGCTGGGAGAGGGGGACACCACCTTCCTCTCCCACCCAGGTCTCAGTAATGCACGCCAGGTCAGCCCCCTCATCCAGAATTACATCATGGATGAGGGCAGTTTTGTTTTGTACTGACCTGGCGTTCATCAACAGCACCGTGTGGCTCGAGGGTGTGCTGATATGGTCGCCTGATACCATCTGGTTGGAGGTAGGACTAGAAGAGGGGATAGATGTAAGATATCTAAACTCTCTTCTCCTACGCGGGCATGTTCTACCCCCACCGCCATTCCTTCCCCTACCCAGCACCACCTCAATGGCTGCCCCCTCCAACGCCCTCCCCCCTTCCTGTTCCATCAGGTCCACTGTGGGTCTCTATGCAACTCAATGATAGTTAAAAACAAACAAAACAAACCCACACACCCTTCTAATGCCCCTTCTCCCCTCCCAGCCAGATGGCTGGTGTTGCAGAAGGGGTGGGGTAGCCCAAAGCAGCAGCAGCAGCAGGGTCCTAGTCCTGAAGAGTAGGGGAGTGCAGGCCAGAAATACTCCCAGGCACTGTCTCTCACCCAGTGCCTGGGGACGGCAGATGTTACCAGCGACTCCCCCGACGACAGGAACGTTGCTCTCCCGGGGCCCTGGCACCGGCTTCTTGCTTTTATAGCTTCCCTCCCCTCCCAGCCAGGTGGCTGGTGTTGAGGAAGGGGTGGGGTTGCCCAAAGCAGCAGCAGCAGCAGCAGCAGCAGGGTCCCGGTCCTGAAGGGTAGGGGAGTGCAGGCCAGAAATACTCCCAGGCACTGTCTCTCACCCAGTGCCTGGGGACGGCAGATGTTACCAGCGACTCCCCCAACGACAGGAACGTTGCTCTCAGAGGGCCCTGGCACCGGCTTCTTGCTTTTATAGCTTCCCTCCCCTCCCAGCCAGGTGGCTGGTGTTGAGGAAGGGGTGGGGTGGCCCAAAGCAGCACCAGCAGCAGCAGCAGCAGCAGGGTCCCGGTCCTGAAGGGCAGGGGAGTGCAGGCCAGAAATACTCCCAGGCACTGTCTCTCACCCAGTGCCTGGGGACGGCAGATGTTACCAGCGACTCCCCCAACGACAGGAACGTTGCTCTCAGAGGGCCCTGGCACCGGCTTCTTGCTTTTATAGCTTCCCTCCCCTCCCAGCCAGGTGGCTGGTGTTGAGGAAGGGGTGGGGTGGCCCAAAGCAGCACCAGCAGCAGCAGCAGCAGGGTCCCGGTCCTGAAGGGCAGGGGAGTGCAGGGCCAGAAATACTCCCAGGCACTGTCTCTCACCCAGTGCCTGGGGACGGCAGATGTTACCAGCGACTCCCCCAACGACAGGAACGTTGCTCTCAGAGGGCCCTGGCACCGGCTTCTTGCTTTTATAGCTTCCCTCCCCTCCCAGCCAGGTGGCTGGTGTTGCAGAAAGGGTGGGGTAGCCCAAAGCAGCAGCAGCAGCAGGGTCCTAGTCCTGAAGGGTAGGGGAGTGCAGGCCAGAAATACTCCCAGGCACTGTCTCTCACCCAGTGCCTGGGGACGGCAGATGTTACCAGCGACTCCCCCAACAACAGGAACGTTGCTCTCAGAGGGCCCTGGCACCGGCTTCTTGCTTTTATAGCTTCCCTCCCCTCCCAGCCAGGTGGCTGGTGTTGAGGAAGGGGTGGGGTGGCCCAAAGCAGCACCAGCAGCAGCAGCAGGGTCCCGGTCCTGAAGGGTAGGGGAGTGCAGGCCAGAAATACTCCCAGGCCCTGTCTCTCACCCAGTGCCTGGGGACGGCAGATGTTACCAGCGACTCCCCCAACGACAGGAACGTTGCTCTCTGATTGAGTCTGATTGAGTCCAAGATGACTTTTTTTTCCAGAAGAAGTACTCCATTCCGACTGTTTGCCGTAGAATAGGAAGTTGAAGGGAAGCAGGCATGGATTCCATCTGTTGACCGGAGGAGTGTTTATGTTTAACACTGGTTTAGTGAATATACTTCTGTGTGTGTAGGTAGGTGTCATACACTCTATAGTAAACCATCTGAAGGACTGTTTGATTGAAGCGGGATAGAAATCTTTTGAACCAGGGTAGTGGCCTCCATCCACCAAGCCTAATCCATCCTACAGAGGGTCCAGTTCCCCCCGCTTACTCCCCAACCCCCCCCCAAAATAACGGAGAGAGGATTTCACATGTTGTTTGATTATTACTTGCAGACAGTAGAGTTTCCCTTCCCCACATGGAGATGGTGCTTCCAGGAGCTATCCAATAGACTCCTGCAAGGGTTGATGAAGCGTACTTTGCTCCTTCTCCTTCTTCCTTGTGCAGTGAAGAGGGAATAGAAGCAAAGTTGACTAATCTCAAATAGTAATTGCAAGTGTCAGACTGCTTTGCCCGTTGTCCTCTCTCTCTTTTGCAATCAGGTCTGCTGCTCCTCCAACAAAGTGGTTGCCTAGCCCTGTTCTATACAATTAAATAAATCACCTCAATCCATTTTGTGGCTTCCCACAAAATATGAACCACCCTCTGAACCCTGGAAAAATGAACCAGTTTGTGGTCCAGTTCATGCCTGGGGAGAGGGGAACCTAACACCTACACCTTTTCTGACACCCGCCCACCCCTTTCCTCCTGCCCCCATTGCCTCTCTACCTAGTCCTGCCACCTCCTCCTCTTCTTCCTCCATTGCCGCTTACTTACTTAATGACGTTTACCACGTGGCCCCTGCTTGTTTCACCAAACAAAGAACTCATACTATGTCACCCCACCAGCTGACACCAATGGTGATGTTCACTCCTTAGATGCACCTAGGTGTTGTGTCTTCACAAAGGGTTCAGTCTTCTCTTTCCCTCATTGCCACCAGTGGATTTTCCTTTATCCACAATATAAAAAAACTTTAGTCAAACACTTATCTGGTAACTGCAAACAGAACTTATTTATTGAAGTGTATCAAATTTAATCATAATCACAGATGTTCTTCAGATATTCATTGTACACAGTCAAATCATTAAAGTACCATATCTCTTGCCATATAACCTATCACACCCTGCTCTATCTATTTATCTTGACCAGCTTATCTCTATTAGTATCTGTTCCTTCTCTTCTCTCCTCTCACTATCTCTCTATCTGACTATCTCTCTACAAATTCTTTCTCTCTTCCTACCTCTTATATATCCACTAACTCCACCCCTCCAATACTCTCATAGGCTCATGCAAATGAGATCCTGACTATGAGTGACAGGAATGACGTGGGGCAATTGTTACAGCCGCCATCTTCAGAGACAGTGGCCTGACTTCCCTTCCAGGAGCTGGGCTAGCTGTCTGCACATGCACATGCCTATCAGCTGATAGGCTGGTGCATCTACAGAGACAGCTGGCCTGCTATTTCTGAAGATGGCAGTGGACTATGAGGAAGAGGAGGAGGTGATGGGGCAATGAGAAAGGGGAGGGCATCTGTTTTGCCGAAGCAAAAAGAAGCGCCAAGCAGAAAAAGGTTTGGTCCTTAATTTTGTTTCGAAAAAACAGGATCCATGAACCAAATCACAAACCAGCGCAGATTGTGGTTCGCCCCCCCCCCCCTCCAAGTTGGTAGTTGGGTTCTAGCAAATCTCTAGTCTAAACCCAGAAACAGCTAGAGAGCTCCATAATGCAGACAATGTAAAACCAGAGGAATTTGGTTGGATGACTCACAGATAAGACAAAGTGAGAAGAGCATTGGTTAATGTAATCAGCACTATAGAATAATCTCAAGAGAGCTCTCGTGTTCCAAGTGTCCTACAGTGAAGAATCATCTTGGTAAACCACAACAGTTTGCTTCATTTCAGTGTAATAATGCAGTGGAGATCAATATTCTTAATCCTGAAGTCCCTAAATAGGCAAGGAAGGAAAAAATATGGTAATGAAATACAGCTGGTACAATCAAGTGTAATATGTCAAAGAAAGGAGGCTAGTGTTCGTAATAAAAATGAAAAACAATAGACTGTCAATGTGCATTATACGTTACAGATTAGCAAAAGGACTAAGTTTGCTAGGATCCCCCAAAGTTCATTATTTACATTTCATCAGAGAGGGGAGAGGAGAAGGAAAAAGGAGGAAGAAACCTATTAAAAACCATATCCTAGCTTTTAGTAAAGGAGGAGGGAGGACTGATGGGGGTTCCACACTCCAGCAAGTTCAAATTACTATGAGACTGTCACTCTTCACTTGTGGGAAAACTGGGTCTTGTCCCTGTCACAGTCCACAGATTACTCTGGATGACCCCACAAGGTTGTTACTCTGAGAAGGACTCGGAGGTGATTTTTAATACTCCCAACTAAAACTGGGACAACCACATTTCATAATAATGCTGCCTACTTGGTAACTCTACCCAGGTAATTTATTTACAGTATACCTAAGGAGACAGTTGTAACTAGATACCTGCCAACTGGTACGATTTATGATCCTGCCCTTCATAATTATGTATTTGCCTGTTTGTATATATGGAACAGAACTTGTTCAGTGGGGACTATTATCAACGTCTCTGTTTCCTTTCTGGAATTCTTAGGTATGAATAATCTGCTGTAAATTTGCTTTTTTCATGCAATAGTTTACTTCAGTTTCTTCCCTCTCCAATTTGGAGACCTGAACTGAATTTTAAAAGAACTCCTATAATACTCTCATGAAACACCCCATAAAGGCATTTTGGAGCTACATATTACACAAGAACTAACTACATCAGTAATGACAATTTTATGCTGCCATGTTGTTTAAGATTAATGGTGACCTTCTCAGACTTTTCTAGGTATTAAATACTCTAGGACCACTCATTTTGCCCAAGATGAAATGGGTGCCAAGGCATGTAATCGTATTAGCCACACATGTTCCAGTTGATCTCAGCCAGTCCCCTCCCAGGAAGCACAGTGGAGATTTGATCTGAATACAACAACATTTCATCTAAAATTACTACAGATAGAAACTAAGGCTACAAGACAGTGATCTTGGCTTAGTGGTCTTGGCTTAAGACCAAGACAAAGGCTTCATTTCCTTATGGACCACACTATTTTCTTCCATGTCCCCTGTAAAAGAAATGGGTGGATTAATCATTTGTTTCTGGGAGCAGAGCAGGGTGTCTATTCCTGCCCAAAATGGAATACTGTTTTTGCTGACCTTAGATATTTCTTGAAGGTCTTCCACCATTCAAGCATCTAAGCTGATGCTTCTGTGGCAATCAAGCTTGATAGGTTCTCTGATGCAGCTTCAAGAGGGAACAGAGGTCTTGCAGTCATTAACAAACTGAGCAAAGCTGCTTAGAGAATATTTATGTCCAAGATACATAGCTACTGGGTGTGTGGCAGATTTCAGGAAGTGCTTGCTCAAATATATATATGGTGTGTGCCAGTGTTGCTCTTGTGGGGCAACTGGGGCAACGAAGCCAAGAGCCCCCTTTCTCAACATGCCATTGGCCTCTTCTCTAGTACTCATTATAGCCACCCACCTACCTCGACTCTTGAATGAATGAGGTTCTGAATATCACCTTGTAAACCCTCTGAGGCAAAGGTGGACTTTGGCCTGTGCATCCGCTACCATGTACTGATCTGCTGTGGCAGACGACTGAAACACACACAATTTTCCCTGCTTGTGGTTGTAGGCCAGAATCATGTGCTTGAATGCACAGTGCCTTGTTTGGTTAATTCCAGACAATTACATCGACAGAGACTGCAACCCATAAATATCCCCTCTCATTGCAATGAACTATTGCATTCCCAGAAGGCTCATGAGGCTCAGCCCTCACACTGTTGGAAGTAACTGGGCACAATTCAGCTTACACTCAAGAAGGTGTATGCCTTTGGCATGGAGAAGAGCACACAGAGAGGATTGTTACAGGAGGATACTGAAACTGTATTTTAACATAACTATTAAAACCACATGTGCTGACAACACTTGGGAATTTCTCTATGTACCTACAAAATATAAACACTGCACTGTATCTGTACCACAAACGCTCTTGATGTACTTTATCTCAAATGTACTTTAGAGTTATACTTTTTTATACTTTGTATTTCTGCAATGTTCTTAATGTATGCCCTTACAAATGGTCAGGTAGCCTTCATTTATAAAACCTTAATTTCGCTTCAACCCAGACTGGGGAACAACAAAGACCATTCACACCCACATCGGTAGCTATACCTGATAACATTTATGGCTCATTCATGGCCCATCTAAACAAACCAAGAGACCCCTTATTCGACTTCAAGAACTGCCAGATTGGTAAAGTATGGGCCAGATGGCTGGCCATTGGAATGTGAAGGGTAGGAAGGCCACAGATAAAAGTTGTAACAAGTACCCGTGAATCACCCTCCTTGAAGGGCACACTGAGACACAGGAAGAAAACATACATCAACATATCAATAAGATAACAGGATAGTTGCCCTTATTCTCAAACTTTAACACATCCCGGGTATGAGGTCAAGGCAGAAAATGTATATTTCTCTTTATTCAATGGGTCTACTGGATGGTAGAATTGATGCCTTTGAATTGTGGTGCTGGAGGAGGCTCTTGAGAATCCCCTGGACTGCAAGGAGAACAAACCTATCAATTCTAAAGGAAATCAACCCTGAGTGCTCACTGGAAGGACAGATCCTGAAGCTGAGGCTCCAGTACTTTGGCCATCTCATGAGAAGAAAAGAGTCCCTGGAAAAAACCCTGATGTTAGGAAGGTGTGACGGCAAGAGGAGAAGGGGACGACCGAGGATGAGATGGCTGGACAGTGTCTGCGAAGCAACCAACATGAACCTGACACAACTCCGGGAGGCAGTAGAAGACAGGAGGGCCTGGCGTGCTCTGGTCCATGGGGTCACGAAGAGTCGGACACGACTAAACGACTAAACACACACACTGGATGGTCACCTGGAATCCAATCAGGACCAGGATCCAAAAGTTGGGGTAGAGATGACCAATAGAAATATAGTATTTTATGGCTCTTTGTCTGCATCATTATAAAATGTATGTCTATACATCTTGTCAGGGCCTTTTTCTCTGCTGTTAAGAGGAAGGCCCGGCTGATTTCTTTTCTTAACAAATTGGCTCATTGATCAGCTGCATGCATCTTAGCTTGTTGTCCTCACCAGAAACCTGAATCCAAATTTGACAGGTAACAGGACATATTCAGGTATCCTAGACTCCTGCTGTGACCTGTGCTGACCTTCCTTCTACCTTAGGTTGTTATTCTTAGTTGCTGATGTCGCTCCCCTCCTTCTACACCTTTCTGTTGTCACCTCAAGGAAGAGACATACAGTATTGCCTTTTTCTCTGGAGAGGAAAGAGGCAATGGTGGCTTCTGACATGTCTAACTCAGTTGTAACTAAGGCTATGCCAACAGTCAGAGTTTAAGCTCTGGCAAGTTCTACCAAGCTGGTAAGGTAAGATCTGGAAGCAGGCTATCATGAATCACAGAAGCAGCCTGTGTTCAGAGAAGCTTGTCACCAGATGAAAGACACAGGGATAAATTGACCATAGCAGTGTTTGACTGAATAGTGGCACTCTGCACTAAAGAAGGGATTGCCCATGTCAAAGAAATCAAAGAATGTCAATGAATTTGTGGAATCCCCACTGAGGTCCTGATTCTACTGACAATAAAAACCTCATGTATTAGGTTCTAAAAACAAACAAACAAACAAAAAACAGACTCAAATTTAGGCGTACACACAAAATACATGCACACACAGAGAAATGTGTTACAAAAGAAAGCTTTTTGGACCTTCACCAGAGTTATGTTTAGTTTGAGGTGGATGTGGAATTGATTTATTGGAACTGATTCCACATATGTGAACGCCCCTGAAAGGAGCAGAAGAACCTGCTCTTGCTCACACACTCCCATACTCGCCTGCCCAATTGGCACCCTGCCAGTCTGATTGCCCCCTGCCAGCTCAATCACTCTCCCTGCCAGATTGCCGCCTGTGACTGACCTTGTTTTCACAGGTGGCAGGAGTGGGGACAAAAGTGAGGGTGCACACACGGACATTCTGGATTTTGTACTCCAAAAGAAAAAATTCCTCAGTGGGGCTCCCAGGAGGCAGCATGTAGAAGATTGCAGCTTGTGTAAATTTAAATTATTCTGGGGCCATGATACCCTTTGCTTCTTGTGGTCAGCCAAATTCACAACCTTGTCTCCTCCTGCTCCTCTCATCCCATAGAAGATTCTTGTTTCTTATGTCCGGTGTGTGCCTCTGGTTGGCAATCTGGTCCATTGGTTGTTGTGGGTTTTTCGGGCTCTTTGGCCGTGTTCTGAAGGTTGTTCTTCCTAACATTTCGCCAATCTCTATGCCCAGCATCTTCAGAAGACAGCACTCAGTGCTCTGGTGTAGCTTGCTTGGGAGTGGAGTATTTATGGCTGTGAGATAGGCTTTTGTCCTATTCAAGGGATGGGTGATTAGTGTGTCTTGTTGTGGGTGTATTGTTGTGATAAGGAGGAGAGATTATCTGTCACTGTGATTGATGGGTGTCATTAGCTGGTCTTTTGTGTGTAGTGATCCCTGGTCCTTGTGGCTGGGTAGAGGTTGTTGACCTTTTGCACGCTGTATTTTTGAGAGCTGGAAGCCAAGTTTTGTTGAGTTTCAAACTTTCCTCTTTTTTGTTAAAGTTCTGCTGGTGCTTGTGGATTTCAAAGAGCCCCCAAACCCCACAAAAACTATTAGATCCCAGCCGTGAAAGCCTTCGCGAAATCTGGTCCATGTTTCCTAAGGATCCCTAGTCTGTCAGGAGTTCTCCATTCTAAGCCCTCTCTCCAGATTTACTGTGAGCCAAGCTCGGTGACATTAGCCTGGCATTTTTAAAATAATTTTCTCCCAGAATGCATTTCTTTTAGCCTGTCTTCTCCGACATGGAGCTCAATGCTTTCTGCATTATAAATTCCGAAAGCACAGCTTGGTGAAATAATGCTGATCTGCCCCCACTGTGGGAAGAGAAAGGAAATGGAGACCACATGCCAAGCATGTAGCATCAGATGGGCCTGAAGATTCAGCAAAGGGTGTCATGAGAGGCAGGCAGCATTTTATTGTTCAGCTGAGAAGATATGTACTCACATTTTCAGGAGTGAAGCTGACAACAGGCAAGCAGCTTTGTATCATTCATCAAGCATCCTGCAGCTTAGAGGTTAAAGCAAAGAAAAACCAATATTCTACAGATGCCTGCCAACTGGAGGGAGTTTAAAGAAGAGCAATGCCATAACGATGAACTAGCTGATGGATGGATGGATGGATGATGGGGGAATATCAAAGGATGCACAGCTTAGCTGTACAATAAAAGCAGCTTTCGCTTCTTTTCTAGGCATGATTCAAAGTGTTTTGCTGAACAGCCTCCCTATGAATGTCTTGAAGACAGCTTGCTTGAAGGACCTTCTATTCTTATATGAACCTGCCCAGGTATTATTATCAGCCACTGAACTGATGCTCCAAGGCCAGTCCCCTTCTCTGTAAAGGAAAGGATGGCAGGGGTTAAAGAGACTTGTCCGTTGTGGCACCTCATCTCAGGAACCTGTCCCTTCAAGAAGGGGACCTGAAACCATCATTGTTTTCTCTTTGGTGCCAGTTGAAACCTTTAAATTTGTCCAGGTCATTATGCTAATAGCTTTATCTTAGTCATGTATTTGCTCTCCTGTGCCCTATTTTGATTGTGGGTTTCTTTTCTTATTAATTGTTCTCTCTTGTGATTTTATTAGTGTAGGCTGCTTGGAGGGCACAGAGAGTGAGGAATAGCCTATAAATATACTAATGACAGCAATTAATTAAGTATTTTATTAAAATCATTGCTTTCTTGCTACACTGATCAAGATCTCCTCTGGCAAACAGCAAATACAGGATTTGTACATGAAAACCAGTTTGGGACGCTGATGCTAACCACAAAGACATACCAGTCACTTCCTATGCAGTGCTTTCTGCATAAAAATATCTGTCCCAAATTGTTATTGCAGAAAACTTTCCCATGACTATTGTGACATAGCCAAAGTCTATTACACAAATAGAGCTATATGGAAAAGATATCACATGGATCTTTCCCACCTGACTGAAACTTGTGTAGGAGTGAAGAATGACAACCCACAATTGATTCTTGTCATGTGTAGTAAAACCCTTTCTATGGAGCCAATATGAGGGACATGACATTCTGCCACAGGGAAGTAGTGGCACCCAGCTACTAGGGCATGTGAATGAAGCCTAAAAGGATCCATCAGAGACAAGGCCTTAAGACAGGCTCCCCTCCAATCCAAGTGAGAACCCTTTAGATTTATCAGATACCTAAGCTCCCTTTATGGGACGTGGTGGCGCTGCGGGCTAAACCACAGAAACCTGTGCTGCAGGGTCAGAAGACCAGCAGTCGTAAGATCGAATCCACGCGATGGAGTGAGCGCCCGTTGCTTGTCCCAGCTCCTGCCAACCTAGCGGTTTGAAAGTATGCAAATGCAAGTAGATCAATAGGGACCACCTCGGTGGGAAGGTAACAGCGTTCCGTGTCTAAGTCGCACTGGCCATGTGACCACGGAAGATTGTCTTCGGACAAAACACTGGCTCTACGGCTTGGAAACGGGGATGAGCACCGCCCCCTAGAGTCGAACATGACTGGACAAAAATTGTCAAGGGGAACCTTTACCTTTACCTAAGCTCCCTTTAAAATATTAAAATACTCTTCATTACTCAGGATAGAGCATCCACTCTGACACAAAGTTCCATAGCTTCCACTGTTTTAAGATCAGATCACACATGAAGCCAAATGTGTATTTCTTCCCTCTGACAGTGATTTTATTCCTGGCCTGAAGATCCACTACTGCTATATGCTAGAGACATCAGACAAAAGAAACTGCGCAAGCAACCAGTTGCAAAACAAAAGCAGTCTGATTTGCCAATGGTGGATGGAGGAAACTTGTGTCAGAATAAGCAGACAGCCTCCTCCTCTTAAAGGAAAGGTTATGTTTAATGTTTTGTTTAGTTTGGCCCTTTGATGGCAAACTCTCAGCTTCTATTCCACATTCTTTTCCAACATGTTCAGAATCCCCCATTTCTCCTTAAAATGATCCTAGAAAGTAAGCTAGGCTAGAAATGAATCAATAGGCCAAACCCACTCACTGAGTTTTGTGACTGAGTAGAGATTTGGTTCCCAGTATCTCCTAGGTAAGTTTCACCATGTGCCTTTGAGTTCATTTAACTCCATATGGGTCCACTTTGCCTTTGGGTGGAGAGAGGCAGCTGATGTAGGTGGGAAATGCTGGAGGTGAGCAACTGTGGTGACCCAATGGCTGATTGCTCTGACCTTCCTGGCCATTGCTCCCTCTTGAAAGATTGTGATGTATGTACCACACATCTTATGTAGCGGCTGGGAATCTTATGTTTCTTGAATACAGCTCTCAAAATCTTCCTGCCAACATAGCCATGCTGACTATGGGGAATTCTGGATGTTGTAATCCAAAACAAGAGCTTCCCAATGTTTTGAAGCTACACCTCTTCAACTGGGCTTCTACCATCAAGTGCAGCAGAGGTAGAAGAGGATCCTTTCGTACTGCCAGTGTGGTTGGCATCTGTGCATAGAATGCAATAGATGCCATTGTGTCCTTCATTTTAGAATGCAAGGGGCATCTTATCCCTTGCCTCATGCAGTAAAATGTCTGGGGATAGCCCTGCTCCCCTACATTGGCCTGTCCATCAAGGTGCGCAGCTGTCTTTAGCAATCCTATCTGGACCTTGCTCAGCATCTTGTCAGCATCTCTAGCCTCACCTCTGGCAGTCAAGGCGATTTGCCCAGAAAGCTATCAGAATCATCCTTGCTCATGGCTTCTGACCCATCGCTGCTTGATAGTGTTCGATGTTCTGTGGCTGCAAGCACAGAAAGTAACAGCAACAACAAAACCTGGGTCTTCCATCATTTCTTTTGCACAGAAGATGGATGATGAGATCATCTCTGGTGGCAGAAGCCTGCATGATATAAAAATGGTGATCCTGCCAAAAGCCTGGGCCCTAAGAAACAAGCATGGGAGGATGTGCTGAGCCATGTCCTCTGCTTAACCTACTACCAGGGCAGTTTAGCAAAGCATTGTCAACATGCTCCCGGCTTCCCATTTGCTTCAGTCTTCACCATCTGCTGCTGGGAGACACCCAGGTGGATTTCTGTTCTGTTCTCCTCCTCCTCTTCCTCCTTTTGTCCCAGTGAAGGAGTCTCTTTGCAAAGATACAAAGGGGAAAAGCAAAGGAACAAAGCAGTTGTGTGTTGCTTTGTGTTCTGCCAAAAAAGAGTATCTGTGAACAGAAAATGCAGCAAATATCAAGCCAATATACAGTATATGGGAGCTGGCCTGCGTCCAGCTCTGCAGGCCGAAAAGTAGCAGAGCCTTCTTGCATTAGGACGGGAGAACAGTGTCTGAGCATCAGAGGTGTGGAGAGAGGGCAAGGCAGGATTGTAGTCACATTGATCTCTTCTTGTAGGATGTGATTAAAAACACAAAACAAACTCCAAACATTTGGGCTTGCCTGGCTGAACACGGCTGGCTTCCCCACCCTCATTTTGCCACACTCACTGTGCTGAGCCTTATTTAAATAAATGATGCAATTACTGGGAATTAACTAGAGGTGAGGGATTACTGCCAAAACAGAAGCTTCCAATTTTCACCTCCGTTGGATCTTCAGGGATTTGCTTTACAGTGGAAGGGGGGAGGGTGAAAACTGCTCTTCCAGAGAAATCTTATAAGAGATGTCAACATTTGTGTCTCTGCCAGCTTCTCCCCACCATCATCACCTCCCCCCATTAATGGGCTTTATTGCTTTCTTAAACTTCTGCATCACCATCCTCTTCTGAATTTCCTTCTCTTGCTGTGTTTCTTTTTCCATCAGGGTGGATACTTGTGGGGCCCCAGATGCCTTTGGCCTACAGTTCCCAACTAGTTCGCTTAGCCAACTGGAAAGCTGACTGCCAAACTCAAGCATCTGAATTGTCACAATTACCCACCCAAAGTTAGACTACATAATGATGAAGAACAGACAGCCCTCCAGATGTTTTGAGACTGTAGCTCCCATCATCCCTAGCCAACATAGCTAATGGTGAAGTATGTCGGGAATTGAAATCTAACAACCCCGTAACGCTACACTTCACCCATTCCTGTCACAAGCCCATTCAATATAATCCTGCTGTTTTACCACAGAAAGCTTGTAAGAACAACATTGCTCATCTAAACCAAGCTTGACACATTTCAGCATCCTGTTGCCAGCAGTAATTTGCAAGAGGTCCTCAGGAAAGGAATGAATGTGTTGGCTGTTGCCTATTCTTTGTTCTTAGCTTCTAGCATACCGAGGCACCTGTCCTTTCCATATCTAGGTCCAGCCATTACGGTGAATAATACCTATTGGACAGAGTTCCAGGAGCAAGTAATCTACATTTCTCTGACTTGGTGCCTACTAGAATGATGGTCTACCATTTGCTATACTGGCTGAGGAAGATGGCTGTTGTAGTCCGGGCAAGGAAAGGAATGAAACAACAAGATGTTAATAGATATTTCTGAATGGTTGACACCCTTTGAAGCAGGTTGCTTAATTGGAAACTCAGCCGAACAGCGGTGTGTTCATAATGATATGAAATTCCAGCACATTTTGGTATTTCAATTTTTAAAATATTTCAGCTTTTAAAGGCAGAAAGAATGAAAAAGGAGTGACCTATTTTTAAACATGCCAGCTGTTCACAAACAGCTATTAAGAGTCTTCTCCTTCAGCACAGGCTATTTCTTCTTCTCTTGCCTATTTGGTGTTGCTTTCTCCTTGCCCCCAGCTTGACACCAGCAGGGACCAACCCTTGGAAAAGGCACCTGTTTGCAGGTAATGTCTGCTCCAATGACTTATCCACAGGTTGGTTATGCACCATATGTCGATAGCTATGCAGGGAATCTGTCATTTCTGACCATTCTTCAAATTACCTTTTCGAAAGCAAAGGTTGTGAATGAGAACACTATCTCATATGTGGGGCTGGCCCATCTGACTCAGGATCCTGCTTCCAACAGTCGTAAAGTATTACTTCACTCCCCTTCTCCCCTTCCCAGGCTTTCTTAGGTCAAAACATGATGGCATCCAACAGAGAAGAGAGGAGGAAAAGAACAAGATCTCACAGCTCAGAGGCACCCTGTGGAGGGAAGAAAGCCTTTGCTTTACGATATTGCCTTCATATTGCCTTCATCTGGCATGACGCTACAGGGTTCTTGGGTGCCCTAGGATAGAGCAGACAAACCCCCCGGTGTTTCTGCTAGGTCTAAAAATAAAGCCCCAGTACTATCATTCTTCATTTTTAAGATCATAGAACAGTTGGTATGACAGATAATGCTACAATGCAGCAACAGAATGCCTCTTGTCTGGCTCCATGTGTTTTGCAGGGCATCCTGATCCAGCTACGTTATAGTATGATAGCACAACTGCATCCCAAAGTGCTGTGTGCTGGAGTCGTGATCATGGACTTTATACAGCTGAAATGTGGACTGTTGAGGGAGAGAAAGAGAGGGAGGTGAACAGAGGCAAGTTTAGGTAGGCCTGGGTGGAACAAGTACCATGGAGGTGTAGATTAGATGCACACCTGGGCAGAGGTAAAAATCTAGGTGTGAAGCATATATCACTGTCTCCTTCTGTGATGCAGCCCATGGCCATATATGTCTGCCCCATCTGCTTTCTTGGCCCACTGCTCATGAGCTATAGCTTATTGCACAGAACTCTCTCTAGATTGGGAAAATGCACTGAAACAAGGGTGGTCAATGGTGTCTAGTCCTGGTACTAATATTTTGTTTTGGGGGTTGCAGGGACCATCAGCAATGCCAACTAACAGAGAAGAAAGAGGAAGTGGCCAGATATCTGTTTCTGGTTTTGAAAAATGGGGTGTGGGAAGATCAAATACTGCATGGAGAGGCCTCTGCCCACTTTAAATTATGAACCATCACCATTCTTGGAGTATCCCATAAGCAGCAGTTCACTTTTTTGATGGGGTTAAAGGTTTGTCCAAGGGATTCTATGGACCAGGGACCTCAAAAACAGCCAAGAAGGGCATACACAACCCTCAAGTACTCTTTGGCCAGTCCTGGATTGTGGGTACTAAAGGTGTACTTGCTTTTTTTTCTATGCTAAGCACGCTCACCGAATATTTCATTCTTGTATGCCTCATTGCTGAGCAATACTGAATTACCATGAGAGCGATTACTGATATAACCACTTTTCTTAAGTCTTTGCCCATTTTCAGGAAATATTAAATAAAAAAGCATTCTTTTATTATACTCCCATCTCCCATTGTAGTGTAGCAGGAAGGATATAAACATTTAAGTGCAGTATTAGTGCAGTATAACAGCCTGAGAATTTCACATTCCTAACCCCCTGCTGGAAAATTCCTCTTTTTTTAATTTACTTACTTCAGTGCACTTATTCCCCATATTTCTATGAAAAATAGAACAACCCAATTAAAATAGTCAACCACAAGGCATAAAACTTTCACAGCCAAACAAGCCCTATGTTAAAAGGTAACAGCAAGAAACTGGGTAGCAACAGTAAGTCATTACAAATTAAAATACATAAATCAACAGAGACCAAAAGGCTGCAGGAGCACTGTGCAATACTGTATTATCTTCCTACCTGACCAAAATAAAGAAGAAACCAGGCAAATCCCACTCTCTGAGGGAAGGGACTTCCAAAATCTTGGAATTATTGCACAAAATGTCCCTTCTTATGTCTCTACTTTATCTCTAATGGAACACCGAAATACCTGGGTGACGTTTTAATCAGGTTGTTATCTGAAGGAGAAGACCGCACATGTAGTGTACCATGTGACTTCTCAACTTCCATGAATCACAAGGTTACAACGTCTTACAGAATTACACCAGAATACTTCTTCCATCCTTCGAAGTGGGAACAAGTTACTGTTTTAGCTGGCACAATACCTGGTATTGTAAGCAGCAGTCTACATCATAGCTCAGATATTTAGGATCCGGTGGTTCTAAAATGCTCCAAGTTACTTGCTTCTTTCTGTTTGGTATTTTTTCCCCTACACTGTTCAGAGAGACCAATGATACAGTCAGTTTCTTGCAGTTTAATACAAGGTGGTGACTGTCAGGATTATATATTAATTTGAAATATTTTCATAATATCTTTCAAAGCAAAGGCTCCTCAAGGCAGATTACAAGGTAAAATTAGAAAACCCAATTAACTAAAACAACAGCATAAAACATTCTAAATTACAGTGACTGCAAAAAAAGTCAGATGTATAAAAGAACGATTTAGCCATTCAGTTAAAAGTAGATTGAAGCATCCTGGCCACTTTGAAAACTGGCAGGGTTAAAGTATCTAGATGAATCGAGATCAGGGACGGACAGTTTTCTGCTCCTGGAATCCTCTGGAGGGGCTGTACAGACTGCTAAAATGGGGAAAACTGGGAAGTAAAGAAGGAAGAAAAGAGAGGGAGAGACACAGAAGTAGCTAGAGGTCCCCATTCATTGTTGGAAAATGGAGTTTAGGTTTTTTAAAACATTGTTGGGGGACAACAACCTATTTCAAGAGTGAGCCACTACCTCTGGAAGCTTCTAGGTTCTACAGTTCACGTTTTTGGTATTGGAAGCAAAGGAAGGTAGGGGGAGGTTAGGAAAACACTTGAAGGGGCATAGGCAATGACATTAAGTAATGTTACTGAAATACTGGCACTATGTATGTCTTCTGGAACATTGTGTTGATGGACCTTGTGGAGACTAATCTGGGAGGCAACAACTCATGAACAGCCAGAAAACATAGCTGTACGCACCATGCTGTCTGTTCTGCATTTTATAAGGTTACATTAAATGTAGCAAGGGATATTGTCCCGAGGGACGTGGTGGCATTGCGGGCTAAACCGCAGAAGCCTGTGCTGCAGGGTCAGAAGACCAAGCAGTCGTAAGGTCGAATCCACGTGACGGAGTGAGCTCCCGTCGCTTGTCCCAGCTCCCGACAACCTAGCGGTTCGAAAGCATGCAAAATGCAAGTAGATAAATAGGGACCACCTCGGTGGGAAGGTAACAGCGTTCCGTATCTAAGTCGCACTGGCCACGTGACCACGGAAGATTGTCTTTGGACAAAACGCTGGCTCTATGGCTTGGAAACGGGGATGAGCACCGCCCCCTAGAGTTGAACACGACTGGACAAAAATTGTCAAGGGGAACCTTTACCTTTACCTTTACCTTCATTGCCAAATAAGATGCAGGGGCCAGGCCAGGCTAGTCAGCTTTCCTACCTGGAATGTGGGAGATGTCATGTTGTCTACCTTGGCCAAGAGTAGCATTAGCATTCTGTTCCCTGGTGCTGTTTGAAAGTATTTGTGTGAGAGATGTGAGGAGAGACAGAGAGGAGAAAAAAAGAAAAATACAGGCAGTCTATGAACATGAGGGCAGAAATCACTTAATTATTTCACCAGCTTAGTCAAACTAGTTTTTTTAAGGCATCTATATTTAGTCTTGCATCATACTGCACCAGAAAGCAATATGCCGTGTCTTAAACGCTGCAAATTGGTTGCGTGTGCTCAGCATCATAAAGGAATTTGGATAACCAGATGTAAAGAAAAAGGAAAGGATTAAGAGGTGCATGATGGGAGCAGTTTTGGCAAGTGCAGAGTGTCATGGAGACTTGAAAAAAGTTGTGTCTGATGACAGTCAAGTCTCAGAAGCACAGCTTTTTTTTGTACCTGGCACCCTAAAATGAGGCAGTAAGATGAGGTTCAAAGGAGGATTCAAGGGAGAGCAAGGGTGCAGTGTGACTGGCAAGGTCTCCATAGAGTCTTCTGGTGGTGCAAATTCTTGTTCTGACTGACGTGATAGGTGGGGCTCCATTTGGACCACAAGTCCCACTAGAGTTCCAGCCCTACCATTAGGTAGAACGAAAGTGCTGTTTCCACCAGCATATTTTAAGTGTCATGAATACAGAGGAAACGTTGCTTATTTATTGTAGAATTATTGCATTACATATTTTTACTAGCAAAAGGGAAATGCTCATAGGATTTCTTAAGTCCTGTACCAAAATAAGTTATCAAATATAAATTAATATGCACCTTTGACTGAATAGAGATAGGTGCTATTTGGTATCAGAGCAAGGCTAACAAATGTTTTGGACCCACCCTGAAAATTCCTTTGCATAGTTAATTTTTGATTAAGGATTCTCTGAAGCAGCAGTAGTCTCTACTGCTATTTTGATCAAATTTAATTTACATAAGCACTACTTCTTCTGCTGCTGACACATATCAGATGTAATGCAGAGCAGTTTTATAGTTGTTTACTTACAAGTAAATCCCACTTATTCCAAAGCAAGCATGCATTACATTGCAGCTTATTTGCCTAATTTTCAAGGAATGAGATACATGGAGGTGAAGCAACGTGTGTAGGGAATCTTTATTACCTCAAGGGGCACATTCATCTTAGCAAAGGATATCAGGAGCAGGTGGGTAACAGGCTACAGTGAGGAGGGTTCCCTACTTTTCTGCTCATTACAGAAGCCTTATGCATACCCCCACACATGCACTACAAACACATGGTGAGGAGACCAAAATCATAACCTTCCCTCTTTCCCTGCTACTCTGCACAGTGGGAAATACTGCCTCAAGGCACTCTCAGTGGCCATAATCTAGGTAGTACTAAATGTTGAAATTGTTCATTCATTTCAAAGCGAGGTCTTTGCAGCCTTCTTCTTATCCTTAACTCTCTCTTTTTCACCTAACAGAGAGTTACTGTTCACATTTGCAGATGAGAAATGTGAGTAGTTAGAAAATCCTATTGCTTAGTGTGTTAAAACATACTAGAGTAGTCCATTAGATCAATCAGGATTTGTAAATCATCTTCTCCATAAGTGCTATTGATTCCAATGGGCCTACTTTAGCTTTACGTACCATGTTAAAGGAAGTAACTGTTAGAGCAGTGGTTCTTAACGTGGGCGATAATGCCCCCCAGGGGGCGATTTCATTTTTCAGGGGGGCGGTAAAATGAAAAGGGGCGGCATGGGGGCGCTGGAGCAGAAGGGGGGCGGTAGGGGGAGGCTGGAGCAAGCCAAACCTGTGAAGATGGCTGCAGCCTTTTTACAGTGTGCATGAATATATATTTTCTTCCAATCTTAATTTAGTTTTAGAGTTTTCGTCTTGAAATTTTTAGTTCCTGCATTGCGGTTTGTTTTTATGCCCTTTTAATATTTCTTTTTGTGTCTTAAAATTCACTTGCAACTAAATCATTAAATGTTACTTTTTTGGGGCATTTCATTTTCTTGGAATTGAATTTTGTTTTCAGGGGTCATTGGATTTAAGTGCCTTAAATAAATAAATAAATAAATAAATAAATAAATAAATAAATAAATAAATAAATAAATAAATAAATAAATAAATAAGATATCAGTGCGGGGAGGGGGGCGATGATAACTTCCTCAATGGCTCAAGGGGGCGTTTCTTTCAAAAAGGTTAAGAACCACTGTGTTAGAGTACATCCATTTGATTTAGTGGAACTTATGGAGGGGTTCACTCACCAAAACCCCACTAATTTAACAGGCCTTCACTAGAGTGGTTTACTATCTAATAGTAATTTAGGCCATTGAGTGGCTTCAGGCTACTATATACATACTATAACTGAGTATGTTACCGGTGGTAAAGCTGGGTCTGGAGGCCCTCCATGTGTCGATAGGGGCCAGGGATGGTATTGGGATCTTGCTGGCTTACCGCGCTCCCTGCAACCCAGCCATTTCCTTACCAGAGCTGGCGGACTTTGTCTCCGCAGCACTGTTGGAATCCCTGAGGCTATTTGTCTTGGGTGATTTCAACATCCATGTGAAGGCAGAGACTTCTGGCCCAGCTCTTGAGTTCTTGGAAACCATGGCTTCCTTGAACATGTCCCAACATGTCAACAGCCCCACCCATGTGGGTGGTCATATGCTAGATCTGTTTTTCCCCCCACAAATTGGAGCGAGTGTGGTCTGATGGTGACTCACCTTGTGTCGGTCCGATCACCACCTAATAAAATGTAACTGTAGCGGGCCACTCTGAAGCCTCTGCCAACTCAGGCCTCCAGGAGTGCTCACTACTCTTCTTCAACTGCTGCCACCAATTATAATCAATATTCAAAAAGGAAAACTGTTTCTTCCAAACAAAACTTGTTTATTGGAATAACAAAATTAAATAAGTAAATCACAGGTAGTAAATCAAGTTGGAAATCACTGTTTCTCATTCATTAAATCACACAGACTTTTCCTCACTGACTATTTTGGCTCACAGGCCTACTAACATGCTAATCACTAACTCTCAATCTCTCCATCTCCTTCTCTCACACCTCACACACCCGCTTTTATATTTCAGCTCCTCCCCCTTCTGCACCACCCTCCGTCCCCTCATTGGCTGATGTTCCACTGCCCAGCTGTGATGGACAGGTGAGAGCAGGGCTGTATGTTACAGTAACCATTCAATGGCCCTCCCCCCCTCGCAGCGAGCAAGGACCTATTTTAATGGTCCACCCTCGAAGGCTACTGGATCCCATAGGATTCCAGGATTCCATGAGAGGGATTCCGGCTGATCTGACTGGTGCTCCTGTTGAGGCTCTGGTCGATGGCTGGTTTACTACTGCCACCAGGGCTGTAGACACAATCACTCCTAAATGCCCTCTCCAGTGCAGAGCTTGGCCTGCGCCCTGGTTTAACCAGGACCTACGAATGATGAAGCAAACTAGGAGAAGGCTACGGAGCAGAGCAAGTGGAGATGAAAACCGACAGCTTATAACCAAGAAGCTGTCAGGGCCGCAACTAACGTTTACCATGCTAAGGTAATGGCTGCTAGCAGAGCACATCTCGCTGACTGGATAAGCGAATCTTCAAATCAGCAGGCGGAGCTTTTCCGTACAGTCCATGACCTATCCGGAATTGGTCTAGGTGATGGGCCTCCCTCTAGTACCTTACCAGATCAATTTGCAGCATTTAAAAAATCTAAAGTGGAGGCCATCCGTCAGGAGGACACAGCAGAGTTGTCCAGCGCTCCCTCTTGCTTGGTGAGTATTGATTTCTTTCAGCCTGTGATGCCAGATATTGTGGACAAAGCACTTGATTGCTGTCAGGCCACCACCTCATCCCTTGCCCTTTGCCCGGCCTGGCTCATCAAAGCAGCCAGGCCTGTAACAACTGAATGGGCCACAGCAGTAATTAATGGGTCTTTCCTGGAGGTTCCTTTTGCCCTCAAGGAGACACTCAATAGGCCCATTAGGAAGAATCCAAACTTGGCGGTGGATGATATTGGCAACTACCAGCCCATCATCAATGTTTCTTTCATTAAGAAAGTGGTGGAGAGGGTGGTGGCCAATCAGCTTCAGGTTCATTTGGATGAAACAAATGCCCTGGATCCGTTCCAGTCAGGATTCAGACCGCGTTATGGTAAAGAATTGGCATTGGTCGCCCTGTTGGATGACTTGCTGAGGGAGGCTGACAGGGGTAAAAAGTCTCTGTTGGTCCTCCTCGATATCTCAGCCGCCTTTGATACCGTCGACCATGATATCCTCCTGAGGAGGCTCTCCGAGTTGGGAATTGGTGGCCTGGCACTTGCCTGGCTCCGTTACTTCTTGGAGGACCTTCCCCAGAGAGTGCAGCTTGGGAAGAGGGTATCAGCCCCGTGGAGCCTCAATTGTGGGGTTCCGCAGGGCTCGATTATCTCTCCAATGCTGTTAAATACAGTATCTATAAGAGGCCACTGGGAGGGGTCATCAGGGGGTGTGGAGCATTGTGCCATCAGTATGCTGTTGACACCCAGCTCTACATCTCCTTTTCTCCAACCACAGTGGATGCCACTCTGTCCCTTCAGCGCTGTTTGGAGACTGTACTGGAATGGATGTAGGAGAATGGGCTGAGGCTGAACCTGGACAAGACGGAGGTCCTGAGGATGGGTGGCCCCACCATCAGCGGTTTTGGAAACTCCCTGTCATTTGGGGGGGTGACTCTCACCGTGAAGACTGAGGTTTGCAGCTTGGGGATCCATCTGGACCCGGCGCTCACCATGGAAACTCAGGTAGCATCAGTGGTCTGGTCCGCCTATTTCCATCTTTGGCTGATTGCCCAGCTGCATCCCTATCTTGATGTTGCGCCGCTCACTACTTTGGTACGTGAGCTTGTAATCTCAAGATTAGACCACTGTAATGCACTCTACATGGGGCTACCTTTGAGATTGATGCGGAAGCTTCAGATGGTGCAGAAGACTTCTTAGTGGGGTGAAAAAACATCATAATATCTCTCCCACTCTGGTCTTTTTGCATTGGCTGCCCGTTCGTTTCCACGATAATTTCAGTTTTAATGATTACGTATAAAGCTGTAAATGGTTTAGGGCCTCGATATCTGGCGGAATGCCTCCTCCCACCTAAATCTACCTGTATCAGTCAATCTAGTCAGGAGGTGAGGTGCGACTGAGGAGCCTAACGCTGAGGGAGGCCCGGAAGGAAAAAAATAAGAAACTGGGCCTTCTCGGCAGTGGCTCCTTATCTTTTGAATAACCTCCCTACAGAGATCCATATGGCCCCCTCGCTGGGTATTTTTAGAAGTCATTTGAAAACCTGGCTGTTTAGGCAGGCCTTCCCTCCAGGTACTACTAGATTTATTTATTTTCTCTTTCTTTTCCATCTTGAATGATTGTTCATTGTTGTTGTAAATCACTGATACTTTTAAATTGTTTTATTTACTTGCTGTCAGCCACCCAGAGTAGTCTATGACTAGATAGGCGGGGTGTAAGTATAATAAATAAATAAAATAAATAAATGAGCTGGCTTGCCAAATCTGGCACCCAGGCACTAGGTCTCCAGTTGCACTCTTAGAACATGCAGGTGTACTTAAATATTTCTGTTGACATTCAATATATCTTCAAAAGGTGAAAGTGGCCTTGATGACATGCTTCCCATTTTCCCCTGCCCACTCCAGCAAGGCCTCTACTATTCACTTCCCCCATTATTCCCCAATGGATAAACCAGGAAGATTATTATAATGATCCCTGCGAAGGCAGTACCAGGAATTATGGTGATAAATCAGAAGAGACAGCTGATACAGAAATCACAGCCCATAATTTAATATATGGCCATTAGCTCGTCTGGCAAAAACCAGATCCTCATCCTCTTCCTGCACCCTGAATACCCTTCTCTCTGTGGATCCTCCCTTGCTGAAATGTGCTTCACATGAATTCTTGTAGTGGCTTCTTAAACTTTTGCTATGTGGGTGCTTGCAGGTGCATTAGTAAGATCATCACCAAACATATCAGAAATGGAAGAGAAAGTACTTTAAAGAAGCCTACTAGCATAGTCCTTCAAGGGCTGGGTGGTTTTGCATGATATTTGCTCTACAATCTGTGCTCATTTTGCTGGCCCATGTTGAACTCCTCTGCGCTCCTGCCTAGATCTGGTTCTTCAGGCGTAGCTGTTGAGAAGCTGTGGTGCTGCATGCGTCATTTCCATCCCGACTGTCCTGCTCACCCCAGAACTTGGATAAATTACTTTTCCAGATTTCCTAGCCAGTATGGACATGCATACTGGGAGTGGGTGGGTGGGTTTTGGAGAATTCTAGTCCAAAAAATTAGCTATTCCAATCTCTCAATCGAACAATAAAGTCAGAAAGGCAGATTGATTGCAAATATATTATGTTGGATGCCATTACTGTCTTCCTTGCAGTTAGAAACCTGATCAGACAGGGTCCTTGACTGCAGACAAGACTGTGGTTGGGTTCAGCCAAAGGCATTCAGAGTCACCCTTCAGATCTTCTGGCTCAGTTTGGAAAGGCTGGGGAACAGGAGGACAGACAGGGTGAGCACCATCGTTAGCCAAACAGTGAGGCAGTTGCCTCAAGCAGCAGAATGCTGTGGATGATAGCAAGACTGTCTCCCTCCAGGTCTGGAGAAATCTTGGAGACAATGCTCCTGACATAGCCAGCTGAAAAGCTGTGGTGCTATGGAGGCAGACAGGCGGTAATTAGATGTAAAAGGGCAACTCCAGTGCTGCCAACATTCTCCTCCTCTTCCTCCCCTTTCTGTCTCTCCCCCCCCCCCCCCCCGTGAGTGTTGCTGCCATGGTGGCAGGAGGCAGGGCTTAGGCACAGCTTCTCTTCTTGCCTGATGCCTGGGCTGGTAGCAGATGTAACATCAGAGCCCCATCACATATTCCCTTTCAGAACAAAATGGAAAGGGACATGCAAATTGAAAAGCTTTCTCCTCACCCTGGCAAACAGTGACAAGAGTTAGAAAGGTTTAGCAAAACTCCTAGTGCTGTTACTTAACAACAGTGTCTAAGGTTCTTAAGAGGAAGCAATTAAACTGACATAAACACATATTTTGTGCTTGGAATATATATATGGAACAGGGCCCTCTCCAAAGGTGCCCTCTTAGTGTCCCCAGTACTGTTAGTTTTATGACAGATAAAGATGTTTCTCCTCTCCCATGTATTTTAGATTTTTATTATTTAAAGTTTTCGTTGTATTCTTTATCTTGTTTTCAAGCTGTTTTATAGCTCTATGAAAGGTCCTAAAGAAATTTTTCCTAAAGACTTTCAGTAAATGCTACCTTTGTTAGTTTACATTGAAATTGTTTTGCTAAACACCTTAATAAATACCACCTCAGTAAACAGTTTCTGTTCAAGGACCAGTTTTTAGTGGTGTTTTTTTAAAACTCAAATCAATTAGATTATCCACGAAGTGCATTAACTAAGAGAACAAGTGCTAGGCCTCAAACCTCGAAGGCGCTTCTCTACTTTTTCAGGTTCCACAAGCTGAAATACATCCATAATAATACCACAAGATGGTGTCATCTTTGCCCATTGCAGACCCTCTTAAAACCTTGGTGCCCAAGTTGGAACAGGATTGAACAACTTTATCCACAAAGCATAATGGAAACTGGTCACTGTGGGCTTCTGGAAATGTAACTGCTGTCTTAGGTCTTTATATACAAAACCAATAACAACAGGCCCATATTGTGCTGATGCAATGCAGTGGCATTGGAGAAATAAACTATCTTTGCAGCTAGCAGCAACACAGTCAGAATAGGGGTGAAAAGCAACTTTTTACACTGAATTTTTAACCATCTGTATATCAACTGAAATGTTTCATTGCCATCTGCTCTTCAGAATATGAACTGGCTGAGATGGCTTTTTGATTTGGACTGGGATATTATTTGGGCACTATCATACTGATAGCCTTGGATAATACTACATTCCAAATGGAAATCAGGATCACCAAGTGCGGGAAACTTCCTCAGAGACTTCAGGAAACCTGGAGCCCCCAACTTTCCAGGGGTGGATCATAACATTTGGTCTTCTACCCTGGAGGACGTTCTGGGCACCTTGAAAGTACAATTTGATTAGATATGGATTTGTTCTCAATAATAGACTTAATAAGGGCTCTTCCATCCACAGATCATCTGCTCCCATTACCAAACAGAACAGCAAATCCAAAGTTTGCTTCACTGCATGTTTTAAGCCCAGTATTACTTGAGAGTTATAATTCGCATGGCAGCACTGAAATCTCCAGCTCTTCCAGACCAGTTGGACTCTCTATGGACACTGACATCCACCATAACCAGATTTGCAGGAGCTTGTCCACCTCCAGATGTTCTTGAACTATAACCTTCTTCAGCCATTCTCATCATTGACCATGCTGGTTGGTGATGATGGAAACTGGAGTGGAAGACCAGTTGGAGGGTCCAGGTTCTGCAGCTGTACTAAAGACCATCAGCACTGAGGCGAAGTTGCCTGAAAGCACCTATGAAACACTCATGTCTGTGCACTGTCCTTGCCCATCTGTAGAGGAGAAAGGCAGTCATTGCCTTGCAAAATGATTTCAATTATAGACAGACATTTTCCAATCAGCATGACATGTTCTCATTCCAAGGAAACCAGAGAGGGAAATGCATGGATGATGTGTATGTGTGTTGTGAATGTGACAAACAGTTTCACAACTAGCCGTGCACATAGAAATTACCAGCCCACACAGTGACACTCTTAAACTTAGGAGCCTGCCTTTGCCTTTGGAGAGGAAAATTATGCGCTTTCCTCTGCCGGTATTAAATTCTCTATTGACATAGCAATTGCTGGCTGTGTTTTAACTATTGTGGTTTTGCACACTTGCACAAAAGGTCAAGGTGATGCATCATGGGCTTTGAACAGCAGCAGTTCTATTGCTTTGACTACCTTGGATTGGGCTTGTGGCTATCATTAATATTAATGAGAGCTCTTTTAATTCAGGTAAATATGTCTGTGGGTGTTTTTAGGCCTGTCCAAACTCTAGAGCTAAGGAGCGATGCCTCGGGTGAGCTACACACAGTGTTCCCTCTAAGTTTTTGTCCCACTGACCAGGAGCCTCACTCTTATGTGTGCGGGGGTGGGCGAGGCTTAATTCGAAATGGGAAACAAACAAACTGGCTGCTGGTTGTCTGTGCACAACCCTGACAGAGCTCTGGGCAAGGGCAAGGGCGCAGCTTAGAAGGAATATTGGCCACACACAACACATTGTGCCTGAGCCCTGGCGATGCTTACATCCAGCAGAGCTGAATTTTCCAGACCCTCTGAATAGAAAACTTGAACAATGGGTGCATCAAAGCAAATATTGATTAAGCTGCCTGGTTATTACAAGCCAGATCTCATCACTGCTGGCTTGCTTTGAAATTAACTACAAACAGGACAAGCAGAACTGAAGGGGCTGAAGCTGCAGATTCCTGCATTAAATGACTGGTTAGAAAACCGTGCTTGCACACTGCGGCAGATGAGAGGAAAACAAGGCTGTTAAGTATATGAATGGCATTGTTCTTCCTTTCTCCCAGTGGTGGTGGTCAGCAGCAACAGCAGCAGTAGAGGTTCTAGGGGAAGAAAAGCCCTTGGGGCTGGCAGAGAGCCTTTAGCAAAACCAAGCAACTGGGAAAACTTGCCATATGTTCGGCTGATAAGGGTGCATGGGGAGAGTGTGCTAGTAGGAAAGATAGCAACAGCTGCAGCTGCTGGTTTATTTTGTTACTTCCTTGGCTGCTGCAAATGTCTTTTTCTCCTGGTTCTGTGTTGCCCTATTGTCTGGTCACCAGGCTTTACTGAGAAGCTGGGCCCTCATGCCTTTTTCCATAATCAGCTGGCCTAGACGCTGGTCTGCCCACTTCCAGCAGATGAATCTGGCTCTCTGACCACTGTGATATTTTATCCCTGAGATCCAGGTTTTGGACCTGAGGAAATCACAGGGAAACGGATGTAACTGCACAAAACTAGAGTTATCTTATCCTTTGCCTCTGGTAGCAAAATACCTTGGGATGGCTTTGTGTCTTAGAATGACTATCTGTTTAATCTCCAGTTAGGCTCACTGCTTTTTTTTTCTTAGCAGAATTTCTGTGCTTAATATATTTGGATGGTCAGAGGTTCCCCATCCCATTATAACGACACAGGAACTCTGTAAGAAGGAAAAACAAGATGGCGGCCATTTCCACAGGCCACCCAATTCATAATTTCCATATTAGATCAGCTGCAACCCAATTCTATGCATGTTTACTAGAGAGTAAGTCTCACAGTGATCCGTAAGTAGGTCAGTCCTTCCAGAAAAGGTTGCAGTCTGAAGTCTTACATTGGTTGGCTTATGACATTATAATTTATTTATTTGTTAAAGTATTTTTATCCAGTACTTCAGCTGAAAGTGCTCCTGGAGTAGCTGGCAATTTAGCTCCTTTGGAAAAAAAAAACCCAGCTCAAGGCATTTGTTCTCAGGGCTTACAATTGGAAAATCCTCCAGTATAAAAGAATAAACAGGAGGAGGAGGAGGAGGAGCAGGGAGGTAAAAAACAGGGTTGAGCTCTTAAAGTTATGACCAGCTAGAAGGGAAGTTACTCATTGAAAAGAGGCATGAAAAGCAGATAGTTTCTCAGTACAGCTGATAGACCTCCCCTCTTATTTTGCTTTCTTCTGAGGCAGCTTGACAGAGTGGCTGCTGGGTGATGGTTGAGGAATACTGTAGCTAAAAGTAGCTGTCATCTTAGCAGAGCTGATGGAAACTCTTGTCTGCTTATTGATTTATGCATATCAGGGCCTTCTGCCAGCCACATACCTTGTTTCTATAGGAATTATATTAGGAGCGTACAACTGGATAGCAAGTTGAGCTATGGCTATGAACATTCCCTGAAGATGCTCAGGGTAAGGCAAAATGAAAAACTGGTGTTTATTGTTTCAATAAATCCATTCAGGATAAAAGAAGATAAAGCCTAGACTTGCCTGCAAAAGCCCCTAAAGCTAGCTTCTGTGTGTACAAGGGGGCTGAAGGCCTTCGATGAACAAGATCAAAGAACAAAACTATTTCCTTCAGGAAAGGGGAAGTGATGTAGGAGGAAGTAACCTAAGGGCAACAATCTACAAGTACAGAAGACTAAGAGAAACTGGTTTTCCCACCTGGCTGGCTGTCCCCTCACTCCCCACCCCCTTATTTTAAATAGAGCATCACTGCACATATTTTAAAAGTTCTGCCTAAAGCCAGTAGTTAGAAAACTTTTTGAACCCCCCCCCCTTTAATTTCTTTCTTCCTCTTTCCTCCAAAAGTGTACAGGAATGATCTGAGATGTGAGGATGCGGCATTTCTTATGGACACTTGCTTAGAAATGCTTGTCTCCACCTGGTGAATGTAAGGCTCCCTAGGATACATTCAACCACAGGCAGATTGTGGTCCATCTCAGGGTGTGTTATAGTCCCTCCTCTTGGACTACATGCTGCTTTTCTTCTTGAAGCTACATAGACAAAGCTTAAATTAGTATGGCTGAATGTCCTCTATTGCTTTCTTCCCAAATCAAGGCCCAAGCACACTACTAAATCTTTCTACACCTCTGTTGTACCAAAACATTTATTTTTCACGGTCACATGGTGTATATTTTGGTGGGAGCATCCCTCTTATTTTAAACTGTATCAATTCATTACTTTGTATTCGAACTGTTATAGCAGGCTACACTACTCTTAATTTTGTATCATTTCATTTTCTTTATTGTTTTTGGGGCAATCAGCCCCCCTTGTCCTTGAAAAACAATCAAACAAAAAACAAAAGTGATGCATTGACAGTGCAATAGAGAGACCTGAGCCTTCTGTCCTCTTCTCCTCTTCCATTCCCTCCTTTAACTAACCTCTTTGCAAAGGAACTAAATTGACAGCATGGTACTTTGCAAGTCTTTTGCACAGTATTGGGGGGGGGGGGGAGGAAACTGGTTTTGAAAGACTTGCAAAGTATTGTGAAGAGCAGGGTTAAAAAAACAGAGAGAGGAGATGTAATGCTCCTTTACAATTAAAAGCAGGAAATGTCTCTGCTCAAGGAGTGGGGGAGGCTGTATCCTTTGAGCTGTCTCCCCCTGAGCAACATATTCAAGTTGTTTTTGCTAGCAGAAGCAGCTACTGCTGATATATTTTAAAAAGTACAAGCTCAGTGGCCATGAAGTGGCCACAACACCCAGAAACCCAACTCCTCTGCAAAGGAAATAAATCAATGTTCACACAGGTTGAAATGATAAGGAATGAAGCCATCCATCATTGGTACAAAATAAAACAACCCTCTTGGTGAGGAGGAAATAAATCAGAAATAAACTGCTGGCCAGGAAAATTAGTCGATCTTGGTTGTGCTTATTGTGCTCAGAAATTTATGAAATTATCTAAAAAACAGCCATACTGGTATAAGTGGGTTTCTTTTGCCAGGTGTGATCAAGTGCTCAGATTGAGATGATGGGGCACCAGAGACACAAAAATAATGCAAACTAGTGCTGAGAGTATTTGAGTCCTCCTGCTAAGATCCTGGTGGATGAGACAAAAGCCTTCATCTGATAAGAACCTAAGAACAGCAATTGACTTTGGTCTGATCAAGCACAGCTAATCTTCTGTATCTATCTGCCTCAAAATCCCATGTCTTTCCTTAGACTCCCTTTCTGGCATCCTATACTCTTCAAGGAGGGTCTTCCCCACTCCACCCCAGTTTGAGCACTAATGTCTTAAAACAGGGGTGGATAGCCTTCGTGAGTCCAAGGACCAATTTTCTGTTCTTGGGATTCTCTTGGGATCATACAGACTGCCCCAAATACCAAACAACAACAAAAACACAAATATGGAAATTTTGGGTTGGGGCAGGGTATTTTTGTGTGTGGAAGGGTAAAACATATAGGAAGCTGTACATGGCTTTTGGGCTGCACTTTGTTCACCTCATCTTAAACAAATCACTCCAGCAACCTGGAAACAACTGGAGAGATTATCTGTAACAGCACCTGTTGCAGCAGAAGCGCCTTCCTTCACACCTCCATAGTTTGAAACATATATTGGTGTAGGATCCCTAAAGAATACACACAAAGCTTGTTCCTTAAATATGGACCTCAGTTTCTTAATCACTTAATGTTAAGAGAGTGGTGGGCTGCTGTAGGGGACATCCATTCTGTATCCCACAGATTACATGTGTTTCTGACATTCATTTGTCACAAATTTCCAGGTTCCCAAATGTGCCCCTCTTGATTGCTTGTTTGTTCATTAGATCCCTATGTAACTTTCCCCCAATAAACGTAAATTTGCCTTTGTTGGCACTGCCACGTACATGGTAATTAGGCTTGCTGTGCTTGAAATCAGCACAGTCCAGGTTCCTTTAGCTCTAACACTGGAAGTGGGCACTGTGCCAGCACAGTTTGCATGATCTTGATTGCAAATGAGAATTTGTGTCACTGTGCCCTGAGCAATATTTTGATCTCTTACTAGCCCTCCGGCTTACACATGCTCAATGATTTAATGAAATTGACTGTGGCTGTGTTTGTCTGTCTTAATCAAGTTCTTGACTCATTCCTGGCACCCATTAATCTGTAAAAGCTCTTCATCTGCTGTCACAAATCAGTGATATTCAAAGTAAGACCCACAGCTCTGTGGGATATATTCATGCCCCTCCTTGCTTTTAAAGGCACTGGTTTGCATCGGCCATAAAATATTTTGTCTAAATAAATGCAAACAGACCATATTATTCAATCAAACAGTCTGAGCTGGAATAGTTCATACGCTGCTGCAATCTTCTCTGATTGAGCACTCTCTAGGTATATTGGAGTACAAGTCTCATCATCTTCAGATACTAGAAGTGAGGAAAATGATAAAACTCATAGGTCAACACATCCAGAAGTTCTAGTTTGGTAAAGTTGCACCCTGTATTGTCAGGGTGGACATTATAGAAGGACTTCACTGCTAGAACTATGGGCAGATTTGGAACAATTACTGTGTTAGCAGTTAGAAGGCACTTTGCAACTGTTCTGTCTCTCCTTCGTAAAACAGAACTAGCAGTTGGGGGAGGGGGGATTATGAGTGAAGGACCAAAATTATATAAATTCCCCACAAAATTCACTGAATGAAACTGGACAATAATGTGATCACACATCTGAGCTCACCCACTCTTCAACTGTCTGAAGTGCAACACCTCCTGGATAAAACTGGCATAGGAGATTCAGCCCAACTGTCCATCTAAGATGGTGGTTCTCCAGTTAGGTTTTGGATCTCTCTCATCTCCTCAAACCTCACCTTTCTGTGAGCTATAAATAGCTGCATGTATCCAAAATGGTGGAGCTTCCGATTTGCCTTTTATACCTTCCTTCAAGTGGTACAAACCAATCTGCTGCTTTGGGTTTTCCCCAAGGAAACAAAAGAACATGGTTGACAGAACACAATCCAGAGACACCGTTAGGAGACAAGGTGGCTACAGCTTCTGTTGCGCACTCCCATCTCACATCTGTTGTCTTATGCGTTACAGCATTTAGATGAAGAGAAAAGAGAATGTGATTGCAGAAATGCTAGGCAAGAGAAGCCATGATGGTTTCATCCTCTGATTCTTCTGTAAAAATTAAAATGTAGTAATCTTCAGGGACAGTCCTAAATAGGAAGCTGTTTTATACAGAGCCAAACTATCAGTCCATCTAATCCTGCACTGTCTTCTTGTTTTAGCTGTTACTTTCTGGGATTCAGAGAGCTAGCTTTCCCAGACATACCTGGCACTGTCAGGGATTGAACATTTCCACATGTTCTAACACTGAGTGGTGGTCCTTCCATATGTAGAACAGAGTTGGTTGAGTGTGTGCCACCATTTTGAATTCCAGGTAGCTCTGGAATTCGAATCCATATGCAGGAACACCTTTTTTGCAGAACTTCTCAAAGAAAAAGCAGGCACTTTTTTATTTTTCTTAACTGCAACTTACAAAACACCCCACTCAGCAGAACCACGAGAAGCATTCTAGGAGTTTTACTCTCCCTGCTTTCCCTACAAAAAACCAACCAAACAAAAGCTCTGTTGTTACTGAAGAAGCATCAGTTTTCACTGTTTGGAAGCATAAGATGTCAGTGAAAACAGTGTGTCCATTGGGCAGAACCAGAAATCACTTGATATTTTCTTTATAGAGCTTGTCCAACAGCACTGTTTCTGAGTGAAGTGTTAAGAAAACCAGTATTTTAGCAATTGATTCCTTTTCATTCGCCAGGAAAACTGTACTGTAATAGTCTAGTTAGAAAACCTGATAAAGAGTTTAGCTTTTTCAACATCACAAAAGGAGTGATTTAGAACGATATACCCATCTTTTTTTCTGCCCACAAAAGTGAAGCACTGTAAGTGCCAAGTATGCAACAAAACAATTATATTGAAATATTTCATGTCGTGCCTATGTGGCAAATGTGACAAAACTGAGTGCATCCTTAAAATAGCAGCCGCCGTCTTTTTTTCCAACACAAAAGTGGATGATTATTGATGGAAATGAGAACACAGTGCACAAGAATGGGGAGAAGAATAGTGCACTTAACAGGAGGGACAATAAATTCTCCTTGCCAGAGTACTTGCTGGTATTTTATCAGGCATGCTGCTGTTGCATTTCATTTCCAGTGGAGGTCGAATCCGTAGAGTGCAGAGGACAATGAGCTATCAGTAGGTCCTTTCTCAAATTGCCTAAAGTTGAGAGAACAATGCCCAGAGTCTGGGAAAGCTACTCTTTTGGGCTGTAGTTCCTGGAAATTCCCAAGCTTTATAACCGTGACTTTTCCAGGCTTTGGAAGTAACACGGCAAGAAAATGGTAATATGACTTCTGAGCATTGGCTTCCAAAGTTCATGAGGCACAACTTGAATGTCATCGATGCTGTGGAGCAAAAGTCTCTGTGGTTGCACCCATCACTGTGCAATCAATATTCTTTCTCAAGAGTCCTTGAAAAAAAAATCAGCCAAAGAGAGTCAAGCTGGTTTTAGGGACTGCCAGCATGGCTGCTGGGCCAGAGTAGGGGGAAGTGCACCTACCCAGTACTGCTGCGAGGGAATAGCAGACATTGAGCAAAGAGGATGTTTGTAGCTATCCTGTTTTTAGGGGATACACTGTGTTATGCAGCCTTTACTCTGAGATTAACTGTTTTTATCCCAGGATAGTTACCATCTGCCTTAAGTTTATGTGCTGAGGTAAATTATAATTAACGACTGATTATTTAAAAAAAAAAAGGCTTTATTTAAGCTCTTTGGTGGGTAACTGTGCTATCTCAGGTATTGTTGGGCTGCTGTTCTCATCAACCCAAACTAATATGAGCAATGAATTGAAGCTTCAGTCCACCTTCTGGGGAGCCATAGTTCTCTAACCCTGTCCAGCAAAAGAAGCAGGCATTATCTGTTCAAATAAATAAACCTATGTTAAAGTAATGAGTAATAGCAGTTCTGCAATAAGTTTGCATAGGTTGTATTGTTTTCCATAATAATACAACATATGCAAAATCTTAATAAAGATTACATGATGTGTAATCTTTATCCATTTGCTTAATTTAATTTGGCTCCTTTAGTTGTGGGGAGGGGCAAAGAAATAAGCAGGGCACTGAAGCCTTCCATGTTGGATTTCCTGTTCCATCCAAGCCCTGGCCTCCAAGATCACACTAGACTGGGCTTCCTAATCTGGTGCCCTCCATGTGTTTTGGACTACAATTCCCATCATCCCCATGCAGCATGGCCATTTAATAACGCTGGCCCTGAGTGATGGGAGCTGTAGGCCAGCACATCAGAAGGACATCAGGCCTGGCTTAATTACACTAGGGACTTCCTAACATGTCCCAGTTCCTTCCATTATGTCAGTGAAAGAGGTGAGACTTTCCATGAGTTTCAGCTGCAATCCACATATTTTTGGCTGTTTCTCTCCAATGAGTCTGTCCTTCAGTTGTTACTCCACGTGGACATTATACATGTGTTAACTCTAAGAAGAATTAGTGCCAGAATTTATTTATTTTCCTGTTTCTTCCCTATCCATTTTTTCCATTTGAATCATGCCTATTAGATTTTAGGCCCATGGCGTACTTTAATCTTTATAATACTCTTAGAAAAGAAGAATATTAAGCTATTGTTGTCATCATCATCTGGCAAATAAAGAGGATAGATAATTGTTTTGAAGGGGGGAAGCCAAATTCTCATGAGGTTGAATTTCATGCCAGATATTTTTGTTTGTCTCTTTCTGTGGTTCTATATTACTATATCATATAACCAGCTCCAAGTCATTAGCTACTTAAACCTTTCACATCAGTACAATGTTATGTTGTGATGTCATAATCTATGCATTTCTTTCGCCAATGAAGTGGAACAAGGCACAGTATGATGATATCGCAACTACACATAAATGGCTTTATGTATTGTGGGAGATAACATGCTAAAATGCCATTTTCCAACCACAAATCACACACACACACTTTATGATAAAGTGTTTTCATTTTACTTTAAAAACAAAACCTGTGAGGTTTATTATAAGTCACCTATCAAGGAAGGCAGAAGAACATCTAGCAGGACAAGGAGAAAAAAAATTAGGATTACATTGCTCATCACAGCAAGAACTCTTCAGTCTTTTGAAGTCAAGAGAAAAGGGCCTAAATTCTTATTTTGCATAGTGTAATGGAATTTTCTTCCCCTTGCCTGTATAGCCCCCAGATCTTGCTCCAAAATAGCTCCCTATGGTCCCCCAGCCATTAAAACAAGATGGCAACTTTTTTTAAAAAAGGGAGGGCAGACCTCCATTTGAAGAGCTGTTAGAAAGCAATCCTTAATTTAAGGAGAGTTTTCCATTTGAAGGGCTGTCTAGTCCCAGTCTGATTTAAAGATAAAAAAACCATAAGGTGGGAAATCAAGGACTTTAACATTTGCCTATCTGTAGTTCGCAGCACCTGAACAGCAAATGCAGCAGGAACATAAGTTACCTAGCCACTGTCTTCTCCATTATGATGAGATGTACTGTAATTCTGCCTGCATTATAAAAATCCCTTTTAATTTTGCATCTATACATTTGCAGTTTTATGGAAGAACGCCCTCTTTTGTTGTCCTTTTTGCTGATGCATGTTGTCCTTTGTGGTGATAGGTTAAATGGCCACTGTAACTCCAGAATCGGCTTTTGGAGTGCTCAGGGGTCTGCAGTTGACGTGGAGGATTTCTTCTCATTGACCAAGCATACAGGATTCTACTGTTCGGCAGCTGGAAACTGCTGAGAACTCTCACAGCTGGTTCAATCTTTCTTGATGTGCTGTGAGGGGGATACTTCACCTTCTGTTTTTTTGCTTTCCCTTGAGTCTACTGGCAGAACCTGTCGTCATCTAGGGAGCAATACTGGAGGCTTCTGTTTTGGGAGGAGAATGAAATGTGCTACAATGGGCACATAACAGTATGATTCAGTGAGGCTGGCGACTGGGATATTCAGTCCAGTGATTCGTTAAGAAGTGAATTCTACAGCCACAGAAGTGCAATCTTAGTTTATCCTTTATTTGCCATATTGGTCCATGTTGACCAAATACACTCGTACACCCAGAATAAGCTGGTGGAATTCTGTTAGGCCATTCTGGGGCTGGTGTAATGAGTTGTAAAAGAACAGGGAGTTCTTCTTCATCTGAGGAGAAGAAAAGATGTAGCTTTTTTTTCTTTTGCAGTCATCCAGAAATGATATCTCCAGAGACTATTGAAGGAGGACATTTTAAGCGTAGGAAGGTCTATAATTTTCATCTGCCTCTTTACTTAGAGCTGTCATCCATATAATTCTCTACTGGGTATGTTACAAATGTTTCAGTGATTTCCTGTCCCTACCCATCTGACTGATAAAACTGAGTAGCTAATTGCTCAGCAGTAATGACAAAGATTAACAATATGCCAATGGCCTGTTTGTAGCCTCTTCTACCTGGTGAGAGGTAACTGAATTCAGGCACTGGGATGAGAAGCCTCTAAAGCCTAGACCAGTACAGATTGCTCAGAAGATGGGGAATGAGGGCAGTCACAGAAATGATCCTCTAATTCTCTTATTTTATGACCAACCCCCTTCACTATGGTGCACGTTGCACTACAGTAATGGAGCCCCCACTAACATCATCAAATTGCCATGATTCCTTCCTTGTATTTCTCATGTAGAGGCCCATTCAAATCTGTATGAAGAGCCTCGTGGCGCAGTGGTTAAATCGCTGTACTACAGCCAAAACTGTGCTCACGACCTGGGGTTCAATCCCAGGTAGTGTCTCAAGGTTGACTCAGCCTTCTATCTTTCTGAGGTCGGTAAAATGAGTACCCAGCTCGCTGGGGGGAGGGCAATGTGTAGCCTGCATAATTAAGTTGTAAACCGCCCAGAGAGTGCTTGAAGCGCTATGGGGCGGTATATAAGCAGCACACTTTTTACCCATTATACCCACAACAAGGGTACTGAGACAGGCACAAAACTCTGCTATAAACCTAGATACCAGCTGTGTCCCCCATCTTTTTTGGCAGCAATATTACAGGTCTCAGCAACATCACACACAACTGCAGGGGCTCAATTATTTGCTCAGCTTCTAACAGGAAGCATGCTGTCCTCCACCAGCAGTGTCCCTTTGCATTTGACACAGACCAGAAAGGACCATTGCTTTCTGAGAGAATGAATGATCACAAATCTGACATCAGAACAGCAACTCACAAAAGCCACTGTCAGAACATTTTAACCTCCCAGGACATCGTGTTGCTGATCTCAACATCTCAACAATAAGTGGAATTACAAAGGTGTTTAAAAGAGCATCTGAATGGGTTATATCTGTAAACTCCAGTATCTATTTCAATGATTAAAACTGAGATTGAAGCACACCACCTATATTAATAAACTGACTTCCCCATACTCTTGTGTATAATCAAATGGTTGCTTTTGGAAAAATTCAGCACAACATATTACTTCCTGAAAGCTCAAGCCTTTGCATCTACCCACTGCCATAATTGGCAGAATGTTAATGTGATCAGCACTTTGAATGCCTATTACCTGTTCTGCTTCCAGTTGAGCAGACCCCTTGGAAGGCTAAAGCACAAAACAAGTTCAGCCACAGGAGCTCAGAATTGGGATAAATGCCATGCAGAGGTCTTACCTGAAATTCAAAGGCAAAATCAAAGAGCAATCCAGTGTCAGGCCAGCCCAGATATATCAGAAAATAAGCAGGGAGAGTCCAAGGAGCATAGTCAAGCCATCCAAAAAGTTTTCAGCAGCCAGGGAGTCAGCAAAATCAGTCAGGACACACAGCAGGCACATGCTAGAATCAGAAGAGACATTGTCTCCAGCAAAATTCCCACCCCAAGATTAAGGTTTATACTGTTGAGCTGCTGGAGGATTCCAGAGCTGTGAGAAGAACTCAGCCATCATATTTAGCCTGCTGTTCTCCTTGGAAAGAAGAACTTTCCTTCAAAGAGATTTTTCAACTCTGAGAAGGCCTCTTCTCCCAAAGCGATTTTCTCTACAGGCCAGCACATCACATAGAGAAAGCTTCTAGTGTTAAATGGCAAAGCAGAGCCAAAGGGCCTATGACTACCACCTACAGATGACTGACAATCAAAATCTAATTACAAATCACTCATTAAATTACAGGATTGCAAACAATCCCCCCCCCCGAAAAAAGACCATAATCCATTTAAAACTGAGTTTCACCAATTATGACCTTCTAACATATTCCCCAAATTGCCACTGTGACTTACTTATCAAAAGACCAAACAAACAACCTCTTTCCTCTAAATCAGTGGTTCCCAGCCTTGGGTAACCAAATTGCTCTGGGACTACAACTCCCAGAAACCTCAGCCAGCAGGTGGTGAAGGATTTTGAGAATTGCAGTCGAAGAACACCTGGGTTACCCAAGGTGTAAAATGTTACAGTATTTTGTAATTCAATGTCGATTCACATAAGTGAGAAACTGAAACAGCATATTTTGGAATTACTGTTTTTTTTAAAAAAAACAAACTTTGTTTCAAAATTCAGAGAATAAACATTCCATAACAAACACAGAATATGTGTTACAACCTTGGATGAACTGAGTTTTGTATTTTTTAAAAAAAATATGAGTCTGTTCTAAATTACTGCTCTAAATAAGTCCATAAAAATATGGCCTATGATCTCTGGCACACCACACATACCACATAGTTCACAATTCAATTTACCCGATACAGTGGGGTCTCTACTTAAGAACGTCCCTACTTAAGAACAATCCAACTTAAGAACAGCTCCATTTGCTAAATTTTGCTTCTACTTGAGAACAGAAATCCAAGAGAAGAACAGGAAAAAAAACCTTTCCTGCTCTTTTTTTAACCTTAGGTCATCTTAGGTTAAAAAAAAATTCTCCCCATATTGGTAGAGTACGTATTAACCAGCTTTGGTTAATGTACGAACGCACCTCTACATAACAAAAAAACAGCCAGAACGGATTAATTGGTTTTCAGTCCATTCCTATGGGAAATTTTGCTTCAACTTAAGAACATTTCAACTTAAGAACACCATTCCAAAACGGATTAAGTTCTTAAGTAGAGGTTCCACTGTAGTTTCTATGGACGGAAAAGAGCAGATACGGATTAAATGGTTTTCAATGCATTCCTATGGGAAATGCAGATTCAACATAAGAACTTTTCAACTTGAGAACCACCTTCCAATACGGATTAAGTTCTTAAATAGAGACCCCACTGTACTAAAAAGATCACTCCACAATACCTGAAAAAAAGCAAGCCTGATGTAAATAAATAAATAAATGAATAAAATTGGAAATCTTGCAAAGTAGCATTAAAAGAAAAACCCTATCCTCCCACAGCTTTTGCCACTAACGTCACCTACAGTACAAGCTTCGAGCTGGACTTGTGTCTTTATCTTATCCTGTGCCGTTTTTGTGAGTTAAGCCTCCTCCTCTGACTCAGATGTTGTCTTCTACTGGGGATTCCAGTCTCCTGCATTCCCAAGGGTCTGCAGCGCTTGGCACTATCCTCCACTCCCATTAGAAACTGGGTGGTTCTGGATCAGCTTCACTGTCATCCAGCAGGCTCATGAGACTACTCCACTCCTCAGGAGTCTCATCTGCAGACCCTGAGGGCCTGGCTCACCGGGATAGTGCTGGTGAAATAAGTAGATCACCACCTCTGGAGCACAATCCCCTCTCCCCATCCCTGACAGGAAAAATACAGTAGCAATGGATTAAAAACCTAACAGTCCACTGTCTTTTTTTGGCGACATCTAACATTTGCTTGAGGCAGCTGTCCTGTTCTGTCTAATAAGAGGGTTAACCCTGATAACTACTGTGCTGCATGAGTGCTCCCACACAACAGTCAAATATGGGGCAGAACCCATAGCCAGTGCCCTTGATCATCTCTAGTCAGATGAAAATTGGGGTAAGCTAATGAGCCGAGCCAGCTTTCTGACAAAGTAGTCACTATGGGCAACAGATTCCAGAAGGCTTGCCTGCCTTTCCTCCCCATCTTTTGCGTATCATTTAGATAGGAAAGGGGCTGGGGGGGGGGGGGGAGAGAAAGAAAGAAAAATGTGCTGTAAAACCAAAAGAGTTATTAGTTGCAGCCACTGCTGTATCTGTTCTGCTTCAGATAAAAATAAAAGAGAAGCTGCTACATTTCAGTACTGTTTGTAAGGAAGGGAGAAGAGTTTTGCAGTGCAAACTGACGTATACGTATATAACACAAATAAGAGCAACAGAGTTCTTTTACCTTAAAGACATAAAAGTTTTATTGCAGTCTGAGCTTCCATGGATTACAAGTCACTTCCTTAGACTCATGGGGTGTACATTTATGTAGAGAGAATGTGGTAGAAGATGGCTGGATCGCTCGGTGAGTTAGGTATCTGGCAGCAGAGTTTGATTCCTCACTGTGCCTTTGCAAAAAGAGCCAGCCTTCGTAGCCTTGGGCAAGTTGCACAGTCCCAGGGCAGTCCCAGAAGAAGGCAATAGTACACTACTTCTGATCTCTCTCTGCCTAGAAAACCCTAGAAAAGCAAAGTGTGCTGCTTAGATATTGCCCTATAGTGCTTCAAGCACCCTCTGGGCAGTTTAATTTAATTATACAGGCTACACACTGCGTCTCTCCTAATGAGCTGGGTGCTCAATTTACTGATCATGAAAAGATGTAAGCCTGAGTCAACCTTGAGCCACCTACCTGAGCTCAGGATCGAACGCAGGTTGTGAGCAGGGTCTTCGTTGCAGTTCTGGACCACAAAGGCCAGAAAGAGCCACCATATTTATTTATTTATTTTTATTTATTTATTTTATTTATATCCCGCCTATCTAGTCAGCTCAGGACCACTCTAAGCAGCTAACAAACAAACATATGTTGGAATAGACTTGATAGCACATGATTAATGTGGCAGAGGGGTGAGGACAAGGTGGGGTGGGAAAAAAGAGATTGTACTTGTAGCTGTCATTTTCTCCCTTCACCCCTGGTGTCAGTCCCTCCGCTATGTTCTTTGTGTATATGATACTGTGGACTTGCCTAACTATCATGTAAGTTCCGTGTGTCTGAGGAGCTGGATTGTATTTTTGCTATATAGGCAGAAATAGATTAGTACACTATGGCTATCTTGTTAAAAATCTATTTATGCTTACTCCAAAATATGTCCCACTAGTTTTGTACAAATGTGTAAAGGCAAGCAGGGTTCACTTTCTCAACAGATGCCTTCAAAGTTCTAACCAGCAGTTGCAGAAGTTGGAATCAACTTATAGGGTTGCTGTTGTTTTTACTCTTATATTGTTGTGAATCTTAAATTTCTGAAAAGAGTTTCAGACAATGGTAAGGAAATAATTATGTCCTTTTTGAAGAACTAATTCTGCATATATTTTCTTTGGATTAAACAATGGCTCTTTCAACTCTTAATTAGCTGTTAAGTCAAACTGAGTTAAATGATTCTTACACCTTAGCAAATGTGCATACAGATGTGTGTATAAATTAGAGATTGACAAAATCAGTCACAGAATCCCCCAGCTAATGTAATCATTGACTATTCTGGCAGAGGGATCCTGGGTTCCAGTGTGCTCATGGATATATACAAACAGAAAACTGAATATGGCAAAGTTATTGAATTGCTATTTTGCTAGTTAATGAATTGCTATTTTTTCATCCTCATATCAACCCATACAACTGACATGCAATGAAAGATATAAGTGTTTTTTTGGTTAGCAGCAGTTCACCGAAGTTGTTCACATTATTGCACTTTTGCCAGTGTAATTAGCTGACAGGATTCTAGTTATAACCAAAGATGTAGTCTTTATCTCCGAAGGAATTTATGCCTTGTTTTCCCCCTTGATTTCAGCTGTGTGCCCTTATTTTTCTTTGCATTTTCCCCTCCAAGTCAGATGATAGTCTCACTCATGGGGGTTTCCTCTGGTATTCTCATTCTCTATGGGTGGCAATACACTTTCAGTTAAAAACAAACCAACAACCGTCTCATGAGAAGCCTCTGTGCATGGCAAAAAAAGTCATTATTTCATTATTTACATGAAACATACAATGTATGCAGCTGCTTTATACAATCTGTGAGTGTGAGTACTCTGGCATGAATGTAATTCACAATCTCTTTTGCAACTCCTTTCAATTTAGGTCATGATGGTTTGTTTCAATGCCAGTGTCCATACTGGCTCCTCGTTACAATGCAGTTCGATCCATGCCCATAGCCCCTTTCATGCGGCCTTCCTGCCAATCTATGGAGCTTCTTTTATGGTCTGCTACCAAGCCTCTGGGACTGTTTAGAAGAGGGTTACATAGTGGGCGGGGAGGGGGACAGTTTTCCAGAGTTCTCCGTACAAGTACATGCACACATTGTCATGGAAACATTGTTGTCTGCTGGAGTTAGAAAAAAATGAAGCCCCTGATGATGGGAGGTGGGTGGGAATCTGGATTGGAAAGAAAAAAGAACTGATGGAGTCATATAAATTTATGTCATTTTATCATCGAAAAATACTTCAAATTCACTCATGCCAATTCCAGAGCAAATTGTGAAATATTTTCCAGTGTATCCACAGACTGTGTCTCTTTACTGAGAGGAGGCAGACAACCGCCCTTTGGGCTGCTTTGATTGCTGAACATAGAGGCTGCCTGTAGGTCACTTTCATTTCTCTGCTCTAATCCTTTTGTAAATGATCTCACCCGTCAAGCCCTGCCTTGTTGTTTATCAGGAGATAACCAGGTGTTGCCAGTATGGAGCTCTCTTCCTCAGCTTCAACAGAGGGAGCAACTGAAATGAAGGCGGCTTCCAGCAGGGGCCTAGATAAAAGAGCTGTGATTCAGTTCTTCAAAACAAAGACTTTATGAATGTGGTATATTGACCACAATTCAAACCCCCAGGAAATGTCCCAATATTGCTGCACAATACTGTGCCTGCTTTGTCAGCAGGAAAAAGGATGGCAAGTTTTACATAGCAAAGGGCAGCCTGAATATTGACAACACCCATGGCAGCAGTCAAGATGGTCTACAGGATACCCTGTTAGGCTCACTACCATTCACAAAGTGACACCAAGAAGGGAAAATCCCAGAAATTGGATCCTTCTTTCGTTAGTTAATTATTGCTTACCCAAACACAAAGCAATTGTCAAGGCTATTTTTTTTTGACATGTGTTATGAGCTGCAGAAGAGTAGGAGACCCTTGGAGAAGATGACTCATCCTTTTTCACAAGCCCACCTAGCCAGAGAGAGGAGGCAAGCTAGATGTATGAACAAGAAGTAAAAAAAAAAAACACATTTGGGGAGAAAGGATTACACTTTGGAGTGCGAAAAGAAGAAAGATAAAGGACAGGAAAAGTCAAGCTCTGAAAAGTGTCTGGAATATCCTTCTAGGCATCTGAATGATGGGGAGATGGATTAATGTTCAGCTGATGCCCCCACTTATGATCAACCCATATATGAAGATTGCAGTCCCTGGCCCTAGCAGTTGCACATTACATCTGAAGGTCCAAGTAGAATCTGTTATCACAGATCCTATGGACAATAACCTATTGCAGAAATGTGAAGCAGAAGGTCAATCATGCAAGCATCCCATCGCACAACCATTTGTGCGATCAGCCTCACAACCATGCCATAACAGGCACTGTTGGAGTTAGCTGGATGCTTACACAATTGTTCTTTCACTTTGTAGTTCTGCAGCAGGTTACTAACTCAGGAGCATATAACTGTTCACACAGGCTGTAAATGCCGAGAGCTTGAAAATAAACACATGTTGCTCAGATGGGAAAATGTTGCTTCAGTCTTCCGGAATGCTTAAACTCCTGAAAGGTGCTGCTCTGTTCTCTTGTCTCTCACACTCAAATGTGTGTGTATGAACACTCATATACATACAGGATGACTGGTGTGTGATCTGGTGAAGCTTTGTACAATTTTTAACAATTTATTCTGTAATTACCTCCTTGCACATCACCGACACTTTCTCTGATTGCACACCTCTGACTCATATATGCTAACTGAACCTTCTCCAAGATAGCACCTTTTAGATGTGGAGACTGTTGGGTAAGGATGATGGGAGGTGTAGTCCAACCCATCTGGAGAGCTCTGGGTTAGGGGAGGTTGTACTAATGCATTCAGACAAAAATTTCTCTGCTCGAGTCGCTCTCTGAAATGTTCACACTTTTTGCGCTCATCTCTTTCCCCATTAACTTGTCTTCCTGGTTGACTCCTCCTTTTGTCTGAGAACAGGGACAAAGTGCTGGTTTTGTTACACATGATCTCACTTTTAATGACAGAAAGGAGCAGGTGTACAGCCTCCCTTCAGCTTCTAAGGAGGAGCAGATTGGAGTCGAGCTGTTCTCTCTCTCTCTCTCTGGTTGATAGAAGGATTAGCATGTATCACAAGACTGACTACAGAAGGGTTATTAAAAATGATTTGCAATGTAAATACTTTCATCATGAACCACATGTTTTCTTTAGACCTGAGATGACTTTCATAAAGATTAAAGGCACAGGAATTGGTTTATCAGGTCTGTGAGACTGTGTGTGGTGGTGGTGGTTGGTGGGGTTAGCTAAAGATTTCTATGAGTGCATGTGGGATGTAAAACAGTCAGTATAAAAACAAAAAGTCCCTGAATGTTGCGGGGAGAACAATCAATCTGTGCAATTTTTTTTAAAAAAAAACCTCAACATGAATGAAGGTCATAAAAAAAGTTTTGTATATGTATGGAAAAGACTGAGAAAGAGAGGGAATATTTTCTCCTCAGAAATAGGAATACAATCTGGTTGTCACGGCTGTTGGTGAAAGTATGTGGACCACAAGACTTCTGGCTACTGCAGAGACATTTTACTCAATAGTTGCTTCTTTCTGTCAGTTTGGGGGGCTAGAAGAATAAATCTTAAGGAACATATTTTTGGAAACTAGGCCAAGTATGACTTCAGAAAACTAGAAATGTGAGGACCATTTCTAACATCACTTCCCAAAGGACAGGTTCAGGATACTGGCAGCCTGCTCAGGAGAGGGGAACAGAAAATCTGTCTCAGGCCAGTGAATAATGATATATGTCCAGAGAGTTTCTCACTAATTACTTCATTATCTCACTGAAATGGCTTTCGTTGCTTAAATCACTAGAGTGGCAAGTGATAAATGCCTCTTCAAGTAGAAAGTGCTTTTAAAAGGAATTATGTCAAGACATCACAATGAAGTTTTCATGTCAAGGTAAACTCTTGTGCCCTGATTCAGTGCCATTACATCATGCCTTCAGAAGTCACCATTAGCGCTAGACTAATCTTGGATTCTCTTTGTGAGGAGATATTTCTGGATCCAGATTTTAGCAGTCCCAAGCATCAATTTGTTAGCTATTGTTAAGATGTAATGAACAGCTTCCCTTGTGGTATGACTAGAAACAGGATTGGCATCAGGTTTAAGGGGATCCTGGAGAAAGTTCCTCTCTCTCACATCCAACATCATCCTGCTGCTATCTTGCCAGGAAATGATGACTGAGGTGGTTACTACAACCATTTGTCCAATGTTTCTTTTCTCAGTACTGGGCTGAGCATTGCTGCCCATTATTCTGTGTGCCCCATTCCACTTGTCAAGCTAGATGTCAACACAGAGGAGTGGGGAACACTGGGTGAAATGGCAGCAGCTTCTGCCATAATTTTAGTTTCCTCTGAATTCCTATGAGCCTCAACATATATGGTGGTATAATAAAGCAATATTTATGTGGCTAATGATGCAGGTGGCAGTTATGATAATTAACAAAAACCGAAGGAACTCAACTTACTAACACCGTCAACAAACTAGGGATGATGGCACGAATTCTGGTGGACCTCATAGGGACTGTGCCTCAGCTTGCTAAGTGCTGAGGCTGATCAACCTTGTCTCAGTTTTTTCTACAGCAATGAGCTTCAAGCCAAGGGGACCCACCAGAAATATTATTGAGGATTTATCAGCTCCAAGATATTTAGGCACAAGGTCAGCAAAATTGGTCCAGCTCATTCTCACTCTTATACAGTATTTGAAGAAGCGGACTTGTTCCATGAAAACTCACATTAAAATATTGCAGCTAGTCTTCAAAGTATCACATTGACTATGTCATATTTATTTTGTTTTGTTGCTTTCCTTTTATTTTGTGCTTCTTGTTGATATGCTCATCCCACCACTCTCACATAGATCAAGCAGCACTTAGATGTTGTTTACAAGAATGATGAATGTGGTGTTAAAATTGTTACTGCTGATAAACTGAATTACAAGTCTGAATGGCTTTATAGGAGTGAAAAATAACCCTGAACATATAAAACTAGCATGTCAGAGAGAGGACTAATAGAGAGCACTTCTTGATATCTAGTTTTCTGTCTACAAGTATTTGTTCATGTTGGGGAACTAAGAAAAAATATGAACCCTAATTTTCCATCTGAAGTGCTAAGGTTTGTCATCTTTATTCTCAGATTCTGGGATTGGCTACTTCGGACTCTCCAAGTGTTGTACTTCAGCTCTCATCAGTCTAGCCAGTATACCCAATAGCAAGGGATGGTGGAAGATGCTCTTCAAAAATATATATTTAGATGGCAAAGATTAGAATAAGCACTTTATAAGACATGATATTACCTAGAATGTGTTACTTTTAGATCTCATTCAGCTATCAAAATACCATAAAGACTAGGAATATCATGATGGTTTAAATCCTACCACCAATAAGAGTAGACCCATAGAGTTAGCAGGGATGGTGGCAAGTCTTAGGGTCTGAGTCTCAGGTCCAAATTTGAGTCTTTGGTACCAAGTCTGATTCAAAGTGTTTGGTACCAAGTCCTCAGTCCCAAGCCTGAATCCTTATTAAAAATAAGCTCTTTTCCCCAGGAAAAGAGGGCTGGCTGGGTGAATTCCTAGTTATGAGCAGAGTCCAAATCATGAAAAAACCCCATCCAAGTCAAGTCACTCACTAGTGCAGCTTACAGTGAGTGTCATGACTTTAGTCTCCATCCCTGAGAGTTAATTGTTCAATGATAGATCAACATTTAGACTATGAATAGGTTTGTGGCATTTTTACTTTGGGAGGCCAAAAACAACTTTGTGGAGAAGTATTCTGAAGGATGTTGTGTGTTTTCTGGGCCATTTTGGCCGTATTCTGGAGGTTCCTCTTCCTAACGTTTCGCCAGTCTCTGTGGCTGGCATCTTCAGAGGACAGGAGTCAGAACTCTGTCTGTGCTCTGGTGCAGTTTGTTTGGATAGCTGATTATTTATATTTATGAAAACCCACAACAACCATTGGATCCTGGCCATGAAAGCCTTCGGGAATACATATTCTGAAGGACTTTGGTTTTTCATCTTATTTTTTATTTAAAATATCTTTTACCTTCTTATTTTTTTAAATGATTTTTTTCCTAATAAAAAGTAATAAAAAACCAAACAAATAGCATAATAAGTAACAGGATAGAGGAGTGAAGTAGGGTTAATTGTAACAAATGACTTTTTTCCCTTTACTTTCTTCATTAAAACATTGTAATGACAGCAATTATTCCTTTAAAAAAGTTGGCAGTTCTGCTGGAGGGCTACAAATTGCAACCCCCACATCCATATATGCTAAAATAATCAACAGCTAGTGACCTTCTAATCCAAACTCTGAGTTAGTCAAAAGCTATGTTTGATCCTGCTTGGAAGAAGAGATGTGTTTCACCAAAATGGTAAAGGTCTTCTCCAGCACCATATTTCCAATGGGTCATTTGTTTCTCGGTCAGCTTTCTTCACTATCCAGTTTTCTCACCTGTACATAGTTACTGGGAATAGAAGAGTGTGGAAGATCTTAGCCTTGGTCTTCAATGACATATTTTTACACTTGGTTATATTTTTCAATTGCTTCATTACTGCCGTTCCAACTCTCAGTCTTCTGATTTCTTGTCTGAAATCTCCATTTGGATTGATGATTAAAGTATACAAAATTTTTCACTATTTCAGTTTCTTCATTATCAATATTAAAGTTGTGTAGTTCTTCTGCCGTCATGATTTTTGTCTTCTTAATGTTCAACTGCAGTCCTGCTTTAGTATTTTCTTCTTACACTTTCATCAGAAGTCATTGCTGTTTTCTGCAAGTAAGATAGTGTCATCTGCACATCTTCAGTTATTGATGATTCTTCCTCCAGTTTTTACTCCTTCTTCACCTGTATCAAGTCTGGCTTTTCATATGATGTGTTCTGCATACAGACTGAACAGATAAGGGGATAAAATGCACCCTTATCTGATACCTTTACCTATGGGAATCCATTCTGTCTCTCCATATTCTGTCCTAACAGTAGCTTCTTGTTTACAATACAGGTTATGCATCAGTATAATCAAGTGATGAGGCACACCCATTTCTTTCAGAACCACCTAGCATTTCTTATGATCCAAAAGAAGGCTTTGCTGTAATCCATAAAGCATAGACCACTGGTTCTTAACCTTGGGTTACTCAGGAGTTTTGGACTGCAACTCCCAGAAGCCTTCACCACCAGCTGTCCTGACTGGGGTTTCTGGGAGTTGCAGTTCAAAAGCATCCGAGTAACAAAGGTTAAGAACCACTGGCATAGACTACTTCTGAAATTCTATGGTACTTTCCAGTAGCCAGCAGATATCTGCAATATGGTCTTAAGTGCGTCTTCCTTTTTGAAATCCAGCTTGAACATCAGACACTTCTCACTCCATATAAGGTAGAAGTCTTTGTTCACTGCCTCCTCCTCATACTCAGCTACTACTGTTGCCCAGTAGCTGCCACTCCCATCACCACTGGAACTATCTATTATCTTCCACTGATGTGGCAGTTACTCTTCAAGTTCTTCTTGAAGATGGTGGTTGCATCTTAGTCTGGTGCCTCCGCTGTGAACAATGCACCTTGGGTTACCCTGCTAGGAATCCAGGCTTATAATAACATCTGACCTCCTGATGGCATAGCTCCTAGCTTCACTGACACACTCAAATGCCTTCACCATATTAAAGGGCGCATCCAAGAAGGGCAGGATTATGACAGGCAACTCTTTACATGGTGTTCCTCCTGTAACTTTAGAAATACTTTGAATTTACACAAAGACCAAATATTCATCATTTTCTGAGGCTATGTCATATACTGGCAAGAACAGACCACTGGTATCAGTGGTTTACCAGAGTATCTCACACAGTTGTATCCACAGGTAGGAACGGCAGTATCCTTTCAGGTGTCCCAGGTCCTGTCTGACACAGAGCAGTCCTCTATTTGAATGTCTATCAGAAGATGGTCCATGCAATGATGTTTTCCTCTTTGAAAGCCCATTCCATGTCCTGATGGATAGCAAAGAAGCATGATGATGATAATGATGGTGATGATGTGCTGTTGAGTCAGTTCTGACTTTAATGCTTTCCAGGATTTTCTAGTTACAGGGTATGTACTCAGAAGTGGTTAAAGAGAGTGATTAACACCTTGAGACTAGAACAGAGTAAGAATGAAATGTGTTTCCTTTCATTTTGTATTACAGCAATCATTTTGTAATTGGACTCTATATGTATAAACCAGCATTTACACATTTGATGCAAGACTGTGTCCTTTTTAACCATCTTTGTGCTGCGGCATCTCCTCTCTTAAAGCATCTGTGAGTGGTTATCCTTCCCTCAGCTGATGCCCTTGGTGGCGCTCTCATCCTGCACCTTGAGATGACTGACTCACAATGCTGCAGCCTCATGGTGGGGCTTGTTTTGCTTATTCAAAGCCTGGAGAAACTTGCTTGCATCTCAGCCGACAGGCTGGGATCAGAGCCATCAGAAACTCTCAACGCCGTGAGGCCTAGGTATGTCAGAACTTAGAAAAATTAATTAAAAACAGTAACTTTTCCAAGCTCTGTTAATAAAGCTATGTCTGTGTCCCACTGCTTCTGACTGCAGGTAGGAGATTGCTATGAATGTATTTATTGGGTTCAAGACTAGTGGAGGTGATGGCATTCCAGTGGAATTATTTAAAATCTTAAAAGATGACACTGCTAAGGTGCTACACTCAATACGCCAGCAAATTTGGAAAACCCAGCAGTGGCCAGAGGATTTGAAAAGATCCGTCTACATCCCAATCCCAAAGAACGGCAGTGCCAAAAAATGCTCCAACTACCATACAATTACACTCATTTCACACGCTAGCAAGGTTATGCTCAAAATCCTACAGGGTAGGCCTCAGCAGTACGTGGACCGAGAACTCCCAGAAGTACATGCTGGATTTCAAAGGGGCAGAGGAACCAGAGACCAAATTGCTAACATGCGCTGGATTATGGAGAAAGCCAGAGAGTTCCAGAAAAACATCTACTTCTGCTTCATTGACTACGCAAAAGCCTTTGACTGTGTGGACCACTGCAAACTATGGCAAGTTCTTAAAGAAATGGGAGTGCCTGAGCACCTTATCTATCTCTGGAGAAATCTATATGTGGGACAGGAAGCAACAGTTAGAAGTAGATATGGAACAACTGATTGGTTCAAAATTGGGAAAGGCGTATGACAAGGCTGAATATTGTCCCCCTGCTTATTTAACATATGCAGAATACACCATGCAAAAGGCTGGACTGGATGAATCCCAAGCTGGAATTAAGATTGCTTGAAGAAATATCAAGAACCTCAGATATGCAGATGACACCACTCTGATTGCAGAAAGCGAGCAGGAATTAAAGAACCTCTTAATGAGGGGGAAAGAGGAGAGCCCCAAAAATGGTCTGAAGCTTTTGAATTGTATTGCTGGAGGAGACTCTTGAGAGTTCCCTAGACTGCAAGGAGAACAAACCTATCCATTTTGAAGGAAATCAACCCTGAGTGGTCACTGGAAGCTGAGGCTCCAATACTTTGGCCATCTCATGTGAAGAGAAGACTCCCTGGAAAAGACCTTGATGTTGGGAAAATGTGAAGGCAAGAGGAGAAGGGGACGACAGAGGACGAGATGGTTGGACAGTGTCATCAAAGCTACCAACATGAATTTGACCCAACTCTGGGAGGCAGTGGAAGACAGGAGGGCCTGGCGTGCTCTGGTCCATGGGGTCACGAAGAGTTGGACATGACTTAATGACTAAACAACAACAACATATTAACTTTAGGTTTAAGAACTTCCAAAGTATAACATGTAACTGTACAAAAAGAATAAGAGCAACAAAAAGGATAAAAACAGCAGGGGGAAAGATTAAAAGCCTTATATTTTAAAAGCCAGCTGCATCAGCAGAAACTGTCCACTATAGTAACTTCAGCTAAATGTTACTCTGCAAGTCCTGGAGGAATTTCAGGAAGACCAGTTAAAAATCACTTCAGGAATCTTTACTACTAGAAGGATATTAAGTTTGGTGCTGGGTCAGCTTCCCTGTGGAAGGAAAATCCAATTCTGAGTGAATTCCAATTCCACGAACTTGAGTTGGAACCTCCCTTCTTTCTGCTGGTCATGTTGCTTGTGCGCAGTGGTGTAGTCGTACTGCCCTGAAAGGGGTTGAGGTACTGATGTTCTCCTGAAGCCAGGACCCTCCCAGGTTGCTTTCTATTTGCTCTGCCAAGAGTTCTCCTTACATCCCCTCCTCTCAAGCAGCCACTGGCTTGTGTCTCTTCAGACTGGACCCTCCTTCAAACCTGTCCTCCTCCCATGTCTCATATGGCTATATTTCCCTATCCCCCAGCTCAGACCTCAGACCTCTTTGGGTGGGGGAGAATTTTGTCCTGCCTTGCACTCCGTCCAAAGTGGCAGGAGTCAGCTTGCCCTCTCACTTGCCTTCATGCCTGGCTCAGTAGGATGGCTTGGGTGCTGCTTGGTTTTCTGCACCCCAGTCTTTGCATGTGCATGCAAGGCATTAACTAAAACCCAGAAAAACAGATGTCCTGCAACCCACTCACTGGGCTGCTTGGAAAACGTTGCTTCTCTCCTTCTCCACCCAACTCTGTGTTTGTGTGTTTTGCAATATCTTATTGCTGAATCCGGGAGAAGGAGGAAGGCTGGGTTAGAATTGCACAGAGGTCTAGTAGGAAAGCCATGGCAGCTGTTGTTGCCTCTGCATTTCATAGGCCATGTAAGGAGGAGGAGGGGCAAATTCTCCCTCCCTTCTCCATACATCCCTGTCTCCATCCTCCTTCTCCTGTAGCTGCAGCTAAGTCATGATTTGGAACCTGTGAATGCGCACACAGATGTGTTCAGGAAAGAGAGAAGGTTGGTAAAGAGGAGGGACCTTGAATTTCTGAATTTGCCATTACACTGCTGCATGCATGCATTTCCCTAGAAGGGTTGCCAAGGAGTGATGGCATGACAAGCAGGGATGTGATCAAAACAAAGTTTGTGTTCTAATTATGATCAAATTTATGACAGGCTCACTTCCCAGACTGCATTCTTGGTAGAACCTGTGAATGATCTCCTTCCTACTCAAGCATTTGGATGATTGCACAGAGTGCTGTCCTCTGAAGATGCCGGCCACAGAGACTGGCGAAACGTTAGGAAGAACAACCTTCAGAACACGGCCAAAGAGCCCGAAAAACCCACAACAACCATTGGATCCCGGCCGTGAAAGCCTTCGCAAATACATTTGGATGATTTCTCTATCTTCTGTCTGCCCCTGCCCCGCCATTACAAGCCTTAATTTATCACCGGGTAAAGTCTGCTGTGAGACACAAGTTTACAAAATATCTTATTATACTAACAGCTGCAGAGTCACTAGTCAGTGCTTTTGCCCTCTGTATGTTGCCCAAAAGGTCACCTTATGCCAACTCCTTTCTGGGTAAATGTCCTGAACAACCGCCATGAGAATGATGTAGTCAGCTATTCTTCAAAAAGCATTCAGCATCCACTTTCTGGAATCACTTTCCTGCCTTTCCTTTTGTGGTGGCCATTCCTACACTTCTTCACCTCTGGCTTCAGGACAGAATATGTAAATGTCTACATAGTAGCTATCTAATACCTTTTCCTTCATGTTACAGGCAAGGGGAAGGCCAGTTGAATCCTTACTATCAGGAAAGATTGAGACAATGACCTTATTGTTTGATGCCTGGATAGCAATCCAGACCGGTTCTACCCCACTAATAGGAGGGGCCAATCAACCCCATCATTTCGGGATATACGCTGGCAGGCCTAGCATGTGGCCAGCCACCCAACAGTAGTCCCCAGGTTGGTCATACACCTCCTCATCTGAGAAAGGCTTCCTCCAGTTGCTATACTTATGCGTTTTTAATGGCCTTGTTTATATCTTATTTCCATGTTATTGGAACAGGAGAATCTCTTGGCTGGCAATCACATCTTCTGGTGTGACTTAACCCATGCCATGTTTCTGGAGCCTGGATCCTTTCAGGACAGCCCCTGGGTCCTGGGGAGGTGGCACAGGATCTGCCCCTAATTAATATTATGCTCTCTCAACCAGCCACAGCAAAGTCTGCCATTAGTGACTGGTGTTGTCTGCCCTGAAAGGGTTGAATAACATGGCATTGGCTAGGGCATCTCAGAAGGCATGGTGTAGTGCAGTCAGGGATTTCTCAGGATAATAAATGAGCCTGTATGCAAAAATGACTCCTAAAAAAAATTGTAGTGATGAATTCTGAGGGCTCACAGTATGTAAATAAGCAAACCCAGAGACATGAAGTCCCCCAACACCAGCTGGATGCACACAGGCAGGAGCCAGATTGATCTGGAGAACAGCGAGGGCGATTGGCTGAGGCATTGCTTTCTTTTCTTACATTCAGTGGCCATAATGTCTCCCAGCTTAGCTAGGTGGGCTTTATCTGTTGTCCTGGCCATTTATTTATTTATTTATTTATTTATTTATTTATTTATTTATTTATTTATTTATTTATTTATTTATTTATTTATTTATTTATTTATTTATTTATTTATTTATTTATTTATTTATTTATTTATATTTATCCGCCCGCCCGCCCGCCCATCCATCCATCCATCCATCCATCCATCCATCCATCCATCCATCCATCCATCCATCCATCCATCCACCTACCTACCTACCTACCTACCTACCTACCTACCTACCTACCTACCTACCTACCTACCTACCTATCTATCTATCTATCTATCTATCTATCTATCTATCTATCTATCTATCTATCTAATATGCCGCTCACTCTACCCAAAGATTTCTGGACAGCTTACAACAATTAAAATACATTTTAAATACAATAAAAAGATAAAACAATTAAAATACAATTCAAATAGATACTCCAAAAATTGCCATCAGGACCCACAGCTGATATTATTTCAATTAAAAACCTTCTGGAACAGGAAGGTTTTGACCTGGTGCCGAAATGTCATCAGCTCACTCTAAGGGTATTGCGCAGCATACGTGAGCATCCTGTGATGAGGCCAGATCCACCAGCACCTCAGGATGTAAACTTGATTCCTTAAGGGGAATGGGTTAAATTAACTGCTCACCAAAAGTAGTCAAGTTTGTGTTTTCCCATTTAGAGGAACACATTCTAAAGAATTGTTTCTATACATAGAAAACTGGCTGGCTACAAGCTAAGCTAAAAGTCTAACTTCCAGCCGTATGAGGCTCTGCTTGCAATTTGTAAATTTGCAATGAAAACATAAGTAAGAACCAGGTCTAAAGAGGAAAGCATAAATGGCAGTTCTCAGGAACAGTGGGGATGACTAGAGCCTGACAGAACAGAAGGATTGATAAAAAATTGCTCCCTTTTTAAAAAGGGCAGATCAAACAAGTGCGATTTATCATCATCATCCCTTTTCCCTTGAGCCGAAAGATATACATATATAAATATATTTAAAAGGTTGATTTGCAAAAACTATGTGGAATTTTAGCTCCGTCACAGGAAAAAATGTCACAACAGTCACTGTGGTAACTGGCATATTATGAACAAATCATTTTGTATCTTGCATGTTCTTGGGATAAGACTCAACTCAGGTTTCCAGTTATTGGGAATCCCGAGTTTTTCCAAAGCATTTGCGTCCCCTTTTCATTTCATTTGAAGGGACGGCCTTCTCAGCTCCATTACTGCAAAATGAGTTCACCTGGGGAGCTGGGTCGGCCCCACCCCTTCTGTTTATCTTTCGAGCAGCTGGCCAAGACATGCCCCCTTTTTTCAGGCAGTCTTTTAAGTGATTTGGATAAGTGGGATTTTTAGGAATGCTGCATTTATTGAATTCAGGTATTCATTTAAAAAGGTTTTTAAAAGTGTTTTTAATTCTCTTTGTGTGTGTTTTGTAAAATAAATACTGCTATGCATTTAATTGTTTCTTAATATTAAAATCTTATGGTGTCTTGAATGGTGACCGTTGTGTGGTTTTAGCAGACTGTGAGCTTGTAAGGGGAGAAAGGTAGCACATTAATTAATTAATTAATTAATTAATTAATTAATTAATTAATTAATTAATTAATTAATTAATTAATTAATTAATTAATTAATTAATTAATTAATTAATTAATTAATTAATTAATTAATTAATTTCACAACAGCTTTATGAGGAAGGTCAAACCAAGAGACTGTGATTGTCCAACACTTCATCTAGTGACCTTTGTGACTGCAATCGGGTCTTTGCATTTCTCCATGTCACTTGTGAAATCAGAGTCAACACTTTTCGTCAAACAGGGAAGAAAAGAAAGTATGTCAAGTGCCTTGAAAGCAATCTTTGGCCATTCTTAGGTTGCTGGAGGTAAATGTCTTTTGGAAAGAGATGGGCTTCTTCCAACATACCAGAGAGAAAGCAAGCCATCCAATATTATCTGGTGATGTTCTTCAGCTCCCTTATATAGGAGATAGAAAAGAGAATAGGTTTCTTTATGCCTTAATATTCTTGTTGGCTTTATTGCCCTGTTTTCTGGATCAATTTTTTCATCTCTAGAGTAAAGCTATTGCGGTTATTAATGGAATGTTGCACCAAGCAAATAAAATCACTTTTATGTCAGAAGGTATTGTTTGTTTGTTTGAATTCTCTTGTACTGCTATAATAGCTTATCTTCTGCTGAGCTGAAAATACAGGATCTGCTGTTTAGATCTAGGTTCCCAGATTCAGAAACTGAATAGGAGAGCAGGGAAGGTTTGAAGTAAATGGATCTTCATGGATCATTGCTAGGTGATAATGGAGACAAGGTAATAGTTAAAGCAGAGGAGAGTAAGGGACAATATTATGGGAAAGGCAATAAAAGAGGAGCTATCTGGAGGTTCCCTAGATTAGAAATTGAATATGGGAGTAAGGAAGATTTAAAGCAAAAGGAGCACCATGGATTTTTGCCAGTGGATAATGGAGACAAAGTGATTGCTAAGGCACATATGAGGCACAGATAATTTTATGGGAAAGGCAATAAAAATCCTTCTGAAAACAGATAATAAAGTTTGATAGCAAGTATAATATACACAGCATCTCATGTGAAAGACAGACAAGCGCAATATCCTTTTATGTTCCATCTTTGCTGCAAGACTTACTGTTCTTTCGTTGTCTGTCCATTGGATAAAGCTGCATAAAGTTAATCAATCAAATCCTACAATATCTGGGAGGGTTACAACAGCACCAAAAAAATCCCACCACTCCACTTTTTAGGGGCATTAAGCCCAAAGACAAATTAGATCTTAACAAACAACTGTGCTTTAGATAGATATTATTACATACAAGGCCAAGAGAAAAGCTATACAAAACTAGGCCCCTGAGACAGGCTTAGATGAGAAACCTCATTGCAGTAAAGATTATTAATAATTAGCTTTTACTGGATTGTTTTAAATACTGCCAAAGACAATTTAATACGGAGCCAACAAAAACTGCTTCACAGAGTGTATAACTTTTCAAATGCACTGTAATTTCCTGTTAAAAACATTATAACCTAAGAAGCTTCATGCTGGATCAGACAAGAGGCCTTCTCATTCAGGATTCAATTATTCCTTTTGGCGGACCACATGTTGATGACAAACCCATACCAGGACATGAACACAACACTGTCATCTTGCTTTGTTTCCTAGCAGCTGGTTTACAGAGACAGACATATCGCCAAGTATGGCCATTGCAGCTAGTGACTGTTTATACGGTGGTGCCCCGCTTGACGATTACCTCGTTAGATGATGAAATCGCTTATCGATGAAGTTTTTGCAATCGCTTTTGCGATTGCAAAACGATGTTTTAAAAGGGGAAAAATCACTTCACGATGATCGGTTCCCTGCTTCGGGAACCAATTTTTCGCTTAACAACGATCAAAACAGCTGATCGTCGGGCTTTCAAAATGGCTCCCCGCTGTGTAAAATGGCTCCCCGATGTGTTTTAGGATGGATTCCTCACTATACAGGGAGCAGAAAATGGCTGCCCTATGGAGGATCTTCACTGGATGCTGAGGTATTTCGCCGATAGGGAGCGCATTGAACAGGTTTTCAATGCATTTCAATGGGCTTTTTCATTTCGCTTCATGAGGATTTCATTCTACAGTGATTTTGCTGGAACGGATTATCCTCGTCAAGCAAGGCACCACTGTAACCTGATCCTCCATGAATTGACTTTGTTCCATTTAAAGCTTCCCACAATAGTGGTGATCACTAGATCTTGTCTAAGGAAGTTCTTCCAAAATGACTTCTGTACCCATCCAGTTTTATGTCACAGAAACATAAAAGTGGATGGGTGTCTGGGCCAGATCACATTCCACCAATTTCCCCCTGTACCTGCACTTTCAGCTCCAAGCTGGGAGACGTGACAGCCTCTGTCCATCACAAAAAATCCCTCTTAGTTCTTCTGCACAGTCACACTTCTCTTATACGTCTCCTGCTCTGCCTGCTTAAGTGCACTCCAGTGTGCTGCTCATTACAGTAGTTAGGGAAGAAAGCAAACAAATGAGGTGGTGAGGATATCTATACTGTATTGCAATAATCTCAGCAGGTAAGGAACAACTTACCTGCTAAGATCCGCCTGGCTCCCTCGCTGAGGGCCTTCAAGACTAACTTGAAGACGTGGCTATACAGGCAGGCCTTCCCTAAAGCCATTACCTAGCCTATCTCTCCTTTTCTTCTTTTTCTTTTCTCTCCTTCTTGTTCTTCCTCTTCTTTTTTCCTATCTTTCTTTTTTCTTTCCCATCTTGGATTAATCTGGATTTTATCTTAGTTTATTTTTTATATTATATGTAAACCGCCCAGAGTAGATGCGTTCTAGGTAAGCGGTATATCAATCTAATGAATGAATGAATGAATGAATGAATGAATGAATGAATGAATGAATGAATAAATAAATAAATAAATAAATAAATAAATAAATAAATAAATAAATAAATAAATAATAGCTGTTTGATCCAATTTTAACTGTTGTGGTTGTTTCCTATAGAGTCCTGATATTTGTGATTCAGTGAGATACCTAGAATGCTTCCTAGTGAATGCTAGTGCTTTATTTCACTAGAACATTCCAATGACCTCACTAAACTACAGTTTCTAGGATTCCATCAGATGGAGCCATCATCGCTTCATGATGAATCAGACTGCTGAGTGCAGTTACTGTATACTTCAAGAGAGAGGTCGGTGGGAGAAACCACAGGAACCTTATGTCCTAATTCAGTAGCAAGTGTAAAAGGAGGTGTTCCTGGCCTTTAACCTGGAAACACGGGACCCATTTGTTTATTTGAATGATAAATTAGTATATTTCCTTTCAAGAAAGAAACAAAAAGAAGAGTCACAAGATAAAAACCTCAGGAGGTGGTGAATGCTCCAACGCTGGAAGCTTTCAAGAGAAAGTTAGAAAGCCATCTGTCTGCTTTGATTTAGATTCCTGCATTGAGCAGGGGCTTCAACTTGATGGTTTCATAGACCCCTTCAACTCCATTATTCCATGATTCTGGGGGGGGGGGGAATGCAATAATTTTTAAAATGTTTCAAAAATAGCAGGCAGCTAAACGAAAGGATGACATAGCAGCAACAAAGCAGTGCAATATTAAAAGCTCAATACATACTAAAGCCTGGGGGAAATAACTCAAAAAGCCCATTCATCTGCGGAATGCCAGACACACTCAAAGAAAGACCTCCAAAGAGGTCTCTGGAAATTCATAGAGATCAAGTGCATAACTTGGGCTGATCATAAACCCAGTTCTTTCTTTGGAACATCAAATAGGAGCCTTGGTGACGACAGCCTTCAATCAGCTTTATCTAATTGCCCAGATGGGCCCCAACTTTGACAGGAGGTCCTTAACTTCCTTAGTCCATATTCTGGTTATATCAAGGACTGACTATTGCAATCCTCTCTATGAGGGGCTTTCTTTCATGCTGGATTGGAAACTGTGATGGGTGCAGAATGTTGTGGCCAGATTAATTACCGGGGTTACTAAGTTTGATAGCATTTCCCCAATGCCGGCTCAGCTGCATTGGCTCCCTGTGCCTTTCTGAACCAGATTCGAGATGCTAGTGTTAACATACAAAACCCTTAATGGTATGGGACCCCATTATCTGTCACAGGGCCTGCCTTAAAGAATATCAGCCCACATTACTCAATTCACCCAGGCTGGTCTCTCACGGGTGGCCGAAGAAGGCATCTATGAAGAACCAGATCTTCTTAGTAGTGGCCCCACACCTTTGGAACCACCTTCCACAGAGATCCGTCAGGGCCCCCTCACAGCCGTTAAGAAATTATCAAAGACTTTGAGGAGGCCTATTTTCTCCCTATATTAATTTGGAGCATGGTTTATCCATCAACCATTTATGTGTTTGCAGTTTGGGATTGTTTTGGATTAAGGTTGAATTTGGTTAGTTGGGGATAACTTTTCAGCTGTACTTTTTACTATGTTTTTCAGCAACCGTCACAGGCCAACCTCACATAGAGTATGTAATGGCAGCCTAGTTTTATGTTACCTCCATATCCCAGTTGATCAACCAAAGCATATCCATTCATTATGTCACAATATATCATAACCCCTTCTTTTTCTTTGTCATCATCTTAGAACTGTTCTTCTCTACGTGTATTTCTGATGTCAAAGAAGAAAGAAAAGCTTACTGGGGAAAGCTGACATTTCAGACAATCAGAAGGAACCAACTATATCCCCTCTATTAACCATTCCATGCCCAGAGCACAAAGTTATACAAATATGGGAGGAAATAATATTGCACTGTCATTTCCTGTCTATGAATACATACACCTGTATCTGACAGTGCACGTAATAACAAAGGGAAAACACCCAATTTTTTATAGAAGGGGTGCGGTTAAAACACTATTCCCCCATCTAGCATCTGTGGTTCAAGTAACTTACTGTTTGCTGAGTCTGTTTTTATAGATGCAGAAGGTGATGATTAAATAGCACTTTCAGTGTGTAAAGGACTTTGCCATTCTTATCTTAGCTCATTTATCTGCACTAGTAAAACCTAATGACATAGGGGCGGGGGAGTATCTGAAAGACATTGGCATTCCCAAAGCATCAGTGCATCCACGATAATAACCAGTGCAGTCCTTAATCATGTACGTGTATGTTTCATGCCATTGAATCACATTCAACTTGTGGTGATATCAGGATTTTCAGTGTGCAAAGTTCAGAGTGGTTGACCATTGCCACCTCCCATTAAATGAGTTTCTGTGGCCGAGTGGAAATTTGAACCTAGGACACCTGAGACCTACTCCAGCTTTCTATGCACTACACTCACTGATTCACCTGGCTTAGCCATGCATAAGTCTCATTTATTTCAGTGTAATGTAATTACTAGCACCAACATTCAGATTTGGAATTGAGATTCAGAATTAAGAATTTCAGCCCTTTAGATTTGAAATATGGAATTTCTGGACCTCCTGCCATCAATATGAGTACTATATAGCTATTATTTTCCCCTTATAAAACAAAAACATGCAAAATATTTTTCAAGGATTTTCCTATGTCTACTGACAATTTCTCAGTGATCATGCTAAATAAAAGGCATGCACACCAACAGCTGGCAATGGCTAGGTATAAGAAAATTGCTATAATGGGCATACTGATTGAACCTGAATACAGTAGTTGGAATCCCAGCAGGAAATGCCACCAGCATTGGGGAAGCAGAAGAGAGGCTGTACTGGGGGGTAGGAAAATACCCTTGACCCCACCGTCAGGCAGCTTGCAGCAGCAGATAGTGTGTCATTGGTGGGGAACTGTGCCAACAGCATGGGTTACAGTACATTTGAGTCTTGGAGATCAAGTTGGCAGAATGAAAGAGGCAGGAAGAGGGGACAGCAAACTGAAGCACGGCATACCTAGGACTGTGAGTAGAGTGTGCCATTCTCTCTTACTGAAAGGGGACTTCAGGGTAGCTCATCAATGGCAGGTAGATCTTAAGGAAATATGGTTTTCTACAGATGTAAGTTCCAGGTGTGAGTGGCATGGACTGATAATGTATCCTACTTGAGAGAATATTGTCTCACTGGGCACACTCATGGGTGGGCACATCTCCCACCTTGGCCAGTCTTCCCCAAGCAGACTTCTTCTCAACCCAGTGAGAAAGGGGTTGATCTCTTTTGGCTTGCAGGGCTCTACATGTATATATCTACTTCTGCCTCTGCCCTGTCCTTCTTCTTGAATGGTGTCTTTGGAGGACAGGATCTTGCCACGTTTGTCAAGACAGTGCCCCAGAAAGTGTGCCCTGTTGTTGGAGGGATGAGGGTCTTGGAGTTTAGAATACAACTGTTGGTACTGCTGTTTGGGGTGCTATGAACATTGCCAGTTTCTTCCTGCTCTGTGTGGCCCGTCAGTGCTAGCCAGACCTTTAGTAGCTGCTGCTGCCTGTGATGGAAAATTTGTAGGCATAACCCTTCCCCCCGTTATTTAATGTCTACTGCCCACAATTTAATTCAGGGGTCCAAGAGAGTTGCTAGATGTACTTCTCCTTCTTCCACAAAGAGGCAACCAGGTAGTGGAACCAGTCTTTGTAGGGGTACTGGTCCAGAGTTGCATAGTAATACTCACTTATATTGTTTAGGATGTTGTAATGATATGATCAGCAGGTGACATTTACTGATGTGGCAAATTACCATCTCAGTATTACTGATCTCTGTAAACAATCAAAACATAAACAAAGTATTTGCTCCCTTATGAGTTTGTTACTTTCATAAAAGCAATAGAGATTTCCATTAAAATTTTTCTGGCTGTTTATACAGACAGAAATTAATTACACTGGTAAAATTCATTTGTTTCCACACCACACACAGCAGATACCAACAACACTGGTACCAGGCATGAGACATAGAAGAACAGCAACATGTTGCAGCACAGCTCAAAGAGGCACCTTAGAACAGATGAGCACAACACTGAAAACTTTACACTGGCTTGGATGGTTGAGCACTTGGAATATTTTTCTGTGTGTGACCTTATAATATGCTTAAAGAGTAAGAAATGTATTTTCTTTCATATACTCTTAGTTTTCTCTTCTTTTTTTATTTAAAATATTTGTACCCTGCCTTTCCCCTTCAGAAGGACCTAAGGTGGCTTACATCATTAAGAAAGACAAAATTTAAAACATAAAAATGATATGTATACAAATGTAGGCATCCTTCAGTCTCAAGAGACTATGGTAACATGGTCTGAATCTTGGAACAGTTTCTAGTGTGGCTAAGAAAGCCAATTCGAGAGTGACAATCCTTTCCACATTGAAGACAAATACAATCTGTCCCCTGTCCAGCTCCCTGATTTTGCTGGTTTCGGGACTGCCTCTTTGCCTGCCTCAGCCTGCTGAACAAGGGTCTCTTCAAATTGGGAGAGGCCATGCTGTACTGCCTGCCTCCAGGCTGAATGCTCAGATGTCAGGGTTTCCCATCTGTTGAGGTCCATTCCTAAGGCCTTCAGATCCTGCTTGCAGATATCCTTGTATCACAGCTGTGGTCTCCCTCTGGGGCAATTTCCCTGCACTAATTCTCCATACAGGAGATCTTTTGGAATCCGACCTTCAGCCATTCTCACGACATGCCCAAACCGACGCAGATGTCGCTGTTTCACTAATGTATATATGCTAAAAATTCCAGCCCATTCTAGGACTACTCTATTTGGAACTTTGTCCTGCCAGGTGACAAAAATGCATTGAAGGCAACGCATATGGAACGTGTTCAGCTTCCTCTCCTGCCATGCATGAAGGGCCCTGGACTCACTGCAGTACAGGAGTGGGCTCAGGACACAGGCTCTATAGACCTGGACCTTGGTATATGCCGTCAGCTTCTTATTAAGTCATACTCTCTTTGTGAATCTAGAGAACATGGTAGCTGCTTTGCCAATGCGAATATTTACAAATATTCAAAAAGAACTAAACAAATATTATATCCAAAAATGGTAAATAAAAACCAATATTCGAAACACATTTAAAAGTAGTAAGACACAAGAATTAATTTTAAAAAACTCTCAGAGAGCCAATCATTAAAGGGAAAGCCTGTCTTTAGAGAAATGTTTTCATTGCTTGTGGAAGGACAGCAAGGATGGGCCCAGCCTTGCAACCTGTGGAAGGGAGTTCCAGAGTCTGGGAGCAGCGAGAGTGAAGGCCCCTTCCCATGTCTCCACCAAAACACACATGTGAAGGTGATGGGACTGAGAGAAAGTCCTCCTCTGATGAAGATAACACACAGGCAGGTGCAGTAAAGGAAGTCATGTTCCTTGAGACAGCTTTAAGAACTTTGATATTTTAAGAGAGGTATTCTCTGCTTTTTCAGTGTGCCTTTTTAGGGTATAAGCTCCTGCATTTTTAGAATGCAGACTTCTGCATGATTTAAGTTCTGTTTACAAATTAAGTTTTATTTTTGGATGATTTCTTATTTGCAACTCCTCTTAGTTGTAAGAATTTTGGATGGCAATTACACCTGGAGCTTTTCACAAGTTGCAAGAATGGATTTCTGCTGAAATATTTGTGCCTACAGCTTTTCTCATAGCTGTAAGAATGTTTTCAATACATTTTGTTACTTTTTGGATTTCATGTTATGCATATGGAATGTAGAAGCAACATAGATAAGTAAAGTCTCTAGAGATAGACAAGCAGATGCTGCCTGGAATCATTGCAACAATGAAACTATATATTTTACCATGATACCCAGACACCCTCAGATAGATTTTGATATGACTGGAAATGGTTATCTGGTTTCATTCTTAAATTAACTCTAAATGGGACAAATGCCAGCTATGAAGAACAAAAGCTTCTGATTGATTCTTAGAGGCCTATAAAGGTCTATAGAGCTCTTTGGATGCTATTCAGGAATCAGAATTTCTGACCTGATGTAGCTTCAATGTATCAAAGCTTTTGCTGGCAAGTCTGCTCCAGGCATGTCCAGTGTGATAAATAATCATTGTTTTTCCCTTTTGAAAGGCCTTTTGAAAGGATCAATATTTCAGCCGCTGCAGACTGGACTCTTCCAAAAAAAAATTTCTGTGGGCCAACAATTCTTTTTTAAGATAAGCAAGATTAGAAAGTGCAATTTATGTGTGGTATTCTAAGCGTATGGTACTTTAGGGTTGCCTATTTGTGTGTGTGTGTGTGTGTGTGTGTGTGTGTTCAAAGAGTTTTACTTTTAAAAATTATTACACAAACACCCTTTCTCCAAACATCTCCAAATCAGGCAAACAGTAAGAGTGGACTGTCTGCTATAACTGTGCCAAATATGGTACTGATCTGAAGTCCTGCTTCAAAATTATAATTTTTTGTTTGAGCTGCCTACATTTTTAAATTTGCCCTGTAAAATGATTATTTGTTCTGCTCCATGATGTCATTGCTGCTCTCTCTTACAGCAATAAAGAAAGGCCCACAAACTGTCAGGAGTTCTCCTGCAGTTGAGCTGTAGGGCAGCTCCCTCTGACTTCACTGGGGCATTTTGCAAGAAGATTCTCTAGTAGATTATGCTGAAAGCTATTGCCTATCATTAGGATCAGTGAGTTGGATAACAATAGTTTAATTTTCTACATGGTTTTTTTTCTTTAGCCAGCCAGCTACATTCGATTTGTCTTCTATTGCTGCTCATATTTCCATAGTGATTTATTCAATTGTACTAAGCCAACAAAAGAATCAATTTTGAAGCATGGTAACCTATAAATTTTTGAAGGCAATCATGTCTCTGCATTGGCATCCTCTGCAAATGGCCTGCATCACGGGCTCCATCTTCGATCTTCTCCAAATTAGAGGGGGGAAATCACAAGAGACAAAGACTTTCTATAGCATCTGTTTACCTATAGTGTCAGTGTTGAAACTGAATTAGCATTGGGAGCACAGAACCCAAGTCTGCACTACAAAACATCTGGAAGTCATAAGAGACATTAGGTTTTTGGGTGGTTCCAATTGCCCCCTAAAAATAAGGAATACATTTTTACATTAAAGTGTAATGTGATAAATACTAGAAACTCTGAAACTGGTGTATTGCACAATGTGGAAGCATATCAGCAAAGCTTGGGTTAACAATAGTTTCTGCAACAATCCTGAACATAATCTCTATTTGGAAGATTCAAACAAGTTTTTAGGACTGATACTAAACAATAGGAGTTACAGTGTTCTGCAGTGCTGAGAAGAGAAGCTGTTGAGATGGTTGAGAATGGTAGATGTGAACCTATCTTGGTTGAGCTCCTTTCCCCGAGCATTTAAAAATATATGTGGGCAGGTGGGGATTCTATTTGCATGAAAGAAAGTCTTTTTAAAATCTCCAATGGAACATCCTAAAAGCTTCTTCTGAATCAGGGATAAATGCATTAAAATTCTTATGAGAGAGAGAGAGAAAGAAAGAAACAACAATTTGCATCCTGATGGCACAGGAGAAACTTTTACTCCAGCAAGAGAGGTCTGGTTCTTCAGACTAATAGGGGTGGATGAAGCTAGTATGTAAAAGCACTGGGTTTTTCCCCCCCACCAGTTTGATTACACTTTTTGATCTGAATGTCTGATCAGCTTTGGAAGAAGACTATATGCTTTTCATTATGGTCTGGTGTCTATCCATGGGGAGCTGAGGCTTGAAATAGAAATCCAATCAACTAACATGACTCCAGTGTAATCACTCTGTCTTTGAAGCAGAGTACGTTGAGCTTCGTTCCCCCTGCTGCCTTCAGACGATAGTTCTTCTAGTTTTGCTCTAGCTTTGTTGTTGATGTTGGGGAGAAAGAAAGAAATGTTGGGTCAGGAAAGAAATTAATTGGCTTGAAATTAACTCAAAAAAAAAAAAAGACATGCCACAGACTTTTTGTGTGTGTGCAAGAGATGTTGTTAGGACATCCATCCCACTGAATCTACAAGCTAAAAGGGATTCTTGGAGGGGTAAACAGCTGCAGCCATGCAAAACCTGTTGCACATTTTGGCTTCTTGGCCTCTAAGGCAAGGCAGTGGAGACTAGTGGCTCCAGTGCCATGGAGCAGTAAATCTGCTCCAGGTTTTACAGCAAACATTAGAGAAGCAATCCAAGATACAGCACCTTGGATAGCTCCTCCAACGGTCGGAGTGGGTTAAACCCTGGAATGGATTCACAGCTACCCCTATGACAGTCTCCAGCAGCTTACACTGTGACAAGGGAAAAGAAAGAATGCCGTGCCATGGTGAAGCAGTGTGTGTAAAACGGCCCAGGTTCAATTATTGGCATCACAGTTTTCACAGCAACTCGGGTAGGAGGTACTGTTAGCCTAACACTAAAGCATATATTTCAACATACTTACTGAGTCTCTCAACCACAGGGACATGTTACTTCCTAGAGTTCTTTTTTTCTCCCAAAAGTTTTTAACCCCAGGTGACTCACTAATCCAAGTCATGCTGAGAAATGACTTAAGAGTATGACTCAGCATGTCCTGGTCTTCTCTTCACAAGCCTGCTAGGAAACACAACACTTGGTATGTGCATACAAGTGTGTACAGACTCAGCATTATCATTTATTCTATCAAATAAATTGGTCAGATTTGCCCTTGGTATATGTCTCCGGGGTTTTGCTGGAGCCACCAAACTGAAATCTGAGGTTTGATGAAAGTAGATGAAATTGCATTCTTCATCCATATATAATATGTAATAAATAAGTAGTTGTGCATGGTGTGTGTGTGTGTGTGTGTGTGTGTGTGTGTGTGTGTGTGTGTGTGTGTGTTTTGCATAAAAAGAGGCATGCATGGGGTATCAAATCCTTCTAATAATTGTAAGAACATTTGATATGCTAGGAGAATGCAGACATTTAGTGCTAAGCTTAGGGCTATTAGGCAGAGGTAACTGCTCCAACAATTCTTAACTGGATAAAGGCAGAAAATTCACATTTACTAGTGCAGTATATCCATTCAGGGACAGTGCAGAAGAAAGATCCCTGAATCTGGCTGCAGAAGTTCCTAAAATTGGCTGCTAATTGTGCTAACCTGCTCAGCCATTACTGCGAATCCATGCGACTCTGTTTGTCTTTCACTTTCTCTCAGATGGAGCAAGCAACCTCCAGAGGCCTGAGGCTCACATATGCCCACCATGGCACCTTGGAGTGTTGCACCCATTTCCTCACCTTGCCCATTCTTCAAAATTTTAAAGCGTTTTTTAAAACTGAAATCCATTTTTTTAAAATTACAAAACCCTTTTGGGGGTATGTGTGGCACATGGGGTGCTGGCCTCCCCAAAATGTGATCAAAGTGCCTCCCAGAGTCTCAGAAGGCACTAGAGACCTTTTAAAAAGCAATTTTTAAATTAAAAAAGAAAAGAAAAATTAGCTTTCAGGGTGCTATGGATCCCCAGGGGCACTGAGGGCTACATTTGGTACCCAGTGCATGTAGCATGTGTGTCCATGGGCTGCATGTAGCCGATGGACACACTGTGCCCTCCCCTATGCCCAAAGGTAGTGGCCCCAAAGAAAGTAGAAAAGAAAGCTGACAACCAACATCTAGATTTAAAGATGCAAAACCAGGGGAGCATATCAGGTTCCCAGTATTGTGTAGTGGTAATCCTCATTACCATCATCATCTTGGAACTACAGAGCTGGAAAGGATTCTATAGATGATATAGAGTCCGGCCCCTGTTAAGGAGGCATAGTGGGGGAATTGAACAACCAACCTCTGATTCCATTGCCAGATTCTTACACCCACTGAGCTACCCAGCAGGAATTAGGTGATCCAGATCCAAGTTCTCGCACAGCCATGACATTTGATGGGTGGTACTCTCTCAGCATAACCTGCCTCAAAGAAGATGAAGTGGATCATCAGAAAGCCATGGAAACCACCTTGGCAGAGGGCAGAAGCTACAAAGTCAGCTAATAAATAAGTAAATCAACACTTTGCTCCTGATTTCCAGCTTCCAGCACTTCTCTGGACGCTCAGTCTTGTATCTTGCAGAGTTTACACATACATTCCCCCCCCCCCCCGAGACATCATCAGCACCATCATGTATCACCAAGTCGACTCTGACTTAGGGCAGCCCTTCCGAGAGTGCTCTAGATATAGAATAATCAGATGTGGTTTATCATTCCCTTCCTCTGGGGCATGCTTGTGTGCTCTGGGACTGTGCAGCTTGCCCAAGGCCACACAGGTTAGCTCTTCTCCCAGGAGACAAACTCCTGAACTCTGGCTTCACACCCAAGTTTGCAACTTAATGAGCCAGTCGATGCACAACACACATACGACATACCCCCCCCCCCTTTATTACTAGCTGGCACACTTCAAATATCAGGGCAATGCTGGAAGAACTGTGCTGCAGAAGTGGAGAAAGGGGAGGTTAAGTGAGGGAGGGGAGGGCTGAGTTTCCCCTGGTATCACGCTCTGTTTGGGCTAAAATGTCTCTATAGAAGAGCAATGCTCATAGACCCATGAAGAACAAATGGTAGCTATGATGGCTGGGGGATTCTGGGAGTATTAGTGTCCAAATGGGATTTTTCTGAGCTCTGGGCTCAACACCGCGTGTGGGGAGAAGAAGGAGGAAATTGTGCCTGCCTTCTGTACGCAATGTCCGGGGAGGGCGAATTTGGCCACTGCGTAGATGGAAAGCAGCACAACAGGAGCCGCAGCGAGCAGATTCTGTGCCTGACCTTTCCTAGAGATGGAATGATGCACTTGAAGCTCCCAGCACTGACAAAGTGACAGGAGTGAAAATGGCCTCAATTATAATGTGATATTATCTCGGCTGTGACTCAGAAATGTCTTGATCTCTTGGGCCAAGAAATTCCAGGGCTGGGGGGTGGGGGGGGGTGGGGGTGCAACGGAGACATCAAGCTTAGCCCTTGATGTCCTTTAGATTCTGGGGTCTGAAAATACTGACAGGACTCTGAGACGGGATTCCACAAAATCGGCTCTTTTTCTTGAAACAGAGGTTTCACAGCTGAGACGCAGGAGAGGCGGGAGTCCTGCCAACTGCCTTGGATGCCCTGTAATGAGTTGAAATGAGGCGGCTGCCTCAGGCGGCTTGTTTTGAGAGTCATTAAAGGCAGCAGAGTGGCAGGGAGAGAGTTCAACTGACCCAAGGGAACAATCAGGCAGGACCTTCTCCTGCCTCAGCCTCAGTGGAATGAGCCAGAGTTACGCAAGAGCAGTTCTTACCAGCCTTCCTTCCATCACAAAAAAGTTTGGTCAGCAGAACATCCTGGTAGATTATGTTCCCTGCTAATTAGCAAGAGAGAGTAAACCATGTGGATTTTCTGCCATGGGCACTGAAATGTCTGGAGGATGTCTGCAAAATATGTTGGCAGGGAGACTATTTCCTTTGCTTTCACCAGCTAATTCACCTTCTCTTCATCACAAAGAGAGGAAGAACCAGCACCAAGGGGTGAATGTACTGGTGCACCATATTTAGGTTGCTGCTGCTGTTTTTAATGGGATGGTCAGTTTCCTGAAATGCTTTAATGAACATTCCCCTTCATATTTATTCGTTCTACTCACTATCTAATTTGGACTCTTCTGGTTTATTATAATACAGCGGGGGTAGGCAGGAGAGACCCAGCTTGGTGTAGTGGATAAAGTGATAGACTAGGACTCAGGATTCCTGGGTTCAAATCCCTGCTTGGCCATGGAAAACTCACTCTGGAATGGTACTGGTAAAACTACTCCCTAAATATCTCACAGCTGGCTGGACAGCTTAGTGGTTTAGGTATTCTGACTGCAGAGCCACAGGTTGGGAGTTTGATTCTTCACAGTGCCTCCTGGGAGAAAGGCCAGTCTCTTTAATGCTAGGCAAATCCCAGGGCGTGTTGAGATAATAGCAATCTTGCATGTACTAACACTGGGTATCAGTGGGAGGGGACTTTAAACTCTAATGTGATTGTCCATTGCCACTAACTTGATTGGTATTTTTTCTCATCTCTGGAATTTGAGGCAAGGCCCATTCCATCTACCTATTTTGTTTGCTTGATTCCATTATCTTTTGTTGTTGATATTTTTCTAATTTGCAACTAATTTGATCTTGGTTTTTTAATTAGGTAATCTCCCTGATAGACTGAGGGAATGCTGTAAACATAGTTTATCTTGACTTCAGCAAAGCTTTCGACAAAGTGCCCCATAATATCCTGATTAGCAAGCGAACTAGGTGTGGGCTGGATAGATCAAGTATCAGATGGATACACAATTGGCTACAGAATTGTACTCAGAGGGCGATGATTAATGGGTCTTTCTCTAACTGGGAAGATCTAACAAGTGGGGTACCCCAAGGCTCAGTCTTGGACCTGCTTCTCTTCAATATTTTTATTAATGACTTGGATGAGGGAGGGTAGGGAATGCTTGTCAAATTTGTAGATGATACAAAATTGGGTGGAATAGCTAATGCCCTATAATAGTTGTCCCCAACCTTTTTCCAACCACGGACCAGTTGAGAGGTGGAGTCCGTGCACACGGGGATATGGCATGTTCATGCGGGGGCATGGTATGCTTGTGCATGGCACGCTTGCAGCGATGGGGCATGCTCACACGCATGCTCGGTGCACGGTCATGGAGGGCGCTTGTGGGGGGGAGATCTGTATCCATGGCCCAGTCCTGCCTAGGTGACAGACCGGTGCCAGGTCGTGGACTGGGGGTTGGGGAGCACTGCCCTAGAAGACAGAAATAAAATTCAAAATGACCTTGATAGGGTGGAGCACTGGGCTGAAAACAAAACAATTAAATTCAACAGCGATAAGTACAAAGTACTGCACCTCAGAAAAAGAAACCAATTGCAAGTTACAAGACAGGGATACCTGACTCAGCAAAACTATGAGTGAAAAGGATCTTGGAACTGTCGTAGATCACAAGCTGAATATGAGCCAACAGTGTGATGTGGCTACAAAAAAGGCAAATGCTATTTTAGGCTGCATTAATAGAAGTATAGTTTCCAAATCCCACGAGGTGCTAGTTCCCCTCTTTTCAGCACTGGTTAGGCCTCACTTTGAGTATTGTGTCCAGTTCTGGACACCACACTTCAAGAAGGATGATAATAAATTGGAACAAGTTCAAAGGGGGGCAACAAAGATGATCGGGGGCTGAAAAGCAAGCCTTATGAGGAAAGGCTGAAAGTATTGGGCATGTTTAGCCTTGAGAAAAGAAGACTGAGGGGTGATATGATAGTACTTTTCAAATATTTGAAAGGTGTCATACAGAGAAGGAGCAGGATCTGTCCTCGATCATCCCAGAGTGCAGGACACACAACAATGGGCTCAAGTTAAAGGAAGCCAGATTTTTGTTGAATAACAGAAAAAAAATTGCTGTCAGAGCAGTACAACAGTGGAACCAACCTTGAGTGCTCCAACACTGGAGGGATTCAAGAACAACTTAGATAATGACCTGGCAGATATGCTTTGATTGTATTCCTGCACTGAGCAGGGGGTTGGACTTGATGGCTTTGTAGGCTCTTTCCAACTTCACTTTTGCATGATTTCTTCTCTCTTAGACCTCCAAGCAGCAAGCATGGAGGGTCTCTCCATATGTTGGAGACTCAATTTTCCTTTTTAAAAAATCCTTCTGACTGCAACTATGTATGGTTACTGTAAGTAAAGATACATTTTTCTGTATTCACGAAGGCTTTCATGGCTGGGATCTAATGGTTGTTGTGGGTTTTTCAGGCTCTTTGGCCATGTTCTGAAAGTTGTTCAGAACCCGAAAGGGTCACCATAAGTCAGAGTTGACTTGATGGCAAGAAATTATTAATATTAAATATCTCACATACCTTGAGAACCTCACAGAGGATAACATCAACAATTAACAGGATAGGCAGTTTGCTCTGTCAGTTCCCATATGAAATCAGCACACTTGGAAAGGCGAAAAGTTTCTGTTGGTCTCTCTTCTGTTCATCTTGTGAATGAGAAACCTGGAAAAAATATGTTTCAGCAGATGCATATGGATTATTGGGCTATATTGGTTATTATGAACTGGTTCTTATAGGAGAAGGGAAGCAAGATAATTATTTTAATTTAACACAATTAAAAAAAACTTTTTTTAAAAAAATCTTCATCTGGTATACAGAACTGCATTTCTTAAAAAGCTCCATTTTAGAAGGTCTCTCAGAGAAATTCTCTGAGAACTTCTCTGAGAGAAGCTTCAGAAGCTGAGAATATTCATGTTTATTTACTTCTTTGAACACTTTTTTCATACTTCAAATAGTGCTTTTATTGTGAGTTGAGCAATGGTTGAAAGCCATGGTTCTTAGGCACCTTATCATACACATGCCCTAGGACCTCCATCCAGGGTGTTAAACTGCGGGTGGCTCTGTTTTATAGCCATAGGTGGTTGGTTGAATCTCAGAGCCTAATGATGTCTCTACATCTGCTTCTGTTTAAGACAACCCCAGAATTGTGTGACATATTATTTTTGCAAGGAAACCTTCAGTAACATTTTTTTTCAAAAAAAAAAAATAAATTTCAAAGTTACATTGGGGAAAAGAAAAGAAGAAATATCCCCCACCAATATTTAAAACAAGTGTCAGGTGAAATTGCAGGGTTTCAGATCAATGTGTCATCTGCTGAAATGTGAGCAGCTGCTGCTTTTGTGGATGTCTTCCTTCCCCTGTTTTTTATTATAGCAACACTGATCTGTCATCTCCCTGATCTGTTGCACTGACAGGAATATTTGAGGTATCAGAGCAGGGAAGCTCAAGCTAGTCCAGTGGGAGACAGACAGAGAGCAAGAGAAGAGAAACAACTTGATGCTATCATATGCTATGCAGCTGAAATGTTATTGCCAGAGTGAAACTATTTATAGCAGGTTCAGTTGCAATGATGGGGTTCTGCAGTTCTAGACAAGTGGCTCTTCAAGTAGGGTTTTCCAATTCTGGCATTTAAGGAAGATTATATTGTATCATAGGGGGAAAAGAGTGAAGTATCCAGACTCTGATGGCCAGTTCTTCTACATAACTAAGTTTCCTAAATGTTTTCTTTTCTAGCAATGAAGATCAAGATTCAAGCTTATAGCCAGCGGTTTCTGGAGAAAGAGCAATACAATAAAGCAGCATACTCCAAAGCTTACTTTTTTGAATACAACTTCCAAAACCTACCAGCCAGGGTGGCCAATAGTTGTCTGAGAAATTCTTGGAGACGTAGTCCAAAAAAGTAACATTTCCAAGTTCTGAAAACTCCTAACCAAACATAATAGCAAACTTCTAAATACAAGTAGCCTAAGAGTATATTCTTATACATGTTTCTTCAGAAATCAGTCCCATTGAAATCAATACAACTCACCCTATGTGAAGGAGTAAGGAATAAGTCTAACTATCACTGCATGAGAGTGTAGTAATGTTATTGTGCTGGCAGATCAAACCAACATTCTACAAGGCAATTTGAAAAATTGAGACAGCAACACCAACAAAACCTTTGAAAGTGGTGTTTGTATCAGCATCAAATTTAGTACAGATGTAGCACACAGTCTGCTCTTGCACTAATTTGGAAGGAATGTAGGCTGCAGGGGCTGAAACACTGATCCTCAAAAAGAACTTTGAAAGGGATAAAACAGCAACTTTCTTATAAACTGAACATGTGTGGAACAGGCTTACTCCCAAGACCCTTTCAAAGTAGATACATTGTTGCAGCTTCATGGGCCAGGAAGGGAAATGTTTGGAGGGCAATAAAAGGTAACAGAAACAGTCAAAAGATGAGTTTGAAAATTGTGCTTTAAAGAAAGTAATGGAGTGACCATCTTCCAGAAAGGGACATTATGCTATACATCTCCAGGCAATTAGCAAGGTATGGTCTATATTACAAAAACACACAGCAGTTGTGTTTGTCCAACTGTGAGTGCTTTCAGTGAACATTTCTGAAACCAGGCTTTTGACACCAGCTTTCAAAGGGAAAATCAGTTCCAGGTCTGGGGCAATCTGAACTTCTGACCTTCCCAGTCAGGTTCCAATTAGTTGACTCTGAGGAGGATCTCTTTTTTTAACATATTATTTTTTATGACATACATACCTAGAAAGACAAATACAAAAAAGGAACCAAATAACAAACTAGAAGTACCTACAGATCAATGACACAAAGAAACTAACAAAACATACAGGACTAACAAAACATACAGTGGGGAGGCATTTCCCATACCAGCTTAACTATTGTATAAACTTCTGACTACAGAAATAATATATCCATGTGCATCTGCACATGCTGTATTCCACATCCCTATTTATATATCTAATAGAGTGTCTAAACATCCTAAATCTATATTTATTTATTTATTTATTATTTATTTATTTAATTTATATGCCGCCCACTCTACCCAGAGGTCTCTATAGAAAAGGTATTATAAATTCCCTCATCTGCATTACCATCCATCTGACTCTCATCATTGTAAGCCTAAGCACTCTTATAGTTCATACATATTTGATATTCCCATATACGTGCCTCCAAGGAAAACACCTAATATTGTTATTCATCATCGTCTAGTCTCCAAAATTCATATCTGGCCAAATTTGCTTATATATCTTCAATCAATTGATTTCTGTTATTTGTTCAGCAAGTAACTTCCTCCTTTCTAGTTTTTATTTATCAACTCCAGTGTCGTGAAACTGGGATTGGCCTTCTAGTCATCATTATACAGAGTATTATACAAAGTATTTTCCAGTTTTAAAATGCCATCTATAATATTTCTCCATAACATCCTCAAAACAATTAACTAGTTTTCCCCCAATACAGTCAGTGATACGATTTTGGAGTAGGGTAATGTATGGTCCCTGGTCGTGAAGTTCTGCCCGCAGCTTCACCCAATTCCCTCTCTTTGCATTTCCTCTTATCAAAACAATCTTGATATACATACTCCCTTCCCCGTCCCCCCTTTCGTTTTTTTTGGCATCTTTTGGAAAAAAGGAATGTCTCTCTTCTCCTCGCCTGTCTCCAATGACAGCGGCTGCTTCTTAATGGTTCCGTCCTGCTGGGAAGTGACCTCCCTCTCCCGCGTCAGAAGCTGTTCCCCGAGAGTTTGTCTACATTCTTTATCTTTGCTGTTGATCTCTCCTTGCTGAGCAGAAGGAGTCATGTCCAGATCTATTCTAATCTGGTCAATTTGCTTCTTTAAATGATTAATGATGTTCAGTTGGAATTCTTGAAGAAGTTCCTTAAGATAGTACGTCATGAGTTCCGATGGTGATTCTCCCCCTCCTTCCATGGCTGTAGTCATCAACAGGTTAATTGCTCCAATTCCCCAAGTGATTTATTGACTAATCCACACTTAAAGTCTTGTAATGGGGTGATTAACCACCTTGTGCCCGATACAGAGTCACTTAGGCTAAGTTGTGTGGAGTTATTTAGAGTTCTAAGAAGCCAGTTTCTCTAGGGGGAGGGTTCAGAAGGGAGAAAGAAGAAAAGCAGTTGGTTTCGTTTCTGCACTGTGGCTTAGGTGGAGAAAACTCCAGTCTTCAAGGCATCAACAAGTTAATGCCGCTTGAGACCTCCTTCTCATCAGGTTACCAATAATAGATTTATACTTATTACTTGCTGTGGTTTAACAGTAGTCCATTTATCTTCGTTCTGCAGTCAGATCATAAATCGCGATGCCTCCCCCTGAGGAGGATCATTTCTTAATTCTTCCTGGGCAAACAAGTATTGGTGCTGGGAAAGGGAGATGTTTGGTGCCTATATCCTGTCATAATTTCAACTATTCTACCCATCTTGCCACTTGTTAAAAACATCCCTGACATTTCTTTATTTATTTGACTTTTATATCACCCATCTAGATGAATCTACTCTGGGTGGTTTACAGTCTAAAAAAGCAATAAAATTTAAAAAATCAATAAAAAGACTAAAACAAACATAATTCAAGATGGAAAAACTTGAGTAATGTCAGGAGAGAAGACCTGCCTGAAGAGCCAGGTCTTCAGTTTGCTCTTAAAAACTCCCAGCAAAGGAGCCAGGTGGATCTCAGGGGGGAGGATGTTTGAAAGGCGAGGGGCCACTGTCAAGAAGGCCCAGTTTCTTGTTTTTCCTTCCAAACCTCTCTCATAGTTAAGCCTCTCAGCCACCCAGCCTGGATAGAATGAGTGACACATGTAGAACTAGGTGGAAGAAGGCAGACAGGTGTCGCAGTCCTAAATCATTTAGGGCTTTATGTGTAATCATTAGCAACTTGAAATGGATGCGGAATCTAATGGGTAACCAGTGTAAGGTGGCCAGAGTGGGGAAAATATGATGATATTTTTTTCACCCCAGTTAGTAATCTGGCTGCCATGTTCTGGACCATTTGAAGTTTCTGCATCAATCTCAAGGGAAGTCCCACATGGAGTGCATTGCACGAGTCTAATCTTGAGGCTACAAGTGCATGGACAAGTTTGGTGTGTGCCCCAACATCAAGATAGGAGTGCAGCTGGGCAAGCTGCTGAAGATGTAAATGGGCGGTGCAGACCACAGACGTTACCTAGGATTCCATGGTAAGCGCTGGGTCAAGATGGACCCCCCAAGCTGTGAACCACACTATTTGTGGTGAGAGTTGCTCTCCCAAAAGAGAGGGAGCTTCCCAACCCGCTGATGAGAGGGGTGCCCACCCTCAGGACCTCTGTCTTCTCCAGGTTCAGCCTCAGTCCATTCTCCTGCATCCATTGCAGAACAGCCCTCAGGCAGTGCTCAAGGGACATAACGGCATCCATTGCTAATGGAAAAAAGGAGATGTATGACATGAGGCACCACACCCCCGGATAATGCCCCCCCAGCTGCCTCATGTAGAAAGTAAACATCATTGGAGAGATGATTAAACCCTGCGGGACCCCACAATTGAGGAGTCATGAGGCCAATACATTCTCCCCAAGCTGGACTCTCTGAGCACGGTCCTCCAAGAAGAATCAGAGCCAGGCAAGAGTCAGACCACTGATCCCAAACTCAGAAAGCCTCCCCAGGAGGATAACGTGGTTGATGGTATTGAAGGCGGCTGAGATGTTGAGGAGAACCAACAGGGGCATTTTGCCTCTTTCAGCCTCCCTCCCTCCAGCAGGGTGACCAATGCCATTTCCACACCATGGCACGGCCTGAAGTCCAACTGAAACAGATCCAGGGCATTGGTTTCATCCAAAAGGGCTTGAAGCCGATCGGCCACCACCCTCTCTACTACCTTGCTAAGGAAAGAAAAATTGGCGATGAGCCTATAATTGCCAATGTTGTCTGTCGCCAAGCTCGGTTTCTTCCTAATGGGCTTAATGACCATCTCCTTCAGGGCAAGGGGAACCTTGCTTCCTTGGAGATACCCATTAATTATTGCAAGGGCCCATTCAGTTGTCACAGGCCTGGCTGCTTGGATTAGCCAGGCCAGGCAAGGGTCAAGGGAGGAGATGGTGGCATGACAGCGAGAAAGCACATTTGTTTCGTGCTTGGATTAGGTGGTTAACCAACGGAAAAGGAAATCAGTTTCTAGGATTTTCCTTTGCTTGGTGTCACTTTGTGAATGGTAGTAAGCACAAGAAGGTATCCTGTAGACCATTTGAAATGCTGACATTGGTGTTGTCAACATTCAGATTGCCCTTTGCTATGTAAAGCTTGGCAACCTTTTTCCTGCTTGCAATGTTCAGCAATATTGGGCCATTTTCTGGCATTTTGAATCATGAGAAGAGAAGCACAATGTCCCACATTCATAAACGGGGGGTTTCTTTGAACAATTGAATAGTTTTTATAGCATGCAGAACACAATCTAGCCAAATTAACCATATATAAGTCTCGTTAAATACATGGGAATTAGTGTTACACATGATTACAATGAAAATAAGTGGGACTTAAAGATGTTTAGGTAAAAGTAAGGGTAAAGGTTCCCCTTGACATTCAGTCCAGTCGTGTCTGACTCTGGGGGATGGTGCTCATCCCCGTTTCCAAGCCGTAGAGCCAGAATTTGTCCGAAGACAGCTTCTGAGGTCACGTGGTCAGTGCGACTAGACACGGAACGCTTTTACTTCCTCACCATGGTAGTACCTATTTATCTACTTGCATTTTTACATGCTTTTGAATTGCTAGGTTGGCAGGAGCTGAGACAAGCGACAGGAACTCACTCTGTCGCGTGGATTCAATCTTATGACTGCTGGTCTTCTGACCCTGCAGCACAGGCTTCTGCGGTTTAACCCGCAGTGCCACCACGTCCCTCTAAAGATGTTTACCTTTTGCTTATTCATGCATTTAACTTACTGAATACAGTTTACGGATATTTTGAAAAACTAAAGACACATGCCAATGCTCATGAATACCTTCAATGACTTTCAAACATGAGGAACAGTTTTACTTCTTGTAGTGCATGTGTTTAAAATAGGTCCCCTCCTTGTGCTAAGTGGCCTCTACCTTGTAGGCTGAGGCATTGCTCAATACAGCACCAGTGCTCCATTTCTGCCACCACTATGCTCAGCTGGAATCATTGCCTGACTGCAGATATCTCAACTTGGCCCGAATAGTTTCAGCAGTGAAGAGAAAAGACCCTGTTGGATAAGTCTTCCAGGACTGAGGGAGCTGAGAGCCTGCAATGTACAATGGGCCACGTATAATATTTTCAGCAGAAATATGATTTTACTTGTGAATCAAAAAGCTTTCAGATCCCATATTTCCAGCTATTAGACTATTAAGTGGAAAGCTACACTTGCTGAATCTTTGTGTGCATATACATAGAACAAGCCATGCTCTTTTACACTGGCTAAAATAGTCCAAAATGGTGTTCTCTGGCTGTATCATTAAAGCTATTTACAATTTTCATTCCGTTATAATAATGGGGGAAACATACTCTTTGGCAACTCTTTTCATGCATAACTACTCTGCAGTGCACAAGCAAGGTCAAGAGATATAGGGCCCTGGCTAGTCTCCCTTGCTAGATGGATAGGACTAAATCTATTTTTAACTAAATCTATCATCATCATCATCCTAGAACTGCCAGGCTGGAGGGGACCTTATAGATCCCTGAGTCCAGCCTATGTCAGGGAAGCAAAGTGGGGAACTGACCTCCCAACCTTTGGCTCTACAGCCAGAGACCTACACTACTGTGCTATCCAGAAGCTCATATTCTACTCTGTCCCATGGGTTCTAAGTGACAGAGAAATATCTCCAAATCTTTTTGCCCCTCCAAGGACTTACAATGTAAGAGACAGAGTTGTCCTAAATCTAAGTAAAATAATGGTTTGTGGAATAAAGGATAGCAAATAAAATATAACTGACAAATTATTTATAGCTATAACTAACTATAGATAAATAACAAAATCAAAATGGTTAAGAATTACTATTCCTTGATTCAATCATTAATTCAAAAGGAGACTTCAATCAAGAAATCAAATGAAAAATGGAGCTTTGGAAGGGCAGCCATGAAGTAACTAGGAAAAGTCCTTAAGACTAAGGATGGGTCATTGGAGATGAAGACCAATATCATCCATACTATAATAGTCCCAGTTTCTGTGAACAATATGAAATCTGGAGAAAGCTGATAGGAAAAACTAATTCATTTAAATGTCATGCTGGAGGACAGCTTTAGACTGCCAGAAAGACAAATAAGCGCATTCTAGGGCATATCAAGCCTGAATGGTTACTAGAAGCTAAAATGATAAAATGAACTGAGGCTCTCATCAGGAAAAGAGGAAGACTGAACATGGGTTGGATTCACTCATTAAAGAAAGCAATGACATCTGGTCTGCAAGCCTTCGACAAGACTGTCAATAATAGAACTTTTGTCTGTTGTCATTTCCTAGGGTTGCAGTTAAGTCGGAAGTGGCAGCCGAGAATAACAAATAGAGAGCTATAGATACAGAGACAGAATATTTTAGTCCCTGCTGTTATGGTCATTTGGAACTCTGCTCAAAGGGTTAGTGTACCTTTGAGCCCCAGGAATGCTCTTCCTCTCCAACAGCATCTTCCTCTCCAACTCTTACTATTGGGCAGAGTGAGGCAGCAGCTTCAGGTTGCAGACTTTGGATGCCATGGAAGGGTGGCATATTATTAGTTAACCAATTCACTATTTTAGTGCCAGGTGTGGATTGAGGAACTTGTGTTATTTTCTGCCTTAAGCACCACAATAACTTGCTTTGTTTTTGGTACTACATGACAACACATTTATAGACCGCCGCTAGATCTGAGTGGTGCTGGATGCCATTTTGTTGCTTTGCCTTAGGCAACAAAATATTTTGGACCTTCCCTGGCACCATCTAGCCATTGGATAAAGTGCTGCAGGGTGGATGGGGCAACATGAATAGAAAAACAGTGATTTCCTCAAAGCCAGCAAAAATGGCTGGAGGCATTTGAGAGTAAATTGGAGAACTATCTGTCAGATCTGCTTTGATTTGGATTCCTCTGGTTGAGCAGAGGGTTGGATTCGATGGACATCCAACTCAATTATTTTATCATTCTATGATTCTGTGTCTATACTTTTATTGCCAAGCCTGAGTGTCTAGGTGTATTTTAATGTCTATGCATTATTAAGATCAGAAATATGCACGGGGAATGCAAACAATTATTGTAAGATCAGAAGCGTTTGCCTATTTAGAGTGAAAATCTTCCATAAATAAGTAAGCATCTGGTGTTTTAGAAAGACCATATTTATCAATGAGATTTGTACAGACTGTATAAAAGTCAAATATAATGAATAATGACTTTTTAACACCTTGAAAAGCAGGTACCTTGAATATTTGTTGTTTCGTAATAGTTAAAGATTTTTCCTTGTACGTAATTACCTACCCTGATCACTATTATGTATGTATGTGCATGGTCCGTACAGCCACAGAGACAGATGGACACATCCTAGCTTTTTATGACTCTCGCTGCCAACAACTTGATCTAGCAGAGACACCAGTGTGTTAGGCCATTCTTTCTCCACATAATTGCCCTGCAACATTGCTTTCACCTTTGAAAACGGATTTTAATTTAACAACAAGCCATTGATAGACCTCAGTTACATGTTGTCAAGTGAATTCTGAGCTATAGTGACCCTTTCTGGATTTTTCTAGGTATAGAATGCTCAGTGCTGGTTTAAATGTCATGCTGGAGTGTCCTGGTAGTGTCCTGGGATGGTGCAACATGTACAAAGCTGCACAGGTAAACTCTTCTCCTTGAACGTGAAGTGGGGGATCAAACCATCAACTTCTGTAGGAATTGGTTGCCAATCCATTGCAGCAACCTGTAACCAAAAATGTTCTCTACATTGCGTATTTTTGTGTTCTGGGTAGAAGAGAGTCCTAGATTCCTACTTCAGTACAGTTGACACTCTTTTTTGGCACAAGATATACGACATGCTCAAGACTTCTCTGTTAGTACTGGGACAACTTAGAGGTCTAGAGCAGGAATGGACAGACTGCAGGCCTGCAGAGTCTACTTTTGAAAAGCAGAGCCCTGTGTAAAAGATAAACACACAGCATTACAAAGAATCTCAGCCCCAGAATTGGTTTTGAACTGATTAAAATTCAGAATTGAATGGAATCCATAGTTCTTTCAGGGGAAAAGTCATAAGAACACAAGAAGAGCTCTGCTGGATCAGCCAAGGGCCTGTCTAGTCCAGCTTCCTGTATCTCACAGTGGCCCCACCAGAAGCCTCTGAGAACACATGAGACAACTAGATACCTGTCTCTGATACCACTCCCTTCCATCTGGCATTTTGAAGTCCCTTCCTTTTAAGCCTGGAGAGTATACACCCCCATCATTGCTTGTAACCTGCAATGGACTTTTCCTCCAGAAATCTGTCCAGTCCCCTTTTAAAGGCATCTAGGGCAGATGCCATCACAACACCCTGTGGCAAGGAGTTCCACAAACTAACAACATACTGGGTAAATAAATATTTTCTTTTGTCTGTTCTCACTCTCCCAACACTCAATTGGAGTGGATGTCCTCTGGTTCTGGTATTGCATGAGAGAGAAAAGAGCTTCCCTCTATCCACTTGATCAGTCCCCTGCATAATTTTAGACATCTCAACCATGTCCCCCCTAAGGCGCCTTTCCTCTAGACTATAGGGCCCCAAACATTGTAACCTTTCCTCATAAGGGAGGTGCCCCAGCCCAGTCATCATTTTAGTCACTCTCTTCTGCACCTTTTCCAGTTCCGCTATGTCTTTTTCTGTGGTGTGGCAACCAGAACTGTACACAATACTCCAGGTGTGGCCTTACCAGCATTTTGCACAATGGCATTGTAATGTTGACAGTTTTATTTTCAATCCCCTTTCTAATGACACCTAGCATGGAATTGGCCTTCTTCACTGATGCCACACACTGGGTTGACACTTTCATCAGGCATACCAAGATCTCTTTCCTGATCTGTCATGGACTGCTCAGAACACATCAGCTGATTATTAAAGTTTTGATTTCTTTTTTTTTGCCCCAATGTGCATTACTTTACATTTTCTTATACTGAAACACATTTGCCATTTTGCTGCACATTCTCCCAGTTTAGAGAGATCCTTCTGGAGCGCTTCACAATCCCTTCTGGTCTTCACCACCTAGAAAAGTTTCTGCAAACTTGGCCACCTCATTTCTTATCCCTGTCTCCAGATAATTTATTAACAGGTTGAAAAGCACTGGTCGCAGGACAGATCCCTAGGGCACACCACTTTTACCTCTCTCCATTGTGAAAACTGCCATGACACATACTCTCTGTTTCCTGGTTCCCAACCAATTCTCAGCCCATAAGAGGACCTGCCCTCTCATCCCCTGACTATGGCGTTTTCGCAGCAGAGTTTGGTGACCATGTCAAATGTCTTCTGAAAATCCAGATAGACAATATAAAGTCTACTCTTAGTTACAACAAAGTCTGTCCAACAGAGCTAAGCATGCATCCACACCTCTCTGCTTTCAGTCTCTGTTAAAGACCTTTGTCAGGGTATAGAATTTTATAGGCCTGAACCTATATATGTTTTATTAACGAGCTGCCATTATGTGCAGATGAGAGAAAAGCTGAATCATCCTAAGCTGATGCAATGAGGTGAAACCAGAAAGAGCCCAGGTGCAGAGATGAGGTCACCTGGAACCCGATTGGACTGAACAGAGACAAGATTATGTATAAATATGGACTGTGTCTGTGATATGTTCTCTTCTTCTGATGTGATTTTCTGCCACGCATGCTGTCGGACTGTGTGAAGACTTCTAGATGTGCTGTAGAGACCTGCCTGTATATAAGTGTACATATATGTAAATATAACCGTCAAAGAAGAACTGGTAAAGTGTCTTCATTTACTCTGCGCCAGAAGCGTAACAGAGGTTATGGGCCCAGAAACGTGCGCTGCACAAGACAGACGGTGGTGAGTAAACGTGGGTGAAGTAAATAAATGAAGGAAGAGAGCAAAAGTGACAGTGGCAGTGAAGTAGAAGACTTGGGAGAAGACAGTTCGTCTGTTAGCCCAGGAGGGGAAAGGAAACAGAGAACTGCGAGAGAAGGCAGGATGGCATACAGCACGGGAGGAGTAGGAGGCTTGGCCATAAATAGACTGAATGGTAAAAAATACAGGACATGGGCAGTCAAAGCAGAAATGTTATTACGAAGAGAGAGCCTGTGGTCTTATGTGAGCCGTCCTCCAGCCCAGTTAACAGAAGAGCAAGAGGAAGAGCATGAGAGAGCTCTGAGTACTATTATTTTGTCCCTAGAAGATGAAGAATTAGTGCATATACAAGGACTGAACACAGCCAAGGCGGTCTGGGACAGACTGAGAGGCATCTATCTGAGAGAAACAGCAGGCACAAAGATTTCCCTAACCAGGAGGCTTTATAAATGCCAAATGAGGTCTGGGGAAAGTGCCTCAAATCAAACCATGAAGGGACTGTTCAATGAACTGCAGTTAATGAACGTTGTTTTCCCTGAGGAGCAGAAGGTTTACCTGATTTTGAGTAGTTTAAGTTCAGAATTTAACATGCTTATTACAAGCTTAGAAAGCCTTTCCGATACACAACTAACTCTTGAATATGTAACAAGCAGAATCTTGCAGGAGGAGGAACACTGGAAAGAGAGATTCCAAGCTGCAGAAGAAAGCCACGTGGGAGCTGACCGGGAGAGACGGAGACGGAGTCCAGACGGCAGCGTGTCCCGAAGACGAAAGCCAGAGACGAACAGAGAGCAACGTGGGCGTGCCATGATGATCAAAGCCTGTTACCAGTGTGGGTCCAGAAATCATTTGCAAAAAGATTGTTTGAGAGGAGAGACGTTTCCAAACAGAAAGGATTCCAATTACAAACACTCTGCAGAGAGCAGCAGCAAGAGATCGGTCTCTCTTGTCAGCAGAAAAACAAGAGATAACTTCAAGGACACCCACTCAGCTGAATGGCTAATTGACTTGGGGGCCGTAAATCATTTGACTAACAATGTAGAGATGTTTTGTTTTCTAGGAAAGATGGAGCTGAAGAACGTGATGCTGGCAAATGGACAAAAAGCAGACGTAACAGGAGAAGGAAGAGTGTTTGTTTCCAGTCTGAAGTTGGAGATAAGTAACGTGTTACTTACACCCACAATTGATTATAATATTCTAAGTGTGTCAGCACTCGATAAACAGGGGGTTTGTGTAATGTTTGAAAAAGGAGAATATATAATTAAGAAAAATAACAAAGTAGTGGCCAGAGCGAAGCAAGAGGGCAATTTATACATATTAAAAGGCCAAACACACAGAGACACACACATGGTACACAGAAATGAACCCCAACATGACAATTGTATACACTTACTACATAGAAGACTGGGTCATATAAACTTTAAGACAGTGCAAAAAATGGAAAATATGGCTAGAGATGTGAACATAAGAGACTGTAAGAATTACCTGGACTGTCAAATTTGTAAGCAAAGCAAAACACAAGTTGCCCCAAAAGGGAGACAGAGTACCAGAGACACAAATAGACCATTTGAATTGGTACATGCTGATCTAATAGGGCCATTTCCACCTTCATTAGGAAAGGCAAAATTTGCATTGGTAATTGTGGATGATTATACACGATTTTTGTTTTGTTTCACACTGAAATCCAAAACAGAAGTTTTTCAAACATTTAAGAATTGGCTTAGATCAGTTGAACGGTGCTTTGGCGCAATTGCAGACTGACCGAGGTACAGAGCTAACAAATACACAATTCCAGAGGTGGTTAGAATCCACAGGAATCAGACATAGAAAAACAAGCCCTTATAGTCCATTCCAGAATGGAGTGGTGGAGCGAAGGAATGGGGTGTCCAGAACATGAAAGATGCACTGCTGGCTGACGCAGGGTTGCATCATGCACTTTGGGCAGAAGCTTTGAAAACTGCGAATTTTTTAATTAACAGAATTTGGTCATCCGCGATAGATCAAACCCCATATTATTTACTGTTTGGTAAGAAACCTTGTTTGAAGTATTTAAGAGTGTTTGGGTGTACTGCTTGGGTACATGTGCCAAAGCAACTCAGGAGAAAAGGTCAAGCGAAAACAAAGAAAATGAGGTTCCTGGGTTATGAGCCTAGCTCAAAGGCGTATAGATTTCTAGATGGTGATAGAAGCGTTGTAATTTCTAGGTCTGCCAGTTTCAATGAGGGGGAGAACTGGGACAAAGTACACGCAAATTCACAATTATACATTCCAGTGAGTGAAAAAAGAAGAGGTCAGTTTAGACAGAAAGAAACACATGAGCAAGACACGAGGTCCTCTGCTGATGAAAATGGAGAAGATGAAGATGGAGAAGTTATTGAAGAACACGAAGAACACGAAGAAACACATGTTAGCGAGGTTAGTGAGACAGAGGCACAGACAGAAACACAAGGTCCCAGAAGGTCCCAAAGGACAAACAAGGGTATACCACCCAAGAGGTTTGGAATGGGTGGTGTGAGAGTGTGTCATGTTTATATAGAACCAAAAAATTACAAAGAAGTTTTAGAACTTCCTGCTTTTGAAAAAAGAAAATGGTTAGAGGCCATGGATGAGGAAATGAAGTACATGAAGAAATGTAAGGTGTTCACAGATGCAAAGGTGCATACAGAACACACAGAGGTTACAGGTAACAAGTATGTGTTAAAATTAAAAGTTAAAAAATAATGTGTAAATGTGTTGGGATTATGCTGTGTTCAGGCATAAAAAATTAGGAGGGGTGTCAGGGTATAGAATTTTATAGGCCTGAACCTATATATGTTTTATTAACGAGCTGCCATTATGTGCAGATGAGAGAAAAGCTGAATCATCCTAAGCTGATGCAATGAGGTGAAACCAGGAAGAGCCCAGGTGCAGAGATGAGGTCACCTGGAACCCGATTGGACTGGACAGAGACAAGATTATGTATAAATATGGACTGTGTCTGTGATATGTTCTCTTCTTCTGATGTGATTTTCTGCCACGCATGCTGTCGGACTGTGTGAAGACTTCTAGATGTGCTGTAGAGACCTGCCTGTATATAAGTGTACATATATGTAAATATAACCGTCAAAGAAGAACTGGTAAAGTGTCTTCATTTACTCTGCGCCAGAAGCACATTTTCTGATTTATAAACACCAGGCACTGTTTCAGTAACACCTCTGGTTTTTATTGTCAGTTTTTCTGACTACTACTTTCAATCTATTATACACTATTCTTAGATATCTGACATGAAGCTCTTGACATGGTAGTAAGGAAAAAAAATAAAGCAGTAGTATGATTTGGAACGGGAAGAAGTAATTTTGTTGCTGCCATTGTGAAATAATGTACTACAGATCACCCAGAAATTTACCAGTAGATCTAGATATCGCTTCTGCCCACCTGTGGTCTAGAGAGGGCTCATCTAGTATGTGTTTATGGTTAGAGTGGTTCATCCTCTTGGTCAATGCAGATGTGAGAGATTCAGCCCCTTAGACTGAAGAAGATCACTATCCAGGTGTTATGTAGTTCCCTTAAGTATTATCCATGATCATACACAGAACAACTTCCATCTTCCATCTCCCCATATGGTAAGGAGGATTGTGGTCTTGAAAAATTGGTCTTAAACCAGCGAGATATTTGGTGGGTAGAACCAGGTAGATCAAATGTATCATGTTGGGGGGGAACTAATATCAAAACATCACTTAGCTGACTCAGTTTTTAAAGATGACTAGTAATATATCCCTTTCCTTTCCTTTAAAGAACAACAACAACATGGCTCAATGGTTTTGGTTTCTAGCTTTGGAGCCAGAGGTCAGAAGTTTGATTCCCCACTGTGCCTCCTGTGGGTAGAACCAGCCTGTGTGGCCTTGGGCAACTTGCAGAGTCCCAGAATGGCCCCAGAAGAACAAGGGAATGATAAACTACTTCTGAGTATTCTCTACGTAGAAAACTCTGAATTGACTTGGCGGCATATGATGATGATGATGATGATGATGATGGCCAGTCTTTAAAAGAAAGATAGCAAGTCATCAGTTTGAAAGTCTGCTTTTCAGAGAAGCTTTCTTTTCAAAGAAACAACTTAAAGTTCCAAGTCAAGAGTGGGCAATCTGTGGTTCTCCAGATGCAGGTTCTCTCCATCAGCCCTTGGTATCATAGCCAATGGCAAGGAACTCTATGGGTTACAGTCCAACAAATGGGAATTGGCCCACTTCAGTCCCTGTGTCTCACATGGAGCACGACAGTCACTAATCTCACCTTAGAAAGATCTGATGAGAGACCACATGACACGTGCTCCCCCTTTCCAATGTCCTATGGCAATGGCTGGAGATCAACAGCTTTCTAGTCAATAAGTGCTGGCTGCAAATACCACATTGCCTGCACCAATCGGATGTGGCAACTGCTGCTTCTCTTAGTTTTGTTTTGTTTTTCTCTTAGCATCACTTACTAGCCCTCTTGACAGTGCCTTCTTCCAGTGCTCATGGCCTATGAAAAGGAGGCAGGGAGTGACATTGTCCCACTGGGACTGGGCAAAGGACTAGTGATTTCCCCACCGCCACCATCATGTGAGACATTGTGATGGTCTTGGACAGCTGGGTGTGGCCTCATTTTGGTGTTTATGGCTTATTAAATCAAAGCTTTCATTGCAGTGTCTGCCCTGCTTCTTCCAAAGACAGATAGGCAGAGTCCTAACATTCATTCTTATATTTCCTGAAATAAGCTGCTTGATGGACCTGCTTCCCAAACAGAAAAGGATCTTTCTGAGCTTGCCATTTTTTTTTCGGTGGGAGCATTTTCTGTCATTCTTTTCCTCCTTTTCCCCCCTCCTTTCTTTTTTCTTGGACTGGACAGTTCAAAGCAGTGTTCCCATTTCAGGCAATCTTTCGATCCCTGAAAGAGAGCTCCGCCATATCTTCAGCTCGGAGACAGGAAAGGGCTGAAACAAAGGCTGGAAAAGTTGCTCTCTTGCATTGTACCTCCAGCAATCTCGCAGCAAGGACGGCCAACGTTCCAAAAGAGCAACTTTCGCCAAGCTCTGACTGAGACTCAAGAGAAGCTCCCGTCAGAATCCCCTTTCGGCCCAGCCAGTTAGAAGAGAGGCGCGATTCGAACCCGCGGCTTCCGCGGATGAAAGGACTCCCCAAAGGTGGCACCAGCCGACGGAGCGCCTCTTTCCCCGCTCGGGTTCCTCCCTGCCTCTGCTTCCCGGGCCTGAGGCGCTGGAGCTACGCGTGGAGCTGTCCGGTGCTGAAACGCCTGGCGGGCGCCGGAGAGACGCGAGGGTCGCGAAGCCGCTCAACCCCGACGCCCCCGGACCTCGGCGGGCAGGCAGGCAGGCAGGCCGGCTGGGCGGCCGGCCGAGCGAGCTCCTCGCCTCCGGCAGCGCAGCAATGCCAGCCGGTGTGTCAACAGCCCCCTTCCTCCCGGAGGTTTCCACAGAGCAGACGGCGCGTTCCTCCTCCTCCTCCCTCTCCCCAGTTCGCCAATTCCTGGGTCCTCGAGGGAGTCGCCAGAGCGCCCCTCTCCCGTCCCGCCACCCTGTTTAAACCAGGTTAAACTGCCCGCCCTCATTTCCTCTCCAGGTCATAGACAGGCGGGCTTTCCCACTGTACTTAGGAGATGATTCGGTCACGGGGAGAGCCCGCAGGGAGGCCGCCGGCTCTGTTTGCCCGGGGCTTAGCGCGGCGCCCTCCAGCCTCCTCTCACCCGCCGGCCCGCCCGCTCGCGCCTTCCCACCGTCGGAGCGGAGGGGCCTCCCCGTGGCTGGGACGCTGAAGGGCCGCCCCCGGGGAGGGTGTGCGGGGCGAGGGTGGGATCGAGGACTCCGGGGTGCCTCCGGCTCTCTCGGGCTCCCTCGGTCTGCCCTCTCCCGCCTTGCCCCCGGCAGCCCCGTCCCCCCAGTCTGGCGAAGAAGCCCAAGAAGGGCTGGAAGCCCCCTAATGATTGGATGAGGCGCCATTACATCATATTTTTTTTAATCTTCCTGAGCTGCCGAGCTGCTTTTTCTTGCATTGGGAAGAAAAGTGCGAGCGCGCCAGTTAGTCGGAGCGGGAAGCACATCTGGGGAGGAGGAAGAGGAGGAGGAGGGGGAGGAAGGCAGCCTTGGGCGCGCGCGGTCCCTCCCCCCCCCTGCCGGAGCGGTGGCCAGTCCTTGCCCGAACTCCTTCCCAGCCCCAGGTGGCCAGCGCGGAGTTTGGAGGGCGGGGAGATGCTCCGGAGGATGTCCCGCCGAGCGGATCCCGGAGGGCAAAGACGCCGCCGCCGTAGCCGCCGCTGATCGGCGCCTGCCGCTGCCCAAGTGCGGGGGAACATGGGCTTCGAGAACGCCACCGACAAGCGCTGGGGCATGGCTGGTAAGTTTCGTCCGCCGAGAACGGACGCTCGGCGCAACTGCAGGAGCCTTTCCCCCCCCCTTTCCCCCACCCCAAACCCAGCTTGCAAGAATGCTTCCTTTCATCCCCTCCCCCCCCCGCAGGCTTTGTTTGGCCTGATCCCGACCCGACTTCTGTCGCCCGGGGGCGGGAAAGTGAAAAAGACCGCTTCGGAGACGGCGAGGAAACGGATCCGTCTGGATCAAGCGGATTCTTTCCTTTCTGCCTTTTCCGTGACGAGAGATTCTCCTGAGCGCTGAAGGCGTGTGTGTGTGTGTGTGTGTGTGTGTCGAGATGGGATGGTTGACGGGCGACCTTTGCTCCCGAGAAAGGCCCTTCGGGGGTACCACTTGGGGGAAAATGCCAGGGGTCAGGGGCAAAGGGAGGGAGGGGTCACGTGGCATCTAGGGAGAAGCAAAGAAAAAAAAATACATCACACTGGACGTGGAGGGCGAGGGGTGGGGTGGGGTGGAAATGACCTCCAACAGGGGATTGCCGGCGGGGCACGGGATTGTTTGCTTCCCCGTCTGAGCTTGAAGCCCAGGAGCGTTGGGGTGGGGTAAGAGGGGGAATCTCCTTTCTTTAATGCTAGTCACCCCTCCCCGTCCCCGCACCTGCCCAGGCTGTGTCTACAGTGGCCTCCTGGCACCGTCTTGCCGTCTTTTGCTCTTCATCTGTCTCTGCCCTGCACAGCCAATGTCTGCTGTGGGGGCGTCCTTGACAAACGAATGCAAGACATCTTTGATGAGGAGGAGCACCCTCTGAGGCACCGGCGGCCCTTGCCCTCCGCCCCAAGTCTTCCCCTTTACCATCCAGCATCAGGATAGCTGATGGATGTCGGCTCCAAGAACTCTGATTGCCATCCCCACACCCCACAGGGTTGTCTTCACTCACAGAAACAGTCATGCCACAATCAAGTCTCAGAGACGGGGAAGGAAGGCGTCAGGAGTTGGGTTTGAACCATGACTGGCCACATGTTCCCACTGTCAAGAGTTTGGCCCTATAAATATTTGCTAGGCCTGCTCTCCCATTCCTGTAAGGGGGCATAGCTGTCTTGCAGGCTCTGACTACAGTAAGGTGGAAATACCTTCATTATCCAATACAATCTTGCCAGCGTTCGGGTCAACACCAGGACAGTTATAGGGCCCTCTTTCCACTCATCTCCCCCTCCCTCATCACCCCAGTGCCTCACAGCAGATCTGGAGTTTCCCAAGCTTTCAAAATAATGAGAAAGACAGACAGAAAGACAGAGATGAGCAAAGCCCTGTTTCTGTGGGAAAGCTTTCCGGAGACAACTCTCCTGGCAACAAAGTGTCTGAATATGGAAATTACCTGAGGATTAAAGTGACTTCAGAATTGGATTCCTTGATTCTAGTTGTAGCATTCCAGGAACAGAATTTGGGATTATGTAAATATGGATCATCCTTTTTGACAAAAGCAGGGCTCCCGGAGCTACTAACTAGGAGAACAGGAGTAGATGCTGCTGTCCCCTTGCACCTTCAGTGTGTTGCTTTTGAGAGAACCTTGGGGAGGTCAACTTTGCCTCAGCCAACGTACATAACTAAAACGCAGGACTGAGAAAAGGAGCAGCTGTTGGTAAAGAACACACAGGCAAAGTTCACTGAGGCTCATTTAATGAAGTTTAGTTGATTCTCATCATTTTTTCACACACAAATCCTTCTGAATTCACAGTAAGATCACGAGATATGAACAAGGTTATGCCCTCAGTTGCTAACAATGGGACAGATTCAGATTCAGGCAATGTGCAACATTGCTGACAAAAGGAGACTTCCCTGCATGTAGCCGTTCTGTCAGAGGAAGATTCTGGATCCAGCCCTGTGACTTCAGTAGGAGACAGAAATTACTTTTTTTTCACTCTTATAGCAGTCATCCATTTACATGATACTGATTAGGAATTTGTGTGCAAATTGTGGATGCTGCCCCAAGAAGACTACAATCTTAATTTCAACAGTGGAGGAAGGACGTACTGTATGGAGGAAAGGAAGAAATGAGGTTAATTGTGAGAGGGTGAGCATGGCAGAGGCAAGAAAAAAGTTGGCAAAAAATAATTCAAATCAATTAAGGACAGTTTTAGTACATTATATAGCATATTTTGTCCTGTTAGGAACTACTGCTATTCCAATGATCTGTATGTGTACTAATTATACATTGTTGCTACATATATGATTTTTCTACAGGGAAGTAACAGTAAACTTATACCAGAATAAGTTCCACTCATGCAGAATAACTGCAGTTTCTTGTTGGATTTACAGGAGTATTTAGAAGATGGGGAAGTGCTCCACTGACTGCATAGTCCTGCCACTATTCTACACCCAGGCATGACCCTGTGATGACCCTTGGTCTTTGGGGGGCCCCTCCTACTTAGATTGTGTGGCCATCTAGAGAGGTTATGGCAGGTGAGGCAGGTATTATTTTGACTACCGTGTTATTGTCCCCTAAAAGAAGCCATGCATGTTCGTGAAAAGTTGGTGGCTTTTTTTAACTTAAGTCAAACAATGTCAAACTAGAAATTGAAATAGAAATTTATGAGAAGACTAACTGAAGGAAGATCATTTTTGTAGCTGACACTCAGACAACCTGTAGAACCTTGGAAAAACAGTTGCAGACACTTGCTTTTTGCTTCTCTTATTCCCTGCATGCAACACAGTCAAAAGCACAGGTTCAGAGTTCAGCCTGATGCCCCCTTCGGCTTTGCAAGGTGTCCCCTTCAGCTCCACACAGCAACCTGTTCCTCTTGGCAATCTTGGCAACTGCCCAGCTTGCCCACCCCAATAGCCAGCTCTCTCCATTTCAGAGCTAAAAAGTTGAGATTCCAAGCTCCTCAGGCTGACATATAAATAGTAGTTTTCACAGCAGTTCTAGACACATATCTCTGTGCAACGGGACCTGCATTGGTGGCAATGCAGTCGTGCACACATCTACATAGAGGTGAATTCCTCTTGAGTCCAATAGAGAAGTGAAAGACCAAGGTGGATCACCTCCACCTCAACCCCGCCTCCTTTACATTCTTCTCTTTCTTTTCAGCCTACCTTTACTCCTGTGGAATCTAGAATTAGATTTCTTTTTAAGGATTTTGCCATCCCTGCACTGATTCCTTATCTCAAAACCCTAGCCATTCATTTTATCCTTGTGTACCTTTTGATTTAACCCATCGCTGTGGTGTTGCCCAGAAGCCCTTTCTTTCTGTCGCTGTATACATTGGCGGGTGTAAAATGACTCAGAGCAGTCTTGGGTAAATAAGCAGAACAGAAATATAACATGATGTTCTAACCATCACGGTCCTCTCACTGCGGTCCTGTTTAAACAATGGCCTAATTTGGTGTAATGCTCACATTGTTCATTTTGACGGCAGCCCATTATGAAAGTGTTGAATTTAGTGACATGAGAGTAGGAGCCTCTTGGCATTCTGGCATCAGAGCAAACACCTGGCTCTCAGTGTTTTGTTTTGTTTTGTTTTTTGTTTTAAGGAGACGTCTTTTTACAGCACCAAAGTGTCTACACTTCAGCGGCCATATTTCAAATAAACATCCTTATTCTCAGAAGTCAGTAAGAAAGCAAACAGTGTTGGTTATGATGAACGTCATTGGTGGAAGTTGAACAGTTCATGAGTTGAAATCTGATTAGGTTAGATAGGGTCGCCTGCACACAAATAAAGTGAAATAAAAACATCTGGTATCTCTCCTTACCACACCCACATTAGTGTTGGAAAGGAAAAATATTAACCAAATGCCATTTGCATGTAAAAATAAATGTTCTTGTGATGTTGAAGATCTTTATGTGAGCTAATTTAGGCCAATTAAAGACAAATGGAATTTTTAACTCACTAGAAATAATTCAGGTTTGGAGATTTTTCAAACACTGCATTTTTAAAAAAATGACATAGATAATTCCAGTTTTTCCAGTAGGTTTCCATACATCAAACTTTTTGTTTCAGTGCTGTTTATTTGGTATATGTTGGGGGTTGATGGTGGCAGCTTTGTTTTGCTTTCATGCTAACAATACAATCTGAAATAATAGATTGAGCCAGAATGTGTTGTGGAGATGTCTCTTAAGTTTAAGCATATGGGACCATTTTCAAGGTTAGTTCAGAAAATTCAAATCTGATTAAAAAGTCAACTTCAGCATGCTAAAAATGCTGCAGCCGAAAAGATACCCAAGGCGATAATTTATTTCTGCCTTCTGGCTCTTAAACAGCCGTGTAACCCATAGGGCATCTCTGTATAGCTTATTTTGATTTTAAATTGGTTTAGCCATCACAGTTTACCATTTGAAAAACCTGTCCATCATAGTTAGCTGTTGAAAAATTTCTAATAAACAGACCAGCTTGCAGAATTTTATTTTCATGGTTCTTGGTCATTATTCAACCAGCATATATCTCCTCTCCCCATGTTTGTGTACTGTACATGCATGCACACACACAGAGAGAGACAATGATCATTTCAAGAACAAAGAGGAAGCTCCTTTTACAGGAAAACCACTCCTGCTTTCAGAAAAATCTCTGTCTCAAACAGATGGGACATGTGAACTCTGCACTTTCTAAAACTTATGCACCATCAGTGAAAGGCCTGTTGACAAAGAAGGCAATCTTATATCTAACCTGATCATATCTAATTCTATGGAAAAAGACACAATTGTCTAAGTACATAGTATTGCTCCATCGAGAAACGGATTGTCTTACTTTTAGTTTGGATCTAACTGGGAAGTCTAAAACAGAATGGAAAACTCAGCTTAGCAGCAGAACTGGGCTTACTATTTCCATTTTGGGTGGTGGTGGGGAGAGAGATTGACTGATAGACAGACGAACAGGGCAAGTGACAGACAGACAGGCATACAAAATATGAGAGAGATGAATATCCTCAAGTGGTGTCTGGATTTCTAGAGGGATAACCTTGTTAATCTGTCACAACAAGAACAACATACACATGAAGTGCTATGCTGGGTGATAAGTAATTCAGAAGATGTTTCATGCATCTGATGAAATGGATTCTGGTTCATGAAAACTTATGCCATAAGAAATATGTTAGTCTGAAGTGCCATCGTGTTTGTTGTTCTTGTTGTTTAAGAAGAAAGGTGTCCATCTGTCAGATATGTGGATTCTGAGCTACATACAAACTGAGGCCACAACATTCAATCTTTTAATGTCTGGGTGTAAGATTTAGGAGGTATTCAGAGGCCTGGTTATTGAGCAGAAGCACTTACCACATGAAGGAATTGATTTCTCTAAGAAAACTGCCCTGGGCTTTGATTTTGGTTGTCAGATTTGTCACTCACCCCATCTAGAGAAACTGACAGATGATACAGACAACTATGATCTGATCCTGAAGGAATATACTGTAAAATCTAGGCAGGGTTGAAAGACGGGACACAGTTACTACAGTGGAGACTGGCTCTGTGAATGTGGGCTAATACAATACTCTTAAATAGGTTATCTTGGTTTAGACTTAAACTGACCTTAATGGATGAGTGTGATTTTTTTCAGTGTAATTTATTTTTAATCTGTATTAAAATGATGAATCATTGATGTGATGCAGTTACTAGGGGTGTTGCAGAAAAGGCGATGTTTTCATGCTAAAACTTGCTGCCTGCTAGGTTCCATTACTTTGTTCATTGAAGATATCTGATGAGGGTCATATAAAACTTCACTTTATTTCTCACTTGAGAAAAATAAAACAGGCTACTTTTCACTTTTGGTTTGTTTCCTTGCAATACTGGGTTCAAAGCCTAGCGGCACATCAGTAATATTATTACCTAGAGATATTTTATGAGCTATTTCCACAGATTTAACAAAGGGTGCTTGCTATTGCTAGTTTTGTTTGAAACAGCAAAAGTCAGTTGGATAAAGAGAAGCAATCATGCAATAGATTCTTCTCTTCTGGCTTCCCAGGGTAAGCACTCTTTTCCAGATGTGTTTCAGGTCATAGTTGCTTAGGCCCTGAATTTTCTGCATTGTGTTTTAGGGTAAGAAGATGGAATTAAAATGTGTCCCCACTTTTCATGCACAGGGAAGGCTAGTTTCTAGATTTAGGCTGTTTCTTGCTTTAGAATGGAAAAGGGGGGGGTTATTGTCAGACTTCGTTTATATAATGTCACAATGGCTGAAATCTTTTTGCTTACCATAGCAAGTCATAACTAGAGTAGGCCCATTGAATCAGTGGAGATTTGTTGAGTCAACACTTCCATAAGTTCCACCGATTGATTCACTGGGCCTCTTCTAGTTGTGACTTATTACTCTAAACAGTAGGACTTCGTAGAATCACAGAATAATTGAGTTGGAAGAGGCTTATAAGGCCATTGAGTCCAAACCCCAGCTCAATGCAGAAATCCAAATCAAAGCAGATCTGACAGAGAGTTGTCCAATTTTTTTCTTGAATGCTTCCAGCATTGGAATGCTCACCATCTCTCGAGGTAATTGGTCCCACTGTCATACTGCTCTAACAGTTAAGAAGCTTTTCCTGATATTCAGCCTAAATCTGGCTTCCTGTAGTTTCCGCCCATTTTTACGTTTTAGCCAATATTTTCCCACTGTACACTGAGTTGTCCTAGTATGTCTTCCAAAAGCACCCCTTAAGATTTCTGGAGTCGGGGTACTAGCTACCTGGCAGGTGAGCAATGCAGGCATGGAGCTGTAGTAAGAGGCACAGTTAGTGTGATAGAATAAATTCTATATCAAACAAACTGAACCATTATTCAGTGCTCAGATTGCACGTTTTGGATGAAATGGCCGAGCAGTTTGTGGGGGGGAGCAATGTCAGTTATTTTGGAACAATGCTGCAAGTCTGTAGGGTTGTAGCATGTCAGCACCTCCGGAGCACTGTGTGGCCATAGGTGGGCTGAGTCAGTGTTACTGCAATTGCAGCAACCAGATGTAGCCTGTCAGTGCCATGCAAAGCAATCATTCCCAATAGGCATTATTGGAGCAGGGGTGGCACAGGATCATGGTGCTTGTGTATGACATCCCAAAGGCATTTTGCTGCCATTCTGCCAGCTGTTTCAATTCCTCCACCACCCATCCAGTGCCTCAGTCTGTTTTAACGGGATTGCAACAGACAGATTTGCTTCTCAAAAAATGATGCAACATCTGTCTTAGCAAAAATAAATAAACCCATATAGTCCCTTCTGTCTACTTCTTTAGGGTTGTTCCTGGGGTTGTCCAGGTAACTCAGCTCATTTTCTAGTTGTTGAAATGAGATGATTGTAAAGACTGCTATGTTAATCCATAAAAAATGTCTGCACCAAACCCAACCTTGCCTCCCTTTGTGAATTCACGAACAAAATCCAGAAACCGCTACGGGGCATTTCTGTGACTTATGACTCTCAAGGTCCGACTGCAATGTTCCCCAACAATTTTGTCAGCCCTGCGCATTTGGGGGCCACCATGCCAGATTCTGTTCACTAATCATGTATGGAAACCCACAAAAGGTCAGAAAAATCCTTTGCTTTTATTAGCTACATGGAATTGTAACAACAGAAGGGAGACTGAAACACCTAACAGGCTGTAACAGACAGCTAGCAGGTGGCATACAGCTTGCTGGGTCACAAATTCTACTCCCCTAAATTATACAGGCATTTGTTTTCATATTGAAAAGTTATTAAGTAAGCAGTGCTTCCAGTCTCGACTGCATTGGCATAATAAATAACTAAAACTTATGTGCTTTCTAAGGAGTTTCCTTCAACAGACACTTAAAAAAAAAACACCACCCCAGTGTTTTGAAGCACATTTTGACTTCTCTTCTGCATAGGTCACGTCCTGAAATGCTGGCTGAAATACCATGCTGTAGCATATCTAATTAGTCCATGCATTAATTACTTGCAAGTCCAGCCATAGCCATTTGTTATCCTCATCCTGTATTGAATACTTAGTGCTAAGGATGGATTTGGCTGGATGGCTCCCTGAACCTTCATGTTGTTTCTGTTCATGTTGTTTCTCAGGCTGTGTCTTTATATTTGCTCCTCTGCATATGTTCTGAATACAGGAGTCTACTAACTGATCTCGTGAGTAAACCCCTCATTTTTCACATTATGGTCTGGCTCTTGCCCATGACGTTTGGACCAGGAAATGCATGACAGATATCCCTTTCTATTTTCACAGACAGGCTTTAGTGCCAAATTGGAAGGACTGCAACTGACACTGGTGGTGATGGTGGTTTGTGGATTGTGAAGCCATAGGAAGGTTGTCAACAACATTGTATCTCAGTTACCCTAGTCTGCATCTCCTTTGTACATGATTTGTTTGTCTGTGGCAAAGTACTATAGAAAACATTTTAGCAACAGGCAAAGGATCTCAGTCTTCACACAAATGCATTCAGAGGCACCATCTGCACATGACACTCATATATGTCTTCACACATTCTTTAAGTGCTGGTGGCCAGCATGTGAATTTTTTAAAAAGTATATGTTTTTCATTTATCTGGATCACATAACAGAAGTGTTAAGTTCACAATAAATATAGGTTATTGATATCTGGAAGGAAGACACCATCTGAGTAAAGCTTACTCTGAATTAATCAGAAATGCATACTATCTCTCAAAGAATCTGCTCTCCAGCCAGAGGCTGCCCTCTACCCAGCCACAAGGACCGGGGATCACTACACACAAAAGACCAGTTAATGATACCCATCAATCACAGTGACAGATAATATCTTGTCCTATACACAACAGTACACCCACAACAAGACACACTAATCACCCATCTCCTGAAAAGGACAAAAGCCCATCTCACAGCCATAAATACTCAACTCCCAAGCAAACTACACCAGAGCACAGAGTGCTGTCCCCTGAAGATGCCGGCCACAGAGACTGGCGAAACGTTAAGAAGAACAACCTTCAGAACATGGCCAAAGAGCCCAAAAAACCCACAACAGCCTTCACGAATACAAATCTGCTCTCTAGCTGCTAACTACAGAGGAGTAACTTCAGGAGTTTGGATCTGCCTTCTTGTTATACAGAACAACCTTTCAAAGAGAGTAGATGTTGGGAAAATTCGTTCCTCCAGATCTTACTAAACTACCCCTCCCATCACAGCTCAACATTGACCAAGTTGACTAAGGCTAATGGGAACAGCATCTGGTGCCACAGGTTACCTAGCACTGAAACAGAGGGTGCCTTCAGAGGAAGTACTGCACTCTGGAAGTAGAACATGTGGACACCCTGCCTGAAAACACTTCTGCAAAATTCCCATAACATTTTAAGGCACTTGATTCCCCATCAATGAATGACAACGTGACATTATGCGGAGTGAGGTGGCCAGTCTCATTTTGCATGCCATAAAAGGTCAGCAGACGTTTAGTTACTTACCTATATGATTGCACTTTTTACTGTCTACAGGAGATGCTTGTGAGGTTCTGTTCCTCAGGTACCAAGGCAGCTTGGCTGTCTTTTGAGTACTATGCACCTTGGATGGCTGAGAAGCAGGGTGCCATTTGCTGCTGTGCCTCAGAAAGCTTATGTCTTCAGTCAGTTCCACAGAAAACAGTAGCCGTGCCGCCTGGGGATATCCTGGAATATGCCCCCTCCCCCAAGTAACTTTTCCAAGTTTTGGTTGCCTCTAACATTGATTAACATGTTCTGGAACATAATTGTGATATTTGAAACATAGCATTGAGCCTTAGAGAACTTTGACTTCAATTAAGAGGCTTTTTGATGGCAAAGGAGAAGGCGAATGGCCTTCTGTTTTTGACTCCCTAGTTACCAGCAACATTGATAATAGCAGCACCTCATCCACTGTCATGTAATTACTCCCTTTGAATTTATGGGGGAGGAAAGCAGGAAGAAATTTCTGTTGTTTTTGAATCAGCTGTTTGGCGGCAGAGCTGTGCCTGACAGCTGTGTCTTGGTGGAGCAGCCAAGCTTTTTGTCCTACAGATTGTGTAGAAACTAGAAGGCTGACGAGATATTCTTGCTAGGCAGAGGTTCTCTTGAAGATGTCTCACATTCTCTGTGTATATCTGCTTGCAATGTGTATGCAACTGTGTGTGCCAGTCCTCGCTGGGGCCCATCAGCTGCGTTGCTACTGCAATCAACATAATCAGGAAGCAATTGTAGCTTTAATATTTTGGAGTATGAATTGACTTTTTGTAAAGGGACGTGGTGGCACTGCATGTTAAACCGCAGAAGCCTCTGTGCTGCAAGGTCAGAAGACCAGCAGTCGTAAGTTTGAATCCACAGGACAGAGTGAGCTCCTGTCACTTGTTCCAGCTCCTGCCAACCTAGCAGTTCGAAAGCATGTAAAAATGTGAGTAGATAAATTGGTACCACCTCGATGGGAAGGTAACGGTGTTCCGTGTCTAGTTGCACTGGCCACATGACCACGGAACCTTTACCTAACAATAATTATGAACTGAAGGTACTCAACAGCATAATTAACCACCTTCCTTTCCAAAATCCTCAAGAATCTTGAGATTTATTGTTTTGTCACCATTTCCAGTTTTACAACAGGAAAAGCAAGACTAGACCCAAAAATAGCAGGACTGAGAGGTTTTACATTGGAGAATGTACCATAAAACTCAATGATTAGTGATTCACCCAAACTGTATATTGGCCCCTACTGTGAAGACATGCTACCTTGCAAGCCATCCTTAGCCCTTAAACTAAATATTTTGAACTACAACTCTCATCCAGCCTAGCTAGCATATCCAATTATTATGGGAATCATAGCCATAATGGTAACCTCCTAAGGTTAACTGGTTGTGTTTATCTACAGTGGGGTCTCGACTTACGAACGGCTCGACATACGAACGTTTCGACTTACGAACCGCTCTCATAGGAATATATGGACTCGACTTACGAACTTAGATTCGAGTTACGAACTCTTTTTTTTCCCTTTTTTTAAAGCTAAGTCATCTTAGGTTAAAAGGAAAAAAAATATCCCCCTCTAGTGGCAGAAGGCGGAATAGCAGCTTCCCATTAGTTTCTATGGACGAAAAGAGCAGATACGGATTAAATGGTTTTCGATGCATTCCTATGGGAAATGCAGATTCGACTTAAGAACTTTTCAACCTGAGAACTGCCTTCCAATACGGATTAAGTTCGTAAGTCGAGACCCCACTCTATCTATCTATCTATCTATCTATCTATCTATCTATCTATCTATCTATCTATCTATCTATCTATCTATCTATCTATCTATCTATCTATCTATCTATCTATCTATCTATCTATCTATCTATCTATCTATCTATCTATCTATCTATCTATCTATCTATCTATCTATCTATCTATCTAGTCATCAGGTTCATTCACACAGTATTTGCCTCTAAGCTATTCTTGCAGTTAATTTCCTGCAAGAACTTTATCTCTCAAAGGTTAACTAGATCCTACTTTGTTGAATTTCTTATCTCTTATTAAAGATAAAGGAAGCATGGAAACAGATTATTGGCCTGTTCTAGAGAAAAGCCACACAAAGCAATGCCTTGACATTTGCCCATTGACTAAACTGTCAGGTTACATTTCCGCATCTGTTGGAAATGGGCATGACTTGGGCAGAGTGCATTGGGCCACCTGGAGACACAGGAGATACACCTGTGCTCCAGCTATAGCACTGTCTGCTTGATAGCATGAAACGAGATAGAGATCTTGGTAGTTTGAGACCTCATATTATTACAGCAGCATTTTAAGCAGACTTTTGCAGAATAAGCCTTACTTCTGTCCACAGGACATATTTCTGATTAAGCATGCACAAGCTCAAAAATCAATAAATATTCTTAAATGTCTAGGCTCTGAAGCATAGCCTGGTAATTAGACCCATTGAGCTATAGCATTTTTGGTCTGGTGGCAGATGTTGCTAAGTTAGCATTTGATGTCAAGAAGTCCTTGATTTTTCCCTAGATGTCTGAGTTGCTATCTGAGGTGAAACTAGTTGTGATGTTATTTGCATTGTTAGCCCTTAGTGTCAGTGACTGGTTCCCACTTCCTCTATCCTAATAAACAGCTGATGAAAGAAGGAGGGGAAAACGGATTTGGAATGTCTGGTAAAGGGATAGGACTTTGACTGTGGCATGCTCCCAATCCGAAGGAAGGGCGCAGTCCTTCACCAATTGTGAGGGATAGGAGGAAGGTTAAGACACATACAGTGGTGTCTCGCTTAACTATTACCTCATTAAATGACAAATCTGCTTTACGATGAGGTTTTTCTGATTGCAATAGTGATCGCAAAACGATGTTTAGATAGGGAAATTTTGCTTAATGACGATCGGTTCCCTGCTTTGGGAACCGATTTTTCACTAGATGATGATTCTAAAACAGCTGATTGGCAGCTCTAAAATGGCCACCCGCTGTGCAAAATGGCTCCCCACTGTGCTTTAGGATGGATTCCTGGCTTTGCAGGTCCCTAGGGAGGATCTTCACTGGACGCTGAGGTATTTAGCCCACTGGAACGCATTGAACCGGTTTTCAATGCATTTCAATGGGCTTTTTCGTTTCGCTTGATGAGGATTTCGCTTAACAGCGATTTCAACGGAATGAATTATCCTCATCAAGCGAGGCACCACTGTATAAGATTTACTTTTGCTTTTGATAATTTGGGTGTGTGAGAGCCGCTAGGGCAATCTAACCAACTGGCAATGTGTGCGCGCATACCATGGTACCCAAGATATTCAGATGTTGGTAAGACATTATATGAAGTCACTGAGTGCCAAGTCTAATCATTGGCCATCTAGTCCAATATGATGACTACACAACATCTCAGGCAGTGACACTTCGCTAGCCCTTTTCACTTGAAATGGAAAGGACCAAGCTTTGCGCTTTCCGTATGGGAAGTGTGACTTATAGTCTGTCCTCCTGGCAAATGATTAAAAAAAATGGAGCTTGGGAAATTTCTTTTTGGAACTACTACTGTTCAAATTCCTCACCACCACTGCCAAAAAGTCTACTTGCTGAGGGATTCTGGGAGCTTTCGTTTTTTTAAAAAAGACAAAGCTTTCCAAGTAAGGTTATTGGGGGAGGGCAGAGCACCAGCTGACACACTACAGTTCTCTGGGTCTCCAGGTGGGAAAACAAATCTTAGGGTGAGAAGCACCAGAATAGACTGATTTCTGTATAAGAGCTGGATTCAAACTCTAGGCACCAATTTCTACCCAATCTCCACTGGCGCTAGGCCTCACCAACTCAGCTTGGAGCGTTTTGTATGTTGCTCCAAATGGTACTATAGGCTGAAGGACAAGCACCCACTGACTTGTCTCCATGGACCTCCTCTGCTATTTGACCTACTCACATTGGAGCGATCATGCTACTAGGACCAAGGCATGGAGTGGAGCACCAGAATGACAACCCACGAGGTTTCTTATTGCACAAGCCTTGGCAGCAGCAGCACCAGTAGCAACAGGAGCAGCAGCACCAGTAGCAACAGGAGCAGCAGCACAAAGCCTAGGGGAAAAATACTCCCCTATCACTCCCTCACTTAGTGACCCCATGCAGGATCATCCCCCCCCCCCACAATGTCTCCAGTTATATGGCCTTGAAATCTGATGGAATATCATTGACTTGAAAACCATATCCAAGCTCTGTCAAAAAAAGAGTAACTTTTTAATCGAGTGCCACAGGGTGAAACATACCCTTAAAGCACATCCATCACCTTCCTGGTCGTGGGCTGGAAACCAATATAGGCTAAAATTTCTAGCATTTTTCCAACAGCAACCATAGACCTTTAATGCACATCAAGCTAGAAGGCATAGCAGTCTTCATAAACAGAAGCCTACTATCTTCAAATATGTTTCAGCTAAACACAGTTTCTGTGACTGGTAAATAAATAGGCAATCAGTGGTGCCTTGCTTAACAACGTTAATTAGTTCCAGCGAAATCGATGTAGAGTGAAAACGTCGTAAAGTGAAATAAAAAAGCCCATTGAAATGCATTGAAGACCCCTCAATGCGTTCCAATGGGCTGAAAACTCACCGTCCAGCGAAGATCCTCCATAGGGGTGGCCATTTTCACTGCCTGTAAAGTGAGGAATCTGTCCAAAAACACAGCGGGGAGCCATTTTAAGCAGCCGGTGGCCATTTTGAAACCCAACAATCAGCTGTTTTTGATCGTCGTAAAGCGAAAATCGGTTCCTGAAGCAGGGAACTGATCATTGTTAAATGAAAAAAAAAAACACCATTTAAAACATCGTTCACAAAAACCTAATCGTCAAGCGATTTTGTCGTAAAGCGGGGCAATCATTAAGCGAGGCACCACTGTACTGTAAACATTTCTTTCTTTTCCTAAACGTTTAGTATCGCAGGACACCTAAGCTATAAATCATTAAGAATCTAAGGCTAAAACCCTATGGTAGTTGCGATTGGTTGTGAGAAACAGATTGGGGGGGGGGGACAGAGACAACTGAAGTAGGTAAAAAAAACAATAGCATTATACAATATTTTGATATTGATACCTGGTCCCTACTATGGCAGTTACCAAGCATGCCCATGTTTGATGTTTTGGAGTATTTTACAACCTCGTATGGTGCCTACAATAGGTGTGTTTGGGAGGGACCTTTTTAGGCTGGTGTAACTTTCAGTCTATCCAATCATTCCTGCCTGCCTCTGAATTCAAAAATAGCCCTGCCTCTCTGTTCAGTGCTTTTTCCCTCTCTACAGTCTGTTGCAGTCTTGTTGTTGAAAGCAGCCATATTTGTCAGTTAGCTGTTTGATCTGCTTAATCGTAAGTAATGACATTTTTCTACTTTTAATACTGCAGTGTAAGTTACTGAGACTGTAACTGCCAGTTAATGAGAAAAGGAATAGATTACTCTGGGGAACTTGAAGCTATTCTGCTCTGTGAATCCCTGCACTTCTGCTGTGCAGCTAGAGGAACTTAATCAAAAAATCCAAAACTTGGCAACATGAAGCAACACCTCTGTTTATTATACTTGGAAGCAGGAGATCAGTTCTTCCCTTTTCATGGTCTCTGTGTATTTTAATAGGCAACACTATATTTGAAATAGGCAGCAGCACATATTGGGTTCTGCTATTCTTGCCCAACATCTGGCAAGTATCTTCCTTTTGTTGGAAATCTATGCTTACAGTGTGACACCAGTCTCTTGCTTTGTTGCATTGCCTAGTATTAACCCACGTCACAATTGTGACCCCAGATTAACATCAACTATTGTTGTCTTGGTCCAGGGATGTCTCTGCCTGAGAATGTGTGTTTCTCACATATAGTTACAGGCTGATTTTTAAAGATACATATTAAAAGTAGACCAACACTGGCTCCGCATGAAATACAAGTAAAATTACTTGGGCTGGACACAGAGTGTCTATGTTTTTCCTCCCACACGACAGAAGCCTTCCATCCTCCTGGCTTTATTCCTAATGAAGAATTTTATTTAGCTATTGTAGAAATCCAAGTAGTGGAAACCCAAGCTAGAGGGCTTAGCTTGGAGCAACACAATTCACAAAACAAATTCAAGCATATTCTTAAAGAAGAATAGGTTTATTTGGAGAAAGTGGAAGGAAAAATAAAACGAGGCAGAAAAGAAAAGAATCACAAGAGCAAGTTAATTAATCATTGCCCTGCCTTAGATATTAAATGCTATACAACAAATTTTATAGTTTCCAAGAGCACATTTCAGGCTGATGCAAATACTTTCTGTACGCAGAAAGCAAACAGGTTTCTGTGTCACCCTGGATATCCAGCATGAAGGAAAGCAGAAACACCGAAGAGATTACCTTTGGCTGTTGGGACACACCCTTGTTACATAAATGTTTCCCTTGTGTTATCCTATGATCAGAATCTACAGCGGGTAGCTAGGGGTTATGTTCTTTCTTTAATATTTAGTGCTGGTTTGAATCTCACTCCTTACTTTCCCCAAAGGTCATGACCTGCCAATAAAAGTCTGTGTCCTTTGACATTATTCATAGTTCATGGGGGGGAGGGGACAAAATATTATTTGATATTCCTTCTTTGCTGTGTCAAGTTTTTTTTTAAAGTAGGAGGAGGAAGGAAAGAAAAGTCAGAGCAGTACCCCAAGCTAGTATATGGCATAAAAGGTAAAGGTAAAGGTTCCCCTTGACAATTTTTGTCCAGTCGTGTTCAACTCTAGGGGGCGGTGCACATCCCCATTTCCAAGCCTTTGTTTTGTCCGAAGACAATCTTCCATGGTCACATGGCCAGTGCGACTTAGACACCGAACGCTGTTACCTTCCCACCTAGGTGGTCCCTATTGATCTACTTGCATTTGCATGCTTTCGAACTGCTAGGTTGGCAGGAGCTGGGACAAGCGACGGGAGCTCACTCCATCGCGTGGATTCGATCTTGCGACTGCTGGTCTTCTGACCCTGCAGCACAGGCTTCTGCGGTTTAGCCCACAGCGCCACCACGTCCCTCTAGTATATGGCATAGCAATCTCCATTGTTAACTCAAAGACAGACAGACAGACAAACAGAAAGAAAGAAAGAAGAAAGTATGTTTCAGTAACTGATCCTACCAATAAAAATTACAAAATATGATTGCAGATACTATATTCAAATCTTGCTTTCCTGCTTGAGCAGAATAGTATAACCTACTGTGACTTAATCTGACACTATGGCTCAGGGCTTTGTGGTATTTTGAACCCAAATGGCAGAGACCCAAGAAAGCAAAATATTCCATTCCCAGCTGACATCACAGCATACAGAGTACATGACAGTGTTTTTGGCTGCTGTACATAATGCCACCTAAGGCATATGGCAAAACAGAAGATGAGATGCCTAGTAGGAATTGGTTTGTATTTCTCAAGTACTACAGGCAGTGTCTGATCTCTTGACCAGAAGACAATGGAAGCAGATCCTCTGTATTACATAGATAAAAGTAGAACTAAATTGTTCAGTTTCATGTTGCGGAGGCACTGATGACCTGGCATTTTTCTGTGTCACACTGGCTTTAGATACAGAAGAAACAGCAAATCTTCAGCCCTGAGATACTTGACCACTGGATTTCAGTCTTTCACATAGTGTGATTTCACGTTAGCTGGCTGGGAAGCTCAATGGTTTAGATGCCTGGCTGCGGAGACACAGGTTGAGGTTGCTAGAGTTTAATGCCCCACTTTGCCTCCTAGGGAAAGAGTCAGCCTGTGTCCTCACGGCCAAGCTGCTCAGTGCCAGAGCTGGCGCCCGAAGAAGGGAATGTTAAACCACTTCCGAGTATCCTCTATCTGGAAAACCCTGAAAAAGGGTCATTATAAATAAGAATTAACTTGACAGCACATGATTACTATAATTCATAGATACATCAATGAAAGAAGACTGTTGCCTACCAATGACTGGACTGTTGGTCCAGTTGGTCTTAGGGTCTCCTTTTTTTCTCAGTCCAGGGCTGCTCTCCCTGCAAAGTGCCTCATGTACTATTATTCACCTGCCTCAGAAGGCTATTGTTAGAATTATTGAAACATATGTATAAGGAACACTTAGATTCACCCCAGGTACATCATAAATCCAAAGTATTATTAGATTTCAAACTAATTGCATTCTGAGTAGCTGGGGAAAAACAAGAATAAATGTGTTGTTTTAAGGATGTCTGAGTGGATTTTAAGAAACCTATCTGAAAGTTATAAAATCTCTCCTAATCCAAAATGCTTCATTGACTAGGCAAAAGCTTTTGACTGTGTGGACCATAACAAACTATGGCAAGTTCTTAAAAAAATGGGAGGGCCTGACCACCTTATCTACCTCCTGAAAAATCTATACGTGGGACAGGAAGCAACAGTTAGAACTGGATATGGAACAACTGATTGGTTCAAAATTGGGAGGACGACAAGGCTGTATATTGTCCCCCTGCTTATTTAACTTCTATGCAGAATACATCATGCAAAAGGCCGGACTGGAGGAATCCCAAGATGGAATTAAGATTGCTGGAAGAAATATCAACAACCTCAGATATGCAGATGATACCATTCTGATGGCAGAAAGTGAGAAGGAATTAAAGAACCTCTTAATGAGAGTGAAAGAGGAGAGCGCAAAAAATGGTCTGAAGCTCAACATCAAAAACGCTAAGGTCATGGCCACTGGTCCCATCACCTTCTGGCTAATAGAAAGGGAGGATATGGAGGCAGTGACAGATTTTACTTTCTTGGGCTCCATGATCACTGCAGATGGAGACAGCAGCCACAAAATTAAAGGACACTTGCTTCTTGGGAGGAAAGTGATGGGAAACCTAGACAGCATCTTAAGAAGCAGAGACATCACCTTGCTGACAAAGGTCCCCATAGTCAAATCTATGGTTTTTCCTGTCGTGATGTATGGAAGTGAGAGCTGGACCATAAAGAAAGCTGACCGCCAAAGAATTGATGCCTTCGAATTGGGATGCTGGACTGCAAGGAGAACAAACCTATCCATTTTGAAAGAAATCAACCCTGAGCGCTCACTGGAAGGACAAATCCTGAAGCTGAGGCTCCAATAATTTGGCCATCTCATGAGAAGAGAAGACTCCCTGGAAAAGATCCTGATGCTGGGAAAGTGTGAAGGCAAGAGGAGAAGGGGATGACAGAGGACAAGATGGTTGGACAGTGTCATCAAAGCAACCAACATGAATTTGACCCAACTCCGGGAGGCAGTGGAAGACAGGAGGCCCTGGTGTGCTCTGGTCCATGGGGTCACGAAGAGTCGGACACGACTTAATGACTAAACAACAAATCCTAAATGACACTGAGCTGCCTCTATTCTGCGCATGTGCCAAGATGAACTGGGCTTTCTTATCATTTCATCCACTTCAGGACTGAAATCTGTTATTGAAAACTGATCCACTATTGAAAGAAGCTCAACTGAACTCTGGACAAATTATTATCCTTGTAATAATCCCAGGATGACAATCTAATTATTAGACTCCAAAAAAACTAACTTGTAATGTAAATATTTAATTCCATCCTGTGATATGTTAGGCTGTCATGAATGGATAAGTTGTATTGTATCCAAGAACTGGAAAACAATGCCAGTGTTCCTGCTGCTGTAAAAGTGAATAATTAGTAATGCTGATCCAACCTAACCAAAGAGACGGTGCCCCCAGATGGACAGTCCTTATTACAAGAGCATGTGCAAGCAAGTGGCATATGATGCTAAATACAAGGATATGTTCAAGGTGTCTGGTTTTTGCTTTTAATAGCAGCTGGAAGACATTAGAACTGGAATGGGTGCAGAAGAAGGGTTTAACCCTCCCACAAGACAAAAAACTTGGGAATGTTGCTGTTTTGGATGACAACTCTCCGAATCCTAAAAGTACGTTTCTCAAGCTGTACCATGGTCCAAATATCGGCCTGAATTTTTTATTTCCTTTTTCTTTAAGTTGTTGGCACAGAGTGAAAACCACAGGCCAAGCTGATCTCCCAAAGTGCCCCCAAAAGTGGAGGAAAAACTACAACAACCAGAGGTTATCTTCCAGTTTTAAAAAATGTACTTTTTGCCTTGGGTCCTAAACGGTGTAGAAGGCAGGGATTGGGGCTCACACCAATGACTTAACTTGGACTCTTTTTTCGGGGGGGGGGGAGAAGCTTTTTAAAATAGGGACTTGGACTTGGGACTTGGGATGTGGGCGTTGGTCCCAAAGACTCAGACTTGGTAGTGGGACTCGGACCCAAAGGCTTGCCAACATCCCTGATAGAAGCAGGGGCCTCTTTTTGGTCTGGGAAAATTGGAGGGGAGGCCCAGGGGACTCTGGGGGCAAGGCTGCAAAACAGCCCGAGGGGACCTGAGCTTCACCCACCCCTGCCTTATCCACCCCACAAACCTCACCCTGTTCTTCCTTGCTGGCTGGGTAGTGCCAAAGTTTAAGTTTATTGTATTAGCTAAAAGCCGTCACAATTGTTTAAAATACAAATATAATTGAATAAAATCACAATAAAAACACGGAGATATAAAATAGTGATAGTGACCGTCACTATCTCAGAACAACTACCAGTCATATTAAATGCAATAATTTGTTAAACAAGGTATGCCAGCTGGCCTTGAAAATAAATGCCATTGAAACCAGTGAGATTTACTTCTGAGTAAACATAACACGGGTAAGCTGGTTCTTTGGCAATTCTATGCATTCTTGAACCATTTCTCCGCACAGGTTCTCTGCACAGACTGCTATGAATTCTTGTGTCAGTCAACCTGGATATCATTTAATCAAATTGTCTCTTTCCAACTGGAGCCCTTAAACATAAATCTTGATTCCAGTGGATTACAGTATCACTTCAAGAGAACTACATTAAATTACAGCACTGCTATCAGCTATTGAATGAGATTAAAAGGCCCTGTAAAATAGACATATAAGTCATTTCCCACAGCCTGCACAGCCACAGTGGTATTACTAAATTGATTAAGAGATATGTTGCAAAGCTGTCCCCTGGTAACGAACGTGCCTGTACTCTAGAAGCATCTTGTGATAAACTTATTAGTACAGTCATTTGAACAGGGGAGAGCTTAATGTTTCTTCTTCATCTTCTTAGTAATATTACTAATACTGTTTCTCAACAGCTCGGAAAAGCAATCATGGTGATATCTCAAGTTATATACACATCAATCCTGTAGGGTAAACTTAGCATGGATTTTAGGGATCCTACAATCAGTCCTTTAGAACAGTGGTCCCCAACCTTGGGCCTCCAAATGTTCTTGGACTACAACTCCCAGATGCCTACACCAGCACCTCTTCTGGCCAGGATTTCTGGGAGTTGAAGTCCAAGAACATCTGAAGGCCCAAGGTTGAGGACCACTGCTTTAGAAAGCATGGCTAACAACAAGGCCAGTGGAGGTGATGGCATTCCAGTTGAACTATTTAAAATCTTAAAAGATGACACTGTTAAGGTACTACATTCAATATGCCAGCAAGTTTGGAAAACTCAGCAGTGGCCAGAGGATTGGAAAAGATCAATCTACATCCCAATCCCAAAGAAGGGCAGTGCCAAAGAATGCTCCAACTACAGTACAATTGCACTCATTTCATACGCTAGCAAGGTTCTGCTCCAAATCCTGCAAGGTAGGCTTCAGCAACAACAATCAGTCCTAGGGCACTGATATCTTCATCCTCCTCCCTCCCCCCAAATCATGGGAATTTCAGTTTGCTAAGTATGCCAACAATTATTTGCTAGAGTACAAACCTTTGCTAAGAATGTCATTATAAAATTGGCAGAAGACAACTCTGGATAACAGCTCAAAACCACATGCATCTTCTATGAGTGTCTCATGCAATCTCTTGAAAAAGATATTTCTAATTACTTAAGATAATTTTTTTTAAAAACTCAGAATTTTTCAAAAATTATTTTTCCAGAATCCTGTTGAGAAAGAATTGTGCACGAAACAGTTATCATAGAAGCATTTAGCAGTTTAAATGGGTGTCCATCAGATAGCTATTTACAATGAGTGCACAACTGGTTGTATGACAGAAATCTCCCCAAAATCCGTGAACCTGTTGTGCAACTACCACTGTGCACATGCTTTCCCCCCACAGGATTCTAGCCTCAGTTTCTAAATACTTACAGTATATCCTACCATACAGTCATATATTTCAAAGTAAGTATTTATTTCTTGATTTGTTGTTCCTTCCGTCCTTCTTTCCCATACAGGTCTCGGTGGAATACTGAGTAAAATAGTAGACACAGTAGAATAGCACCAAATGATTTAAACAATTTAAGATAGATAAAACAATTTCAAATGGCTTTAAAACAGTGCATATTATGTGTGCTATAACAGAAAGGGATTATCCAGTCAAGCTATGAGAACTAAGCCCCAGAAAGTTTGGTGAAGAGGAAGGTTTTGACTTGACCAACATCAGCACTGGCTGGGCCTCTAGAAGGATGGAATTCCACATCAAAAGTATTACATTAGAGAAAGCCCTCTTGCATTTTTTTCATAGTGTATTGCTCTGACTGGTGGAAATCAGAAGATGGCCTTCCTAGCAGATTTCTGTGCTTGAGAAAGGTATATGTAGAGAGAGCAAGGTATCTGTAAAGAGATCTTCAAGCACTGAGGTCACAGGACATTTAGTATGTCAGTGCAATTTTTCAGAACCTGTGTCATATGTGGTTTGTGATATGTTATTACCTCCAGTCCAGCTGCTTCATATTGAACAAGCTGTGGCCTGTATATTATCTTCAAGAGCAGCCCAATTTCAAGCATTTTACAGTAGTCTAAGTGGGAAGTGTTGTAGCCAATTTATCCATGAAGTACTATGGCCCAAATAAGTGCAGAATAGGTGGCTGCCTAAGCACAACATTTTTCTGCCACAGCATTGGCACAACAGAATGAGAAGGTAGAGAAAACCTTCAGACAAGTCTGCCCATTTCCCAGCCAAGGAAGATCTGCAGCATTGGGTAGGAGAATGAACTAGAATGAGAGATGAGAAAGGAGCTTCTTTCAGGCAGCTGAATGGACACTTATGCATCAGAGACAGAGAGAGAGAGAGTGAGAGAAAGAGAGGAAACACATGAGAAAAAGGAGGACAAAAGAAGACATAAATTTGCATGATATTTACATATTAATTTATGCATTTAAATGTACAGCAAGAAATAGTTGCTATAAACAGAACTACAGTACTCCTCGCCATCATTTGAAACCATGCTAAAAAAAATTCAGTACCATTTATAAATTTGCTGACACAATCCCAATTTTACGCAAAGACATGTTTTCAGTAGCAGAAGTTTTAAGTGTCACTTGAGACCCACAGCCAAGCACAGGTTTTACTATTTCCAGCATCCTCACTTGGCGCCTCATTTTCTTGCATAGGGCCAACATTCCTGTTTATTATTTTGGCACAACTGATCTGCAGAGTCTCCACTGAACTATGCTGAGTATAGGCATGAGTAGAAAGTAGAATCTGAACAGAACACAGAGAACAGTTAGGTGCTGAACTATGCTGTATTTTTCCATGTATACGACCCCCCCCCCAATGTATAAGACGACCCCCCTAACTTTGACCCTTGCCGGAGGTGGAGAAGCAGTCAATGGACAACTGCTCCTCCACCTCCATCTCCTGCTGCCGCTGCCTCCACCACCTGATCACCTCCTCCATTGTGATTGCCGGGGCTCACCTCCAGCTCACATTGCCACTGCCTTGTTTCCTGCCCGAAGGGAGTGCTGGAGGAAGTGATGTGGTGGCAGCAGTCAATGGGCAGAAGCAAGAAGCAGCGCCTGCGCGCCTGCTCCTTTGCCTCCACCACCTCCTCCTCCTTCTCCTGCCTCTGCCACTGGAGGGGACAAGGTAGTGATGTGAGTGCCGGTGGCAGCAGTCAATGGGCAGCAGCAAGAGGTGCCCAAGAGCATGTGAGTGCTCCTTCGCCTCCTCCTCCTGCTGCTGCCTCTGCCACTGGAGGGGACAAGGCAGGGACCTGAGCTAGAGGTGAGCCCCGGCAGTCGCACTGGATGAGGCAATGGGCAGCGGCAGCAGCAAGAGGTGCCCGAGCGCGCATAACTGCTCCTTTACCTCTGCCTCCTTCTGTGTATAAAACGACCCTCAATTTCCCCCCAATTATTTGAGTGAAAAGTGTCATTTTATATACGGGAAAATACGGTAATGTTTTCCACTGCTGTTTTTTTCAGGGGCGGGGAGGTGGTGGTAGTGGCATGCATTGATTTTGGAATGTGTGCATGAAAACGCATATATCTAAACTGGTAAACAAAGAGAAGCCTTTCATATTTGGAAAACAATTACATATTGAAATGTTTTCCTCAATGAAAAAAAACCATGCAGATGAGTGCACATTCAAAAGGGTATCTACAAATCAGGCAGGTTTGGAAAATGTATGCAAAAGCATATTATATTTTGAAAAACAAGTGTATATTATCATGCCTACTGGAAGCAAAGTTTGCAATCCAAAATAGAACTGAGCGATAGTAAATTATTAAATTGAACTTTCTAGATATGTCCCTTGTTTAGAGCACAGACTAGAAACTTTAGTCTTTCAGGGACCAGTAGGCATCCTTCAGTCTCAAGAGACTATGGTAACGTGTTCTGTATGGAGGTCTTGGAACAGCATTTAGTGTGGCTGAGAAGGCTAATTCGAGAATGACAGTCGCTTCCACGTTGAAGACAAATACAGTCTGTCCCCTGCTCAGCTCCCTGATGTTGCTGGTTTTGGACTGCCTCTTTGCCTCAGCCTGCTGGACAAGGGTCTCTTCAAATTGGGAGAGGCCATGATGCACCACCTGCCTCCAGGCTGAATGCCCAGATGTCAAGGTTTCCCATCTGTTGAGGTCCATTCCTAAGGCCTTCAGATCCCGCTTGCAGATGTCCTTATATCGCAGCTGTGATCTCTCTCTGGGGCGCTTTCCCTGCACTAATTCTCCATACAGGAGATCTTTTGGAATCTGACCATCAGCCATTCTCATGACATGCCCAAGCCAACGTAGACGTTGCTGTTTCAGAAATGTATACATACTAAAAATTCCAGCTCGTTCTAGGACTACTCTATTTGGAACTTTGCCTGCCAGGTGATACCAAAAATGCATCGGAGACAACGCATATGGAATGTGTTCAGCTTCCTCTCCTGCTGTGCACAGAGGGTCCAGGACTCGCTGCAGTACAGGAGTATGCTCAGGACACAGGCTCTATAGACCCGGATCTTGGTATATGCCATCAGCTTCTTATTAAGCCATACTCTCTTTGTGAGTCTAGAGAACATGGTAGCTGCTTTCCCAATGCATTTATCCAGCTCGACATCTAGGGAGAGAGTGTCAGAGATTGTTTTGGTGGACCATGGGTCAGGGACCAGGGTCCAAAAAAATTACTTTTCCAAGGTTAAGTTCATCCCTATTGAAGATCTGTTGGTGAGGAACAACAGTGGGGCAGGGGGTTTTTTTTGCCCTGCCTGACTGGATTATCAGTGTTTGGAGAGCTTCTCTGGGAATCAGGATGTTGGATTAGAGAAAGACGTTTGTTCTAATCCTGCATATTATACATGTAAGTGCAGAGGTTCAAATCCACAAACACATGCTGAATGCAATAAGAAATAGATCATTAGGACATCCAATCAGCAAAAAAAAAAAAAAAAAAAAAAGACAAAAGAAAGAAACTATAGAATTACTTAGCAGGGCCCAATATTTTTGCTGCTTGGCACAAAAGAAAAAAATTAGTGTTCTTTCTTAGTTTTGTGTGCATAAAGCAAAGGGACTGCCACTGAATTTTACTCAATTCTGGCAATAGAAATAGATCCTCTACTACCTGACCCCTATAGGCTAGTTTAGGGGATCCAGAATGGGATACATAGCTTAAACTTTTTTGCCCCCCCCTAAAAACCTTTTACTTCAGAAGAAACATTGATGGCTATCATCGCTTCGTCCTAGCATTTACAATTGAGCCAGTCACTTCATTCTACCTAATGGTAGGGCCAGCTCTAAGACTTATTCTTCATGTATCATAGAACTGCCAGATAGCTCAGTGATTTAGGTCTCTGGCTGCAAAGCTAGAGGTTGGGAGTTCAATTCCCCACTGTGCCTTCTTGACAGGGGCTGGACTCAATAATCCACAAGGTCCCTTCCAGCTCTGCAGTTCTAAGATGATGATGTAAAAGGACAAAAAAGAAAAGGAACTGACCTCATTAAAAAAAATAAAAGCCAACTCTCAGAATTCCCCTAAATATGCCTCCTGATCTCTGGGCCGAGTAGACAAGAATTACATCATGCACCTGCAGCTGAGTAAACACATTTCTGCTTACTAATAAACTTATTAGCATTTAAATCAGGGATTCCAGAAGGGGTGGAAACAGAAATTCTGGCATCTCTCTCCAGGAAGGCTGACCAGTTCTTTCCAGTTGTTGCCTAGGTGACAAATGCAGCAACATACATAATGGACTAGCTGTGCTGATTCCTAAAACAGAGTTACTGGATGTTGGTAAAATGGAAGACTGATGATGTCAGGTGACCTCAAAGTAAATTCTAGATCAGGGGTGTCTAACCTTTCACCTTCCCTGGGCCACATTAGAAAATGAAAATTTGGTTTGGGGCGCATGGGGGGGCAGCCCTAGCCATCCTCCGCAGCTCCGCTCCAAGCGCGCTTACCGGCAGCTGCGATCTCAGACAGCAGAGGCTGCCAGCTTCAACTCCGGTGGCTTTATGGGGCTGGGAGGGGGTCCACCTATTGACGGGGATGGCGCAATGCAGTCACATAGCCCCTGTGTCCCCTCCCCTCCCACTCCTTCCTTCCTTCCCTCTCTCCCTCTCTCCCCCCCTACCATTGTGACGTGCCCCAGCCACATTCTGGCCGCAAGTGCCAGCAGTGTAACTTGAAACTTTGGAATTTCTTTAAAAATAAAAAATTGCACTGGGCCGCATTATGAGCTGACCTGGGCCACGTGCGGCCCTCGGGCCACAGATTGGACAAGCCTGCTCTAGATCATCACAACTTCATTTTATAACACCATTTCAGAATATTCCCATTCCCATTTTAGAGCAGGGAAATTGAGGCAAAGTTAGACCATGAGAGGTTGTCATTTGTTAAGTTGATCTCCAGTAGACTGGCCGGATGTCCAGTTTTACAGAGAATAGGCTTGGAGTACTAGCTGAAGTTTAAAGATAAAGTGCCAAGCAAAGGGTGAAAAGCAGTCTTCAAGGTGTCCATCAACAGTTAGCTTCTCGTGCAGCAGAACAAGCAGGTACACAGGTCCCTTGGTCAAAGCCTTCCTCATTCTCATGAGGCACATCATATTTCTGCTTAGATCAGGGTTGAACCACTTCACCTGGCTTTGGGGAAATGTCCTCCTGTGAGCTACACCAGTGGTTCTTAACCTTTGTTACTCAGATGCTTTTGAACTGCAACACCCAGAAACCCCAGTCAGAACAGCTGGTGGTGAAGGCTTCTGGGAGTTGCAGTCCAAAACTCCTGAGTAACCCAAGGTTAAGAACCACTGAGCTACACAACCTCAAAAATCTATTTTTTTTTAAAAAAAAAGGAGTCTTCATTTCTAGCTCAAAAACTTACACTCACACTTTAAAATTCAGTTTTTCACAAAAGCAAGTAGAAAAGGGGGAATTGCTTTAGAAAAGAAAGGATTTTTTTGAGGTTTCTGGGGGAAATTCATCCCCCCTCCCCCAATTTTAAAGGTCAGAGAATTGGAAAAACGGACAGGGTTGCAGAGAGTCCAGAAGAGATGTATCGCCAACCCTTGATTTAATCTATATCAATTGTTTCTACACGTATATACAGTTGGATCCAGATTTAGGACCAGATATTCACCATCCTCCTCTCCCCATAGCCCCTGCTCTGCCTCCATGAAAATAACATAAAGGAAGTCAGAGGTCTCTGTTGAATAGGATGAGGCGTGTTGTAGGTGTCTGAGGAGGAAACCCTGAAAAGGAAAGCAGCCTTGTGATTGGGGAGGAGGATTTACTCTCCCTTGAAATTTCAGCATGAGTTACCTCATGTCTCAGTGGCAGACCTATATGGGGGGAGGGCTGTTGAAATGTTTTAGGGGCCCGTTCACAACCAGCAATGACATCTGCGTAACCACTGTTGTCTTCTTCAGTAGGATTGTTCCATGACAGATCACCACAATGTGTTAAAATGACAACTAAAGTCGCTTCTGGGGGCCCTCTGGGATTAGGATCCTGGAAGCTTAAGATTCATTTGTTGGTCCATGATCCACTTCTTTCTGAAAGCTGGGCAGAGGCACTTCATGAGCAGAATTATTCTGTCTATGGAAAGCAGATTGTGGATCCAACCCACATAAATTAGTATCTATGCAGATCAGTGTCATCTCTCTTCTTTTTGGTGATGAATTTCCTTTTTATTAGCAAGGTGCATAAGTGGCCAACTTACTCATCAATCATCTGTTTTCGTAGTTATTCAAGTAAAGTTCAAGCTTGTTGGTTCAGCCAGCTGGCTATTATAAGAAGTATTTATTCACCCAGTTGACTAAGGCCAGCATCCTATTAATCTGTTCCACCTGTGGGGGTTTTCAGAGCTTGTGCAAAGAGCCATCCAATATCTCCTTGTGGGAGCAGTAAGCCCCGCTGAAACTAATGGGGGCTGATCTCTGGTTTGCTGGAGTAGTGGCAAGCTGCAGGTGACAGAACACTGTGAGTAAAATATTGCTCTCTTCCCCTTGCTGCCAACATTTGTGGCTAGAATATGTCCTGGAATGAGCACGTGTGATGGATCTGTGAGCTATCCTCAACTAAAAGGTGTATTTTTCTGTTTTCATCAGTTCCATTTAACTTTCATGAATCAGGATAGGAATTTTTACTTGCCCAGAGTCGTATTTTGTTACAAAAACTGCTCAGAACTAAACCTGCAGAATAGATATTCTGTGATATTATTCCTGGAAGAATTATAAACAATTTCCCCAAACTTTCGTCTACTTACTATGCATAGTACCTTATTTTTCCATGTATAAGACACAACTTTTCCCAAAAATCATTGCACTAAAAATTGAGGGGCGTCTTATACACGGATGTGAACTGAGAACATGGAGAGAACAAAACGGTCTGTATGTTGCCTCTGTAAACAGGCTTCCTTCAGTCACGAGGCTAAGCTACCTCCAATCAGGAGGCTTAGCTTCCTACAGTCAGGAGACTTATGGAACTGATGTTAGCTGATACTCAACAAACCATTTGGAACACACCTCATTGGAGGTGGAGCCTGTAGGCTCAGATGCAAAAGGGACTTGTAATGTCCGAAGTTCTGAGTCCAGAGGCTGAATACTCAAAGCTAAGTTTTCTTAAATTTTGGGTTAGAAAAGTAGAGGGGGGGTTAATCTTTTAAATGGAAAAATATGGTATTTTGTGTGTGTGAAGGATTGCACAAATAAATAAATACATAAATATTACAGAACTGAAAAAAATGTCTGACTAAATCTAATCCTTTTTGTGACACGTTTTTGTCTCAGCTAATGTTATATTGAGGAAGGGGATCCAATCCCATACTGTTTTTTCAATGAAGCATGTTGATAAGCAGATGTTATATACTCTGGTAGTCAGTAGGTTGGCTCCATTTATGGGAAAGAAAATATTCAGACTAGCAACAGGGAATATGGGAAATGCTCATTTCTCTAACCTAATTCCATCCACAGTGCTGACGCTAATGCTTATCAGTTGGAATTCTCATTGGGTTCACAAGATAACCCACAGCCCATTCAGCTTTTGTCAGTAAACCAAGGAGAATGGCATTTCATGGAGGCTTCCACCAAGGTGACTCCTATTGTTTTGAACAACAACAACCTTTTCAACAAGAATGATGGGTCCATGAGAGATGCTGGCCTCTCAAATACTCAGATATTATACCTTGGCATGTGATTTAATTTTAATTTTGCAGCATCTTTGAAGATACCGATAACATTTTTAAACAGCGTATCTATTTTTGCATCAGGACTATGTATTCAATGGGCAGTTTAGAAACGTGGTTGTTGATTGGGCAGCAGGATTGTGAGTTGAAGTGTCATGATTGTCGGGATCTGGCCAGGACGGTTGTTTTTCCTGATTCCACCTGAGTGGTACAGAAAGGCGAAAACACCCCTTCTTTGCTTCTTCTCTGTTCCAAATAGTTCCTAATTTTCTCTAAGAAAAATAACTTATCTTAGAAGACATTTCTGCGCCACATGTCTTTGTTCATATAGGTATCATGTACACTCATTCTACTTTTGCCTCTAGTAAACAGGTTTCTCTGCTCTGTATTTTGACTGGATATGATAGCAAGACAAAAGCAGTATATGTGTACAACACTACTGGAAATGTTGCCTCTGTCAACTCATTTTAACCTCTAAAAATTGTTTTCTGTCTTCAGCCTTAGTCTGTCAGACAAACTGAAGACCACTAGATGGATATTTGTTGCTGAGAATTCAACTCTCCTTGATCCATTGCTTTGTAATCCAGTACTATGGCTTGCCCTGCAGCCACAAGCCATTGTACAATTAATTAAACAGGCCTCCATTTGCATTCTTTGGTTGTTTCATTCAAAGAAGTTTAAACACATTGCAGAGACTGAAACTAGATGCACAATGTAAAACATAGTTAAATTCTTTCTATCTCCCCATAACATTTAGGGCACACTTACCTATATGTTATTATAACAATAATCTTAGAACTGCAGAGTTGGAGGGGAACGTACAGATCATCAAGTCCAGCCCTGGCCAGAGAGGCACAGTGGGGAAATCAAATTGCCAACCTCTGGCTCTGCAGCCAGATGCCTAAACCACTGAGCTATCTAGCAGTTATTGTGATGCTAGCATCTCATACAATTCCCTTCCTCCGCTCCAGGTGGTTCGCTGTCCTTGACAGCAGCAGGAGGACATATGTAAAGGCATATGTTGACAGACTAAGAAGGAGGAGAGCTTGCCATGAAGTTGCACTTTTGCTCTGCCACTCCATGTCAAGCAGAACATCTAAGATAGGTTCTCCAACAGAGTGCATTCCTAGTAACCATGCTGGCTGGGGGTCATGGGGGTTCTAGTCCAACACTTCTCGAAGGCACCAGACTAAGGAAGTTTACGTTCAGAACCAATCTTCTCTCCTCATTACACAGACCTGGTTGCAGTGTTAGTGATAAATCTGAGTGATTTTACCATCCATACCGTACTTCTTCCTCCTTCCCTCTCTCCTGCATCTCGCATATTTCTAAGGTGCCTATTGCTGGCACGCTTTATGTTCATACTCTCAAAGGGATGCATGTATCTGTCATCTAGAACAATTGCTTGCCAAATGTAAACCAGTGTGGTGACTCAGTAACTAATTAATGACTGCTAGATAGAGCTATTATCACCACAAACTGTCCCTGACTGCCTTGCCCTTTTTCTGTCAGGCGCAGGCTTCATAAACATAAATATCTGTTTATCATCCTGTCCTCCTCCCCCTCACTCTTCATCCTGCTATGCTCCATTCTCCGAAGTCTTTCTTCCCCTCTGCCTTCTGTTTCTCTCTCCCACTTCCTTCCATTTCCATTCTGGCTCCATCCTCTCTAAATGCTGAAACCTTCGTTACCGTCACAGTTTAACACGACAGAACTAATCCCTTTAGATTTTCTACCCTTTTGGTGCTTTTTGGCAAGCAGCGATAAGCACCCTGTAGCTGGCAACTAGGTTAGAAAGATTCTCACTCAGGCCTTTTTGTTTTGTACATTTTTCCCCCCAGTTGTGAGCAAATTTCTCCCTGTCTCGGCCCAAACCGTGTAATCTGGCTTTTCCTTATAGTGCTTTGACAACTCTTGACCTTGTGTTTTAATGACAGTCAAGAGCAGCAATCTTAGTTCAATTAGTGATTTTGTGGCATGTGGGGGACCAGAGTCTAGAGCCAAATCCTGTTTCCCAGAATCTTCTTGCAGTGTCAGATCTCCACCAAACAATAACATGGGAACATCAGGTGCTGTCTTATATCTTGATACTTATACACTGGTCCTTTCTAACCACTACTGGCAGCACTGACTTGCACCAACTGTCCAAGGTTTCAGGCTTCCCCTAGCCCTGCCTGTGCATCCCAGGGATGGAACTTGGAGATTTCCAAACTGATGAGCATGTCCAGAGTGTAGGGGTTTGCTGGGTCTCAGGCATCAAGTGAGATTTCAGGGGAAATGCTTTGCTTCTGTAGATTTCTAGGCAGGGAGCAAAGTGGCTTTAAAAACGGCATACCCATTTACACCCATTCGCAGCTAATGCCAGGGCTCACTGACTCAGGGTTAAGCTGTTGTATGTCTGCTGGGGCGGGAGCTGGCTGGCTGGCTGAGAAGGTTTGTGCTCTCCATGCCCTTTGGAGCAAGGCAGGAGGTAGAGTGCCACCAACACCACTCATAATCCTTCTTTTTCTATAAGCTCCGCCAGGCTTCAGAAACAAACTCCTTGTGGGTTGGCAGTGAGTCCCAACAGCATGATAGTCATAGAAAAGCTCTCCATAGATCATAGAATCATCATAGAATCGTCGTAGGGTTGGAAGGAACCTTGGAGGTTTTTCTAGTCCAACCCCCTGCCCAAGGCAGGAGACCTCATACCATCTCAGACCTCATACCATCCTGGACAGATGTCTGTCCAAACTTTTCTTGAAAACCTCCAGCGATGGGGCACCCACAACATCGGGAGGCAAGCTGTTCCACTGCTTAATGGTTCTCACTGTCAGGAAATTCCTCCTTATTCCCAGGTTGGATCTCCCTCTGACTAGTTTCCACCCATTGGTTCTTGTCCTACCCTCAGGCGCCATGGAGAATAAATCGATGCCCTCTTCCCTGTGGCAACCCTCCAGATATTGGAAGACTGCTATCATGTTTCCCCTCAGTCTCCTCTTTGTTAAGCTAAATGTACCTATTTAGTCATTCTTCATAGGATTTACCCTCCAGTCCCCTTATCATCTTTGTTGCTCTTCAGGGCCTCAGCGACTTTTTTGTATTGTGGTCACCTGTGCTCTAGGCAAGGTTGTGCAGGATGAAACAACTGCTGCAGTTGTTTGGTGCACTTGGTAACCGAGTCCAGCAATTGGGGAAAAAAGTTCCCCAGGTTCTGATTTGCTTTATTACCTGTTTCAGTCAGTTTTAACTCATTCTGTGTCCATTTACCTACATTTCCCTCATGCCCATTTCCACAACACCTGGTCTGGAAACAGCTGCACCCTCATCTTTTGCCCACCCCATCACTGCGACAGGGACCCTTGCCTTTGACTGAAGACAAGCAGTCAGCCTCCCCAAACATAGGGTTTGGGCCTGAATACCAGAGAAAGGGATGGTGCTGATTTGGATGCTGTAACAGAGTGCACTTCTAAATATTATCAGTCCTCTCCCATGTGGGATTTCAGAGGAGGAGTTTCTACACTGACTTGATGTGACCCCTGCTCCTTCTTTTCTGGAAAATGGATAGAACTATTATCATTAGGAAATTTCGTGTGTGGGTGTGGGTGTGTGGTAGAGAGAAAGATCACTTCTAATTTGAAAAGATATAGGGGGAGGCAAGAAAGAGAGTGCTTAACTTGAAAAGTGATTATTTGAAATATTTTACTTATTTATTTAAAATATTTTACCCCGCTAAAAATATTTTTACAGTACTAAAAATATGTGTTGCAAAGCCTTGTGAGGCAGATCTCTACCTAAATGGTGGAGGAGAAAGGCTAAGACAGGAACATGGAGAAGTCAATAGCCTGAGTGGGTCTTGTGAATTTTTTCCCCTTGGCCTACTCTTGGTGAGGAAACAGGAGGCCTTACTCACTTATTCAGAGAGCTGCCACCAGCCACTCTTTCATTTTTCTATATAACAGGCAATGAGGAGACAACTGGTGTGGAACTTCGTTTTCCTTCATGTGACCATGAGGCTTTGAAACCTGGTCTCTCTCTCTCTCTTTTTTAAACTGAGGGATGTTTCTGGTACACATTCAGAGCAGAGAAGGCACTGTGCAATGCCAGGTTGTCTAAGAAGAACCAAAGCTTTGCTATGGATTAATGAAAGGAAAAATTACAACACAGTCTTTTTTTTAAAAAGCATGTTTGATGCAATTGCATAATAACCACAGGATGTCCGTCCGTCCCCCCCCCCCCGGATACAACTTCGTTTAACTCTCATGTGCAAACATTTCTGGATGACCAACCCTAGCTCCAAGAGTTGGGTTTTTGGCTGCAGTGCCAGAGGTTGGGAGTGCAATTCTCCACTGTGCTTTCTAGGAGTAGAGGCAGCCTGTGTAGCCTTGGGCAAGCTGCACAATCCCGGGGCACCACCAGAAGAAGGGAGTGGCACACCACTTCCTTGTATTGACTACCAAAAACAAGAACAAGACAAAACAAAACACATACACACACCCTGGAAAAGGTTATTATTATTGACCGAGCCATTACCACAATTACTATTGACACAGCAATTAAATCATCATAAATCCCACATGTGTCTAATTGACCATTCCTGGCTTACTTAGGACCATACAGTTTCCATGTGTCCTTGTCAGCCATACTCCTTGATCTTAGCCCTGGGTCCTTCCAGACTCATGGCCACATGAAATGAGGAACTTCCCTACTGCTAGTTTAAAGATACCTGAATGACCTTGATTAATTAATATCTGTGAGTCATCATTAGCATTCTTGCTAACATCATGGATATCTGTCTTCTGACATAAACCATTTTCTGGCATGCATGACTCTGTTGCCATGATAGCTTTTAATCCCAAATCTTTCATTGCCTGTTTGTGTGTACTGCCACCATACCTGCAGGCAAAGCTATCTATTATATTGAGTACTAGCAATCCATAGGAATGGAATAATTTATTGGGAGGAAAAAAAAGTGTGGCAAACAATAGTACCGTTAACAAGAAGGCTCGTGCTGCCTGCAACATTAGGGAATGCTGAACAGTAAGCAGGAATGCTTTGCTCTTCTATAGGGGTTGGTCCTTCTTCTTGGGTAACAAAGGGGACAGTGGGTGCAAAGAGGGTAGAAAGGGAAAGAATGAACACTGTAGAAGATGAAACGTGTTGTAAAGCCATCTCAGGCAAAACTGCCTTCAGCATGCTGTCTCTCCCAGGGGCATTCAAGGGACATTGTGCAGTTGAATAGGTTAATTAATTTAAATGTATGCAAATTTCAAATGGCTCACTGCTTAACACTGAGGCAGAGCTAAAAAGGAATGGCTGAATGCCAAAAGAGCACCCAGTCAAGCTGCATGAAAAAGTGCCTAAGTGGCAACCCCATGCCTGAGCTGGAATCTCCAGGCGATTCGCCTAGCTTTTTGGGACTGCTGTTGCTGTGCAATTATGGTGAGATGGTTTGCACAATCAGCATAATTGCATGATGGAGATAAATGTTTGTGTCAGTCACTTCTCAGTGTCTCAGGTACTGGGGGCTCATCTGCATGATGGGTTAAACACAGGGTGATGTATGCTACACATACTTCGTTGGGAGTAGGGTGGAGTGGGGTGGGGGTGAAAATAGGCAGCATTTGCTGGAACGGCAGCAATGATGCCAGTGGTACCTGAAAGACTAACTTAGTGTATATCCTTTGGCAGAAACATGAGTGGGCTGAATCTATCTGAAGAGATGCATGAAGTGTATTCTTCATTGGTAGGCTTGCTTACACACACACACACACACACACACACACACACACACACACAGAGAGAGAGAGAGAGAGAGAGAGAGAGAGAGAGAGAGAGAGAGAGAGAGAGAGATTTTGTGGAAGTATTTTTGTTGTAGACAGAAGAGGAACACTGTGTACAGAGCTTGTAGTCTTTAAGCCTACAACTCCCAAAAAGCCAAGGCTGAAATGCATCCATTGGTTTTTGAGTGTTTCAATTTTTTCACATCTAATTTGTGCCCATTCACAGTGAGACACGTCTAGCCAATGGAAATGGCAAAAGGCCGCTGGTTGGTGGCATATCTCCCATTAGCTATTGCTGTATTTTCCCAGGGAATAAAGAGTAACAATAAAGTTAAGTCTATTATCTCATTAGTTGCAATATTGGTTCATATACAGAAGTATCTACTCTGAGCTATTAATGATGTTTGCATTGATTAGAGAGTCTGTTATTGTCTCTCTGGCTGCAAATTAGGGATTGGACTGAAGAGCTCATTTTCTGCCAGGGCAATGCAAAAGTCTTAATGCTGAGTAACATTAGGTCAAATCAATTCTGCAATGCATTTGATTATATAAGCAAACACCTCAGTGTATGCATGCAGTTTCCTGGGGCCAAGACTCACAGGATCCAGGTGCTGGGATTTTGTGATTGGCAGAAGTAATAATCCCATATGTCACAATGCCCAGCAATCCATGTCATCTCTGAGCTCAGATGCCAAAGACTTTCCTAACATATACAGTACTGTGATGAGCAATTCCTATTGCAGTGCAGAGTGTTTGGACCTGGTTTGATGGCCAGTTAAGGTCCTCTAGCCTTACAAAAGACCTGCTCCTGGTTGAAGAGGAAAACTGCTAGAATTTGATATGGATCAACAGAACTGCTTATGTTTTTTTGGACTCTTCATTGCAATGTGGTTCTGGGGAGTGTCATGATGAGCACTTAAACTTCCAAATTTATTACCAATTGATAGCAGAGATGCCATGGCTGTTGTCTGGTAGGTGCTTATGGCTGCTGCAAAATCCCAAATGTTCATAACATGGCACAAGAGGGCTTCAGATTTTAGGATTTCACTACAGTCTCCCCACCACCTAATACTAATAATTGGAATGCAATAGCAAGAACTGGAGTGTGCATCAGATCCCAATAGGGAGGACAGATGCTTTTTTTACTCTATTTTGAAATATCTCATTTGCACAAACCTTTACTTGCCTTTCTGGCCTGCCAGAGGATGAGTTGTTTCCTACCCCAAAATTCCTGCTCTGTATAAACCAAGACCTGGTCCAAAAAAAGACACAGAGCTGTAACTAGGGTGGAGCAACAGGGGATTCCTCCCCCCCCCCGGCACTAAAATTTAGATAGCACTGAAATCTAGAGATAAATGTACTGACAACATTTAGTAGGATACACAGAAATATTTGGGGCTCGGCCTCAGGCAACAAATTGTCTTGAGCAGGCAGTCCCTCACACTACGTGCTTAAAGAGCCCATGTATCCTAGCATTTTGGTGGTGTTGCGGGCTAAACCGCAGAAGCCTGTGCTGCAGGGTCAGAAGACCAGCAGTCGTAAGATCGAATCCACGTGACAGAGTGAGTGCCTGTCACTTGTCCCAGCTCCTGCCAACCTAGTGGTTCGAAAGCATGTAAATGCAAGTAGATAAATAGGGACCACCTCGGTGGGAAGGTAACAGCATTCGGTGTCTAAGTCGCACTGGCCATGTAACCACGGAAGATTGTCTTTGGACAAAACGCTGGCTCTATGGCTTGGAAACGGGGATGAGCACTGCCCCCCAGAGTCAAACACGACTGGACAAAAATTGTCAAGGGGAACCTTTATCTTTACCTTACTTTTAGCTTATCAATTAGCCACCAGCAGATGCATGAAATGAGGACATTTCAAAACCTTACTCTCTTTTTGCTGAGGGCTAGTTTTCTATTGTTCCTAAGCCTGAAAAGGGCTAGAATGGACTTTTGCATCGTTGGCAATGTGTTAGCAGAGGGAAGGCTTTTAATAACTAAACTGGGCAAAAATGAGGCTGGTTTGAATGCTGTGAATTTTTTATCCTTGCAATTTGTTGCATTTTTAGCTGTCTTGGCTTCCTTTACAAAGGTGGCTTTGTAATGGAACAATAAATTAAATAAGAGAGTGGGGTGCTGATGTCAGGAGCTTCCAACAATCAGCTTTGGTCAAGAGAAATGCTTTTAAACCCACTTTCCCAAGCTCTCTGAGGACTTTCATCTTTTCTCAGCGTAAAGCAAGCTGGTCCCTTTCTGAGTTCTTCAGCCAGGCCCTCAGATACTATTGCTATTCATCAAAGTATTTTGGCTCTCTAGCCAGACAACAGCCCACTCAGATATTGGAGAAAAGACCTGTCCCCCTGCCTCAGCTTGAACCTGGACATTTTTGCCAGACTCCCTGGAAATGAAGACGTAACAAAACCCACACTAAATCATCCTCTTGTTAGCGCCATGTGAATGCTTCATGCTACAGTAATCAAATGTAGCCAAAGTACACCAACAGTTAGAAAACAAGCTAGCCCCGCAAGCTAAACTATAATGAGAACCTTAGGAAAAAAGAATACTGTATTAATGCACACAGTGCCCTTCCTGTCCACAAAGGTGGTCCAAACCTTCCTCTGGTGTATGCTCACACAGGCGAGAATAATGGCCTCCATCCTCTTCAGTTTTGCAAGGTGCCTGTGGCCATTTGTTCCATCAAGATCTTCTTGCTGTCATTTCTCTTACTCTGACATTCTTGTTATGACTGTCCTGCTGTGGCTGTTATTTGGTTAGGCTTCTTGCCGGTTGGCTTTTAGACATATTTTGAGACTCAAATTGTTGCGGCTGTGAATCATTTTCTACTTTTTATATGTATTGCCCGGGAGCTATCGGAATTTTGTAAATATAGTCAATAAATAAATGGATAGGCTCGCAGCAACAACTGACAGTGTGGTGTGAAGCAAACACCTAATTAAGCACCCCAGCTATGCTTTTGATTATGGCGGCTCGAAAAAGGTATCGTTCAGAACATGGGAACTGTTGGGGTCCATAGCCCCAGTCTTTCAAAGGTTATTTTTTTGCTTGAGGAGGCTCAGCGGTTTCTCTGCCCATAAAAAGTGTTTGGTCCATAACCTCCTTTGCAAACAACTATCTGGGTTCCAGTTCCCTGTTTTCAGGACCAGCAATCTATCAGTAGGATTATCATAGCCTTGACAGATTCTGATCAACCACAGTTAGAAGTACTGGTGGATCAACACAACTTATTGCTATCAAGGGGCAAGAAAAATCTTTCTTCCTTTTAGAAAATGCTGTTCCAAAATCAAGTATGCCATCTAGTGGTTGTCAGCATCTAAAGACCAAGGAAGTGTTTTGTTTCCTCTGCCAGAAAAACGAGCAGTTGGAATCAGGTTCCTATAGAAACACTGTTCTTTAGAATTATCCTGGCGCATCCTCTGTGGGGGGCATGGAATCATAGACTGGCAAAATCCACAGGTCCTTTTGCTTTACAAGAGAGAGGCCTCTTAAACAAGGGAAGCCTTCCATTACAGGGACATACTTTTCCTCCCAGGAGAAGCTGCTCAGGATTTTGAGTTAAGCTCATTCTCCAATGAAAAGAGTCTTAGTGTCAATCCTTACTCCACAGCTGGTTTGCAATAGCTTAGTAGTTAGTCATTAGCAAGCAGGTTGAGAGAGAAAGAGAGAGAGAGAGAGAGAGAGAGAGGTTCCTTAAGGAGGGAGAAAGCTGTAGAAGCTGCACTTATGTAGATGATAGGGATCTGTTCAGGTCACACAGTTGTCCAGAATGGGTCACAGGAGGGAATTTTCCCCTATGCCTCAGCTCCTGTGTGTATCACTGGCCCCTTACCAACCCAGCCAGATTGCACTCTATATATCAACACATGTGTGGGTCCTTGTACAGAGCAGCATCAATACCCTCAATCTGCAATTTGCCCTGGGTCTCAATAAATATGATAACCTACGGTTGTTGGATTAGTAGTCACCTGACAGGAAACCAGGAAGCACATTGTCTATTGTCCTGAACTAAATTCATTAAGACTTGCTGGTGGTTAAGCAGGTTTTGAATGGCAACCTTAATCCATCCAACAAGAACTGGCAAGGAGGAGAGAACTCTGTCCCTGCCACAATCCTGGCAAAAGGTGTGATTTGTATTTCATGAGAAGTTCCCACTGCCAGCAATGTAGACTTCCCTTGATATGGCAATGCCAGTTCCAGAGAGGTGGGCTTTTGTTGGGACCTTAATAGGAGCCACCGTACATCCTCTCTCCGCCCCTCCATGGTCCAGGCTTTCCTGAGGATTCTGTTTACAAAGCAAAACAATATGTTAACTGAACTGAAACATGCATCATACCTGTTTTGGCCCTATGGGGTCTTTTTTCATCCTTGTGTAAGGACTGTCAAAATTTCTATGTACAAAAATATTTCTGGCATTCCAAACAAGAGTTAATTTGAAAGTATAAACAAAGAGAGTTCTAGTCCACCATCTCCTGTCCATCTCCATCTCCACAGGAACAGAGATTGTTTGGAAAGGAAAAACTTCTATATGTAGAATCTGTCCATGCAGTCAGCGATCTTGAAGACTCAGGGTTCCTAATCACACGAAGAGGCTCCCAACAGAAGAGATTCTGTTCTCTCCAGACAATCATTTTTCAAATACCTGAAAAAGTTTTGAAGAGGAGTTACAATGAAAGTATGGAATGTCAGGAAAGTGTAAAGACCAACAGGTGAGGTGAACTGAGGAGAGAGAGGAAGAGAGAGGAGCCCGATTAATGCATTTATAAAGCATGAGGAGTCTACATGTGAGCTAAGGAGACTGCCTCACATCTAGGCTATCTACATACTTACACGTTGGAAGAAGCAAATTCTGTTTGATATAAACCCAGCCTTTCCATTGCCACTTTCAGCAAGTAGAAGGAACCGTCTGAAGAGGGAGAAGCTGTTTCATCCATGTAGTTACTTCTCATCAGCTAGAACCTGACAAATTAGGCTTAACACAAATCTCTGGAGAGAAACAAGTCATGTCACATGTGTGGTCACTCAGACTCAGAAGTTTCTTTACAGACTTTTGTACTGAACAGGCCGAGATCTGCCTTATTTTAAGATGGGATGGGATGTAGTGGGAGGGACTTCTGTGCACTGCCATGTCCCCAGCGCACATTTAACCCTCCGGAGTTTTCAGACAATCAGACTAAACGCAAGTAGTGTCATTAGTTGGTCAGCTGGATGGCTGTTTGGTTTTGCTTCTAGAGAATTGGATGCCATGTGATAAGTGACTCAGTAGTGTGAACAGCCTGGATGACACTCAGATTGTCTGCCATTTCATTTTGATATTGTCATGAATCTGCCTAAGCCCACTGCTAGAACTAATTCACATGACCAACTAAGGTGTACATGACTAGGTTCTTCCTGATTCCATCATAAAGCTTGAAATGAATACATTGTTTGAATAGTTAATCAGGAACATGAACTACACATTTGCACCTTCTTCTAAATGTGAGTTGAACTGCAGCATGAAAATTGCACTTTGAAATGATGATGAATTATTCAGGCAACGTATTCACCAAAAGCATGGTACAATCTGAATGAGGGATAATAATCCATTAACTATATACAAAGCAGTTAAATGAATTACACACATTAGAAGAGACAAATTTTGTTTGATAGAAAATGTGGGTGATCACTGTGAGAAAGTCGGTTCAACCAACATTCCCTCATTCTGAATCCTGATCTGAAAAACTGTGGCGGCTGCTTCAAAATCTTCAGTGCACATTAATGCACATATTGTGTTTACATGAACAATGCATGATACAAGCTCATAGTACCTGCACTCTTCTGCTATTTCAAACCTTTTTGTGTCAGGCCCTCTGTATTACTTTATTCCAAGCCCTTTTCATCAAACCATCTTCGTACTCATTAAAAAAGCACAAATAGCGAGAAATGTCAGCTTCCACAGAACCTTTCCTACAAAACCCCCAGTGCCTTACCACTGTAAATAAAGCATGCACACCTAAAAACATGTGAGGTTTTTAGGTGAAGTGACAGAGTAGTATTATTGAATAAAATGATTTACAAATGAACCTGTGCCTGATCTCTGGCCATTTTTGCCTTCTGAAATGAAAACAGCAAATGGAAAAATGTCATGATTCTTGAGCCAAAGAGATGAGAGTGTTGTTTCATTGCAACAAAGAATATGTACTGGGCCATAGTGTATCTGATCCTGCTCTTTAACTTGTGCCTCCACTGCCATCTGACTTTTGAGAACCCTAGTGGATTCATCCAGTCCAGCCTCCTGTGTTGCACTGTGGCCAGCCAGCTACTCCTGAGGAGCTCCCAAGCAGGACAAGACAGGATGGGTGCTCTTCTCTAGCTTGTGCACTAACATATGACATTCAAATGTATGCTGCCCCTGACTTGCAGATCCATGACAATATCAGGGCAATTAGCTATGGATAATTCTATCCTCCATGAATTTGCCTACCCTGCCTTTAAAGACTGGTCAAAACAATAATGTCAACACATTGACATCAACACTTTGTCTGGCAGTAAATTCTAGATAAATGTATGGGGAAATAATTTATTTTGTCTGTTCTCAGCCTACTGTCAGATGATTTTTCACTTCTCTGGGTTTTGAGATGAAGTGAGGGAGCAAACTCCTTCCTCCCACTCTTTCTATTTCCATCCTTTTCATGCTGTACAAATTTTTATACACTTTGTCCCTTCCTGGAAGGGCTATAGCTGAGTTCTAGAGCATATAGGTACATTATTATTATGAAGAGATTCAGTCCATGCTAACTCCAGATAGGATTGGGAAAGACTCTTGAGTGTAAGACAGGAACTCTCCATTAACAGACAGCATAGTGTAGCTTAGGATTGGAGAACATGTGGACTTTAGATGGTTGGGCTGCAGTCTATAAGAAAACTGTTGCCTAAACATTAGGAAGAGCTTCTTGACATTAAGAGCTGTTTGGGTGTGGAATGGACTGCCTGGAAGTTTTGTGGACTCTCCTTCATTGATGTTTTAAGTAGAAGTTTGATGGCCAATGGTCAGCAATGCTTTAGCTGTAGATTTCCTGCTTCAGCAGAGGTTAGACTGGATGACCCCTGGCGCCCCTTCCTGCTCAGCAGTTCTGTGACACTATGATTCTGTTACCAGTGCTTATGAAGATCAGGGCTGATGGGAGCTACAGTTCAGCAATTATGTGGAGGGTCACCTCTTCCCGATCCCTCAGTAGACAAGATTGAGCTAGGTGGGCCAAGGACCAGGGGCCTGACTCGATATGAGGCCACCTTCCTGTTTTCTTTTTTACTTATTTATTTTTCGCCCATGACTCAGAATCTCCAAAGATTCTTGGCTTTCTTCATCGGAAAGTTGTTCCCATCTCTTTGATCATTTCAACAGTTGCTTTCTGTACTGTCTGCACTCTGATGTCATTTTAAATGGGGGCAACAGAAACTATATGATTTTCCATGCTGGGAAGTTTACTTTTATCAAGAACAATCATAACGACCTACTGAAACCATCCATTACTGCGCAGTGATTATGTTCATGGCTCCAAGTTTCTGTAGGTCATTATGCACATTCTTCTTAAAAGTAATTTTCCTTCCTGTTTTTCTTTCAATTGTCTCCCCACCGCAAACTCAGAGCCCCCAAAGATTCTAGGCAAAAATTAACATTTTATTTAAAGGCATTGCCATCAGAGTTTCCAAATATTACTTTTTGGACTACAACTTGAAAAACCCCTTAACCGCCATGCTAGGTGAGGGATTCTGTGAGTTGTAATCCAAAAACCAACTTTCCCAAGTTCTGGTTATAGGGCATACTACTGACTTAGCGCAATCCAATGACTGCAGCCACATGATTAGCCACAACTAAAAAAATGGAGGCCCTGGGGGAACTGCATAGTTCTTTTCGCCTCTCAGGGCCACTGCTTCTGCATTCAGTCTTCAGCAAAAGAAGAAACTTTACATTTTTCCAACCCACTTCCAGCCTTAAGAGAAGTATTTTAATTGTCAAAATTACAGCCGTGTTAGTTGGTGCAAGCACGGACATGTTCCATGAAAGCTTACATTAAAATACAGCAGTTAGTCTTTAAGGTGCCACAGCACCTTTTATTTTGCTTTTGTTTTGTTTTGTGTTTCTTGTATTATAATTCTGTGCTCATTGTGTCTGTTGCAAATTGTTAGTTTGGAAACTAACCATGCAGATTTCCTATTCAGGTTATAGATGCTGGTGTGCATCCTGTTAACATTCATTAACAGCAAAACTGAGAACTGTACATACTCTGTTTTTTCACGACAGCCCTGTCCAGTTTCCCTTCCTCACCTAGTAGGCAGAGGTGTAGATTTGAATACCTGTAACTGGGTGGGAATGCAGAAGTGTAAATGCTAGCTGCCATGGGCTGCTTTGGATGGATACCAGGGTGTCTGTTTTTAATGCACAAAAAAGGAAATAAATAATCACATCAAGCTCTTTTGCAGTCTGGGAAGGAGACAGCTCCCCACCTCCACCCCAGCCTCTCTCTTTCCAAGCTCTGTTTCTCCAAAGGTCCTGATTTAATAAGCACTGATCAGAAGCTGATCTCCTCTGGGAGGAGATTACATTCATATGGCTTAGAGAAATTAATTGGTTTATCTAATTCATGTTATTCCCCTATCTATGTGTTCCTTCTACAGACTTATTAGTATTTGTCCTTTTTTCTCCTGCCGGTGATTATTCTTGTTAGGCAGATGCTTCCACTTAGCCTGTTTTAAGTCAATGCACTGCACTTTCCCACTCAGGGAAAGCTTGTTCTAGTAAGACTGAAAATGAGACTCATTTGCAAACATCTGCATACACACACACAATCGCAGGAGTGGGCCATGAACAGCTTGTTGGCCACAGGGAGCCCATAGCATTCTTGTGCCCCTCTCCAGCATCTCTGGGGCACTGAAATCTTCCTCTATCTTTTTTTTTTTAAGATTTAATTGTTTGAAAACATGCATTTCAAAACAAATAAACCTTTCTTTAAAGGTAGGAGGAGGCTAGATCATTCCAGGAGTGCTGTCTATTAACTACAGGTATTCAACTTGTTAAGAACATAATCCAGAATACATGCATATATTTGCTTAGAAAACCCTCTTGTGCCCTCTAGGGACACCCCAGTTCCCCAACACATCAAAATATTTTTAATATTTTAAAATTAATTTTAACCACTACGGTATACAACATAATTTTTTCAGCTGAAAAAAAGTTTTAAATTAAACCTATTTTTTTTTTCATTCAGCAACCTTTACAGTACAGAACCAATGGGGAAAAATTAAAAGCATGCAAAAATCAGTAAGTACATAGATGTACTTCTGTGGCAAGGCAAACCCCACCACCACCACTGCTTTAACCTAGCTTCATTGGAAATGCAGCCTTTGGACTGCCAGCAAATATGAAACTCATCCCTCGGTCCTATAGAAATTCCCCCCCCCCCGCTACAGCCTGGAGAAGTTACTATTTTATACTACAGCTCCCATAATTGCCCCAGCCAGCCTAGTCACTGCTGGGAGGGGGCTCCTGAAAGATAATGAATGCAGAGGAAGGCTACATGGGCTTCCATGAATACAGAGGAAAGGTACATATGGCACAGTACTCAGTACTAAATAAGGGGTATGACTGCATGCTAAAAAATGCTAGATTTAACTTGCTCAACGCACCAGAGCATTGAGACTGCATGCATTCTTAGATCTCTAATTTTCCTTCCATACAATAGCTTGCCTGGGCCTCTATCATGCTGACCTCTGAAAACATTGCTAGAGTAGGGTAGCCAACTTTCCATGACTTTGTGACTCGCATGTCTGGTGACGGTCTTTTTAAATTGTTTTACTTCTTTATATGTATTTTAAGTGCTTCCTAAGCAAAATGTTTTTTGAACTGCTTTTGTTATTCTGTACATATATATTTTCACCAGGGTTAACTGTTAAAAAAACACCTCCACCAAAAAAAAAAAAAAAAAAAAGGATTATCAGGATACAAGGGACCACTAAACCACTAAGGGGAATGTATATTGCTTATTCACCTTTGGGGCCAACTGGTAGAAAACTGAAAGACAAGGCCAGTTGGGGCTGTGTTCATTAACAAGTTGAGTGACTTTTGTTAATAGTCATTTTAAACCTCAGGCTCTGTGCATGGTGCCTTGCTTGAACCATCATGTGGCCTTGCCATTGTCCACCTGGATTCCACCCTCCACCCACCTTACTTTTGGTCTCCATGGCAATGCTGATATGTCAGGCCTGTGTGTGATGTGCCCAGGTAGACTGCAGAACAAGTGTCTAAAAAGGAGGAGATAGGTACACAACCAGAGTTTATCTTCAAACAGTACCAAGGCCAAAATTATGATGAGATTTGAAAAAGCAAAGTAATCTGTCAATCACCAAGGCAAAAAAAGGGGGGGAGGAGGAAAAAACTGAGTTTGCATAGGCTCCTTGGTCCAAGTGTGTCATCTCTGGGAGAGGGGCAAGGTGTAAAATCCAGTTGACATCTACCTTATGTTTACTGTTCCCAATGGTTGTCAGGCCCGTGGACTTTTTCAAATTGATGTCATTACAGTTTCTCTTGGGCTCTTATGTTAAGCACGTGGGCAAAGTGTCAAGAGGAACCAGAGAGAAGTGAATAGGGGAAGGAAATTTAAGAAAGGAGTCGAATGATATAAAGGGTGAAAGTAAATGGTCTGAGTCGGAAAGCTACAAAAGCAAGAGAGAGGAAAAAATATTTATTTATTTATTTACAATATTTTTTAGCCGCACCATTACCAGTGGCTTCTGGGCCTAATGGAAGTGTTTGGTTTCTGCTCTGTTTCTGCTCACCAAGTTTCTCATTTCTACAGCAGAATCCTATGTACATTTGCTTGGAAGGTAATTCTACCATGAAGGTGTCTATCTCCAGACTAGATCAGATGGAAAGCTCTTTAATCTCTCTAGATTGAGAGTGAAGACCAAAGTCCAGCTGAAATGCATTTGGAACTTCCTCTTTGCTGATGATGCAGCTATTGTTGCCCATTCTGCTGAAGACCTCCAACAACATATGAATTGTTTTAGCAAGGCCTGCCAAGACTTTGGATTAACAATCAGCCTGAAGAAAACACAAGTCATGGGCCAGGGCGTGGACTCACCTCCCTCTATTACCATCTCCACACAAGAATTGGAGGTTGTTCATGACTTTGTGTACCTTGGCTCAACAATCTCTGACACTCTCTCCCTAACTGTCGAGCTGGATAAACGCATTGGTAAAACAGCTACCATGTTCTCTAGACTCACAAAGAGAGTATGGCTCAATAAGAAGCTGGCAGCATATACCAAGATCCAGGTCTATAGAGCCTGTGTCCTGAGTACACTCCTGTTGTACTGCAGTGAGTCCTGGACCCTTTGTGCACGGCAGGAGAGGAAGCTGAACACGTTCCATATGCATTGTCTCCAACACATTTTTGGTATCACCTTGCAGGACAAAGTTCCAAACAGAGTAGCCCTAGAACAAGCTGGAATTTTTAGCATGTATATATTACTGAAACAGCGATGTCTACATTGGCTTGGGCATGTTGTGAGAATGGTTGATGGTCGGATTCAAAAAAATCTCCTGTATGGAGAATTAGTGCAGGGAAATCGCCCCAGGGGAGACCACAGCTACGATACAAGGACATCTGCAAGGGGGATCTGAAGGCCTTAGGAATGGACCTCAACAGATAGGAAACCTTGATATCTGAGCATTCAGTCTAGAGGTAGGCGGTGCAGCATGGCCTCTCCCAATTTGAAGAGACCCTTGTCCAGCAGGCCAAGGCAAAGAGGCAGTCCTGAAACCAGCAAAATCAGGGAGATGGACAGGGGACAGACTGTATTTGTCTTCAGTGTGGAAGGGATTGTCACTCTCAAATTGGCCTCCTCAGCCACACTAGACACTATTCCAAGTCCTCCATTGAGAGCACGTTACCATAGTCTCTCGAGACTGAAGAATGCCTAAATCCCACCATGTTCAGTGGTTATTTACTTTCTCACTACTCTGTAAATGTGTTTAACCTTGCAGGCTTGGTGTCTTTACTTGCCACTTCCTTCCTCATCACTAGGTGCCCAACAAGCATTCATTCATTCATTCATTCATTCATTCATTCATTCATTCATTCATTCATTTATACTCCACCCATCTAGACACAAGTCTACTTTGGGCGGCTAAGCACCCTGTTTTGTTGGTATTGTATGGTATAGATCAGGGTGAGCAACCTATGGCTTACAGGTGGTATGCAGCAAGACATTTTGTGAGTTCTGTTGCTCCTTCTATTTTCTGCTGCCAACCTGAAACCATGCTGCTGCAGGCAGACAGGCAAGCAGGCAACTCTATATCTCCACTTCCCTTTTAATAGGGAAGGAGAAGTCCCACACTCACTGGCAAGGCTTTTTTTTTTTTTTTTTTTTTTTTTTTTTGCAGGGGTGATGAACCTTTGACATTCCAGTACTTGGGACTACAATCCCCAGAATCTCTAGCCTATATTACCAATTATAAAAGAATGACAGAGTTGTAGTCCAAAAATCTGGAGTGCCAAAGGTTCCCCCCTCTATATGGCGAAGAAGATTGCTCTTTCATTTTCCAGCACTAAAAATAGTTTCCATAGCTGTCGTTAAATTTCAATAATATTAGTGGTAGGGTTGCAGTGGATTTAATGTATTTTCTCTCCTTGGAAGTTTCCTAATCTTGATTTAGAAAAAACAGACTGAATCCTTAACCAGTGCCATTCATATAACCTGTGGCTGGGCACACCCAATAGTATCTTAAGCAGCGCTATCTAGACGTCTAATCATAAGCCACCAAAGATTGATTTGCATATAAATACTCATAACTTCTTGTTTGCATTGATAGTGTACAAATATGAACAAGTCATTATAAATTCTTCACCACAAGGAGAACTTTCAAATAATGTAGTTCATGCATTCATCTGTAAGATGTGTTGGGCTTTCAAGTGATGATCTTAAGAGCCACCAGTGCTTTTTCATGAGCCATCTCTATGAGGTACTTGAAGGTCAAAAATACCTATGAAAGGTACACAGAAAACATATAATGACCATGAAACCTAATGAAAAAAAATCTATGGAAAAAGTGTCATTTCCAAGTTTTCTTCTGACACATCAGTCAGAACATTTGCCTGTTACCTATTAAAATGAGCAGATTCTAACTGAAGACAGATGAGCTAATTGGCATGTAGCTCCAAAATGAAAAGCTGACCTAGAAATAGCAGTCACTTTCAGAAAGCAAAGAAACCATTTCAGTCCAGTTTAAATGCATATCCGCTAGAGAGGGGCATGAACTGGAAAAATGGTGATTAGTTTTGATTCATGATTAGTCAAGGTCAATGAATCACGAATAACGGATTTATATTTCTGATGAATTGATTTGTCATTTCATTTTTTTACTTTAAAACCCTATAAAATACCCCTCCAGGCACCTAGAGACAGCAAAATCACAGAGGATTCCCTGACTCTCCTCTTACAAGCCTTGCATGTTTGGTGAAGTTTGAGTGTCCAATGTCTGAGTTATACACCTCTAAAGAGGACCATCCCAAGAAATCCACCACCCCAAGCACCTAGAGACACTCAAATCAAACAGAATCTTCACCTGACTCTCCTCTACAATCTCTCCAATATTGGTGAAGATTGGGTTTCGGCATCTGAGTTATACACCCACAAACTGGGTCCCCCAGGAAAGTGCCCTTTAGCAGCTGGCTTGGGGGAACCCCACTCTTCACCAAACTTTGAGGGATTGTAGAAGAGAGTCAGAGGAGGCTTCTGTGTGATATTAGTATCTCTAGATTTCAACCAAGGTATACAAAATCTTTAACAATTTCAGTTTCTTCATTGTCAACATTAAAGTTGTGTAGTTCTTCTGCAGTCATAATTTTTGTCTTCCTAATATTCAACTACAGTCACGCTTTGGCATTTTTTCTTTCACTTCCATTAGAAATTGTTTCAAGTCATTGCTGCTTTCTACTAGTAAGATGATGTCATCTGCATGTCTTAAATTACTGATGTTTCTTCCACCAATTTTCACTCCTCCTTCATAGACTCATAGAATAGTGAAGTTGGATGGGGCCTGCCTATAAGGCCATCAAGTTCAACCTCCTGTTCAATACAGGAATACAAATCATAGGATACAGTGGTGCCTCGCAAGACTATGTTAATTCGTTCTGCGAAAATCGCTGTTAAGCGAAAACATTGTCTTGCGAAACACATTTTCCCATTGAAATGCATTGAAAACCTGATAATCCGTTCCAATGGGAACGGATTGTCATCGTAAAGCGAAAATTGCCATAGGAAAGATCGTTAAGCGAAACGCGGTTCCCAAGCGAAGACAGCCGTCTAACGAAACAGAGACTATTAAAAGACTCGTATTGCGAAGCAAGACCAAGCTGTCAAAACATCGTAAAGTGAAGAACAGGAACCTAAAATTTAACTGTCTTGTGAGGCAAGGTCCCTAACATCGTAAAGCAAAAATTGCCCATAGGAAACATCGTTAAACGAAGTGCAAGATCGCTCCAAAAACCTCATTGTAAAGCGAATTCGTCGTCATGCGAAGCAATCGTCTTGTGAGGCACCACTGTATCTGCCAGGTGGTTGTCTAAGTTTCTCTTGAATGTATCCAGTGTTGAAGCACTCACCACCTCTCAAGGTAACTGGTTCCACTGTTGTACTGCTCTAACAGTTAGGAGTTTTTTTCCTGATATTCAACCTAAATCTGGCTTCCTATAACTTCAGCCCGTTGTTGTATATCCTGCACTCTGAGATGATCCAGAACAGATCCTGCCCCTCTTCTGTATGACAGCCTTTCAAGTATTTGAAAATCTGGATCTAGTCCAGCTTTCTATATGATAGGTTCTGTGTATAGACTGAACACATAAGGGTACTGATTGCACCCTTGTCTGACACCTTTGCCTACAGAAAATCATTTTGTCTCCCCATATTCTGTCCTAATGCTTCTTGTCCACAATACAGGTTATGCATGAGGATAATCAAGTGAAAAAGCACACTCATTTCTTTCAAACACAAAGTACTGAACGTGTAATTGCCCTCTGTGCTGATATGACAGATCAGGGCACAGGCCAACGGAAAGCACAGAAACTGAAGCACTGGAAGCTTTGTTCTGTAAAGGACTGGGGCAAACTGACCTAGTCGCTTACCCACCCCTGGTAGCCCTGCAGCTTTCCTGAGTTATCCAAGCATATGGTTTGTGCAGTATAACAGGCCATTCTAGGGTAGCTTTTCCCCCCAGCAGTGTCTTATGTGATGCTCTGCTTGCAATGTCCCACCTGATCCAGTGAAGTCTTTGTCAGGTACCACGGGTGGCTCTTAAAAGATGACTACTATTTTTGGAATGATATTGCTCAAAACCTTGATTTCTCTATCACTGTGCCACAATTTGCACAAAATGAAGCTTGATAAGTCACTTTTGAGCAGCGGCAGTGTGTTATGCAACCCAGGAGAACTACCGCTGGCTTTACCTTGTTAAAATGTTGTAGCAGTTTCTGTTTCCTGATAGTTCGCTGCAGTTAAGACATTCAAACAACGACAGCAATAACAACTATTGAGCTCAGCTCAGTTTGGGGTTCACCTCATTTCAGTACTCTAGGTAACCTCTTCACTCAGAGCATCCCTATAGCTGGCCATGTCCCACCTTTCGTTTCATAGCTCAGGGTGGCTTACATTTCTGTTCTCCTCCCCTTTTGATCATCACAAAAACCCTGTAAAGTAGGAGGTGTTGGGAAAGGGTGATTGGTAGCAGGACACCCAGTTCCGTGGTATAGTGGGGAAACCTGGATGGCCCAGAACAAGACTCTTTCCAAGATTCTACACCATGCTGAATCTCCACTGATGTGGGCCTGGCAATTTAATGCCATTTGCTTATGAGGATTTGAGACATCACAAATGGAAGGTTGATTTGGAAGGTGCTGCATGGTGAAAATATCAAGAAACATAACAAGCTGATCATATCAAACTCTGTACTCACAAATCATATTTGTAAGGGGTTTTCTTGGGTGTTGGGAGGGAATTAGCACCAAGGAACGTACCCTGTTTTTAAAAATACTAAGGACTGGTAGCAGCAATGGAATCTGCTCACTCTCTTCTTAAGACTTGTTGTGATTCTGCTTTCTGACTCCAACAAAACAGCTCTGCAATAGCATAAGAATAAGAGGGAGCAGATGCCTGCCACCCAGACAGCCTGCCTTTCTTTTCCAAGATAGATGTCATAGAAAGACTGTGGCAAAGGGCAGTTCACAGCCATACTGCCTGTCTTGACTGGAAAACAAGCCTCAGGCAAAATTCATCAACTGGGTAATAAGCAGTGTTGATCCCTTTCCCCTTTGGAGGTCGGTTAGCAGCCTCTCTCTTGTCCTTCCAGCATCAGGTAAAGACATTTCTTTTTAAACAAACTTTTAACAACCACACTGAGCATCAAAAGTAGACTCTCCCCAAAATGGTGGTTACAATTTTTAAATGTTCTTCTAGTGATCAGTTGTTTACATTATCCTATGTTTTTAATTGGTTTTTATTGTGTATTTGCCATTTATTGCCTTTTCACCTTTACTTGTGTTGCAATTATTGTGAGGTACCCTTGAATCCCTTTATGGGAAAAAGGCAACACAGAAACAAAACAAAATGAAATAATAAAATAAAAGCGCTACTGAGCCAATAATTGACATTGTATTGGTCCCCACTCACCAACAACAGCAGAAGGAACAGGTTCTCTGTTCTGGTTCAAATAAATGGGATTCCAAACTAATCGCAGCTCAGAAACGTTCCTTATTCAGAGGCAATTTCAGCATTTTCAGGCAGAAAATGCTAAGAACTATACCCCGTGATGCTCACCCTCCAATGGATAACACAGGTGAAACAGATTTGCTCTCCCCAGGCTGTCTTTAGAAAAGGCAGGAAGGCCTAACATTTGAAAATATGCCTGCAAAATCCATCAAGAAAGCCTTTTTACACACACAAACTCAGCAAGAAGGAGGAACAGTAACCTTTACTTATAATGTGGAAAGGAGGAACAGTGTTGCCATTATGTTATTCACAAAAGGAATGTTGTTATGCTTTTAAACTGGACCCCTCATGGTTAATATTGTTATTTGCGACATGTTACTTCTAAGGTGTGGGTACATAGGAAATGGGTCGAGAGAAAGAGTTTGGTCCACTTGTAGCTTTTGCTCCAGTGGGACAACAAGGAGGAAGTGTGTGTCTGTGTCTGTGTGTGTCTGTGTGCGCGTGCATGCGTGCAGCTGCCCTAAGCCACAGGATAGGCTGTGGTTTGGGCCCTACATGGTAAAGAAATCTGTTCAAATGATATTGCAGACAATCGCAGGGATGGCAAAGGTACCACTACAACCCCACAGAGTCTGCCAGAAATGCCATGGTCCTGACAGCTTTGGATTTTTGTATCGCATGTACAAAAGACAGGGGAAATGGAACTAGTTTAATTGGATAAAACAGGAAACCTTAAGCATGTGCTGAATGAAACAACAGCTCACAGGCAAGTGGTGTATATTTCCCCAGTTTGCACAGAGAATACTTTGGGTCTTCCCTTCCTGAGACCAAGGAAAAGGAGGCAAGAGAGAACCTCTAGGGTGGAGTTGGACTATAATGGCACAACATAGGACCAGCCAGCAGAGGGCAGGCTTCCCCAAGCAAACCCCATGAGTGTTGGCCAGAGGCAAGTTTATCCAACTTTTGTTTAACTTGGTCTTGCTTTATGTTCTTTCATGGAGTTCTGTACATCTGCATAATCTCATGAAATAATTAAAAAAAAAAAACAAGATTGTGAAGTACCTCTGAGACTGGTCCAGTCCACCATACAAATGGCTGCCATAAATAGCTTCTGTGGAGAAGGCAAAGGGGATTTGAGGGCAGATGGGAACAGCAGAGAAAGCTTTTTCAGGCATTAGTTAAAGATAACATCTGGACTGGGAAAATGCTGGGGCTTAAAGAGACAGAACTGTTCTGGAGGAGTTGACAGTCCCAAGAGGAAGAGAAAAGGACACTGGTTCCTTCATTTGGCCTCGCTGCCCTTCCCCCAACTGCTTCCTGAACATAACATGGTTAGGTTAAGATGCTTTCCAGGACTCAGGACACCTCCGTGCACAGATGCCATTCTGTAAGGTGTCAGACCACATCTCCTAAGATGGGCAAGATCTCCAAAAGCCTGAGCAGTAGGGCCAACCCAAGACTTTTTGCTGTCCAAAGTCCAGCATCAATGACACCTCTTCACACATTCACGCAAGTCTAGCAGCATCATACCTCAGATTAGGCCATTTATTTTGGAACCTGAGGCCAAAAATCCCACAAGCTAGTAAAAAATACTGTGATGACAAGAGTGGCTGGTAACGTGCTGCCCTTTTCTGACATCCAATATCTTATCTGAAGTAGCTATAGGTCCAGCAGGGGGGGAAAAAATCAAGACTGTGAAGTTACAGAAATTTCATCTAGTGGTGCAGAGGTTAAACTGCAGTACTGCAGCCAAAACTATGTTCATGATCCAGGTTCAATCCTAGGTTCAATCCCAGACTTGAGGTTTACTCAGCCTTCCATTCTTCCAAGGTCAGGAAATTGAGTACCCAGGTTACTGGGGAGGTGGGAGAACAATGTGTAGCCTGCATAGTTAAATTGTAAACCACCCAGATAATGCTTTAAGCACTGTGGAGCAGTATATAAGTGGCACAATTTACTTTCTTGCTTTGCTTTTTTGTGGCAATTGAGAGATGTTTGCTAAAATTCCACCCTTCTGCACGATTGTTAAGCTGCATGCATCCTGTCTTCTTGTGCATCTGGCTATTTTAGGTGGCTGCCTCAGTCTGCCTAATGGCAGGGCTGGTCCTGTTGTTGTTGTTGTTGTTTAATGCCATGGAATGCTTATAGCCCTCTCCAATTTGGCCTTTCCAAATATTTTGGAATACAAATGCCACTAGCTAGCATGGCCAGTTGTAGGCCATTGTGGCAGTTGTAGGGTGGATTATCTGGGCTCAGTTCGGGCAACACTGGCTTGGTCTAGGGGAATCAATCAGGAAGTTTCACAAAAACATCTCTCTCTCTCTCTCTCTCTCTCTCTCTCTCTCTCTCTCTCTCTCTCTCTCTCACACACACACACACACACACACACACACACACACACACACACACACACACACACACAGAGAGAGAGACAGACAGACAGACAGACAGACAGACAGACACACACACACACACACACACACAAGAGTGGAACAGCAGCAGTTATTCCTGATCAGGTAGAATGCAACTCTGTCTTGTGCCACCTAGTGGCTAACTATATAATTAAACAATCAAAAATAGGTGGATTGTATAATCAAATAATCCACAATACAGTGGTGCCCCGTATAGCGAGGTTAATCCGTTCTGGATTAACCTTCGCTATACGAAAACATCGCTGTGCGGGTAAGGAAAGCCTATTGGAACGCATTAAACTTAGTTTAATGCGTTCCAATAAGCGTCCAAACTTACCCCTCCAGCGATGTTTTCGCGTCCGGCGGCCATTTTGGAGCCGCCGATCAGCTGATCGGCGGCTCCAAAATGGCCGCGGATGACCCGAAATGCCCCCCCGCAGCGTTTTCGCGACCTCCGTAAGCAAGGGGAGGGCGCGAAAACACTGATAGGGGCCATTTCGGGTCATGCGGCGGCCATTTTGGAGCCGCCGATCAGCTGTTCGGCGGCTCCAAAATGGCCGCCGGATGCCCCAATCGTCGCAAAGCGAGTGCTGCGATTGGGGCAGATCCGTATAGCGATCCCTTTTGGGGGATCGCTATACGGATTCTTCGTTAAACGGTGCACTCGTTAAGCGAGGCACCACTGTAGTTGGTTGTTGTGGGTTTTTCAGGCTCTTTGGCCATGTTCTGAAGGTTATTCATCCTAACATTTCACCAGTCTCTGTGGCCGGCAAACAACTCCCAAACAAATTGCACCAGAGCACAGAGTTCCTACCCCAGTCCTCTGAAGATGCTGGCCACAGAGACTGCAAAACATTAAGAAGAACAACCTTCAGAACATGGCCAAAGGGCCCGAAAAACCCAGAACAACCATTAGATCCCGGCCGTGAAAGCCTTCACAAATCCACAGTAGCTCTCAATAGGTCTATTTCACCCAGAAAGTAGATAAATTACAAAAACTGTTCTTGGACCACAGAAATTCTGAATGCTGGTGTAGGGGAGGCAAAGTTACATAGCTAAATTCTTTTCCTTGGAGAAAGCTCCCTCCGTGCATTTCTAATACTGGCACACCAAGGAAAAGACTAGGTTCATTAGCCTTCTTGCTTCCATTGCATTGCTATAAAGAGGGTGTTTTTATTTAGAGGAAACACCAGTTCTATCAGGCCCTGTCTGCAGAATGTATGTGGAACAATCTCAGGACAATTTTGACATCTTATTGGCTGTTGTCTGCTAGATGGAGAGAAAGATTTCCACTTGATCTTTTCTCGGGGATCCTTTGAGCCAACTTGGTGATACACTGTTAACTCACTGTTGCAAAACCCTGGTAATATTTACTGTTCACTTCATTTATCATGCACAGGTAGCCTATTTTTCCCCTGAGAAATTCAAGTGGCTGGACACCACTACCATCTTCTGCAATAGTTAGGGTTGTCGGGTCTCTGAGCAACAGGTAAAGTCTCAGGAAATTGCTACAGCTTTTCCAGGTTTCCAGGTGGGGAGACAAGTCTCTGAGAGAGTAAGACTGGAAAAGGAGATGGGTTTTTGTGTGAGACAGCTTTGAAGCCTGAGCACTCATCGCCACCTATTCCCAGCTGTGCCAGTTGGGCCAAAGTGCATAAATCCACAAGCTTTCTCCTAATTGATAAATTGAAGATCCACAAGTCACCAGGCCGAGATGGCATCCACCCAAGGGTTATTAAGGAACTGAGAAATGAAGTTGCTGATCTCTTAACTAAAATATGCAACTTGTCCATTAAAACGGACACAGTGCCAGAGGACTGGAGGATAGCACAATTCATGCCAATCTTTAAAAAGAGAAGGAGAGGGGACCCGGGAAACTACAGGCCGGTTAGCCTAACGTCTGTTCCATGGTAGATGGTGGAAAGCCTAATCCAAGATAAAATCTTAAAAAACACATAGAAGAACAAGTCTTGCTGAGGGAAAATCAGCATGGCTTCTGTAAGGGGAAGTCTTGTGTCACAAACCTTTTAGAATTCTTTGAAAAGGTCAGCAGGTATGTGGATGCGGACGAACCAGTGGATATTGTCTGTCTGGATTTTCAGAAGGTTTTTTGACACGGACCCTCACCAAAGGCTGCTGAGAAAACTCCACAGTCAAGGGATAAGAGGGCAGGTCCTCTTATGGACTGAGAATTGGTTGGGAACCAGGAAACAGAGAGTAGGTGTCAATGGGCAATTTTCACAATGGAGAGAGGTGAAGATCCATGTGCCCTAGGGATCTGTCCTGGAACTGGTGCTTTTCAATCTGTTCATCAATGATCTGGAGACACAAAACTTTTCTGGGTGGTGAAGACCAGAAGGGATTGTGAAGAGCTCCAGAAGGATCTCTCCAAACTGGGAGAATGGGCAGCAAAATGGCAAATGTGTTTCAATATAGGTAAAAGGTAAAGGTAAAGGTTCCCCTTGACAATTTTTGTCCAGTCGTGTTCGACTCTAGGGGGCGGTGCTCATCCCCGTTTCCAAGCCATAGAGCCAGCGTTTTGTCCGAAGACAATCTTCTGTGGTCACATGGCCAGCGCGACTTAGACACGGAACGCTGTTACCTTCCCACCGAGGTGGTCCCTATTAATGTACTCGCATTTGCATGCTTTCGAACTGCTAGGTCGGCGGGAGCTGGGACAAGCGACGGGCACTCACTCCGTCACGTGGATTCAATCTTACGACTGCTTGGTCTTCTGACCCTGCAGCACAGGCTTCTGCGGTTTAGCCTGCAGCACCACCAATATAAGAAAACGTAAAGTAATGCATATTGGGGCAAAAAATAAAAACGTTAATGGGTTCTTAACCGCATCAGGAAAGAGTTCTTGGTGTGCTGGTGGACAGCTTGATGAAAGTGTCAACCCAGTGTGTGGCATCAGTGAAGAAGGCCAATTTCATGCTAGGTATCATTAAAAAGGGGACTGAAAATAAGACAGTCAGCATTATAATGCATCTGGAGTATTGCATACAGTTCTCTTTGCCACACCTCAAAAAAGACATAGTGTAACTGGAAAACATGCAGAAGAAAGTGATTAAAATGATGACTGGGCTGGGGCACCTCCATTATGAGGAAAGGCTACAATGTTTGGGGCTCTTCAGTCTAGAGAAAAGGCACCTGAGGCATGACATGACTGAGATATATAAAATTATGCAGGGGGATGGCTAAAGTGAATAGAGGGAAGCTCTTTTCCCTCTCATGCAATACCAGAAACAGGGGACATCCACTCAAATTGATTGTTGGGAGAGTGAGAACAGACAAAAGAAAATATTTCTTGACCCAGCGTGTTGTTAGTCTGTGGAACTCCTTGCTACAGGATGTGGTGATAACATCTGGCCTGGATGCCTTTAAAAGGGGATTGGACAGATTTCTGGAGTAAAGTCCATCACAGGTTACAAGCAATGATGGGGATGTATAATCTCCAGGCTTAGAAGGAAGGTACCTCAAAATGCCAGATGGAGGGGAGGGGTATCAGGAGACAGGTATGTAGTGTTCTCTTGTGCTCCCAGAGGGATCTGGTGGGGCCATTGTGAGCTACAAGACTAGATGGGCCCTTGACCTGATCCAGCAGGGCTCTTCTTATGTTCTCTTACATTACAATTGCCCCTCTTACATAACAAATGTGCTCCTCCTGGTCTCAGGTTTGTCTCCTGATATCTCGAAGAATTGGTGTCTAGCCTTTGTGAGTTAGGTTAGGCTTGTTGATAGTATCTGATCCACTGTCATCCTATACTGACTGGGTGAATCTGAACACAGTTCTCCCTAGCTTTCCTTAGTTTCAAGCCTCCACTGCATTGCCTGAACATGATTCACTTAGAAAGAATGGGAGATGAATAAGTCTTGCTTTTTTGCGCCAGAAGCACAGTGAATGAAATGTGTCCAGTTACTGTTTATCTGCCTAATTTACCTTTGAAAACACTCTTCATTTATCATTACCACAACATTTGTGTTTGCTAATGTCCCATTTTGCCCTGAAATAATCTTCAAAAGTCTTTCTTTATTAGTATTAAATTGTGCAACACTCTGATAGGAAGGAAGAAAGAAAGACCTTTGAAGATTATTTTCAGGACAAAATGGGACATTAGGAAACACAAATGTTGTGGTAATGATAAATGAAGAGTGTTTCCATTCAATTTGCCTGTGGGAAAGTTTCTTTTTTAATAAAAATATGCAATGGTGGAGGGGAAGAGGGTTCTATGAAAACCAGAGATGATCTACAAAGAGAAATATCGTATCAAACATTACTCAGTGTCTCTTTGTGTTAAAATTTTGATGCAAAGAAATAGTGACAAGACATTTTGAACGTTCCTCTTCAAAACAAATAATTTTTATTATTTTGTTTTTGTTTGTTTCACCTGCCTTTCCTTCAATGAACTCTATTTTATCCTCACAGCGAGGTGTCGTAAGTTAAGCCCTGATGAGCCCAAGTGAAGAGCCCCAAATCTTCATGGCTGCATGAGGATTTCTGCTTTGTCTTCCTTGGTCTTACTCTGACATCCTAACCACTACACAACACTGGTTGTCCTAAGTGAATAATGCATATATATATATTATTTCTCCCATGTCTTTATCCCTTCCTTTCTTCTTCCTTCTCTTTCTGCAGACTCTCCATACAACTTCTCTTCTCAGATTGGGCTGGTCAGAATGGCTAACTTCACCAGTGACAACTTCTCCAAGGAGAGCACGGCCAAGTATAAGACTGTGGAGATGGTGTTCATAGGCACAGTGACGGGTTCATTGAGCCTTGTCACTGTGGTTGGGAATATCTTGGTCATGCTGTCCATCAAGGTGAACCGCCAGCTCCAGACTGTCAACAACTACTTCCTTTTCAGCTTGGCCTGTGCTGACCTGATAATAGGAGTTTTCTCCATGAACCTTTACACAGTCTACATTATCAAGGGCTATTGGCCACTTGGGGCTGTGGTCTGTGACCTTTGGCTGGCTCTGGACTATGTGGTGAGTAATGCCTCTGTCATGAACTTGCTTATTATCAGTTTTGATCGCTACTTCTGTGTCACCAAGCCACTGACCTACCCAGCTAGGAGGACAACCAAAATGGCAGGGTTGATGATTGCCGTGGCTTGGATATTGTCCTTTATCCTCTGGGCACCTGCCATCTTGTTTTGGCAGTTCATTGTTGGGGAGAGGACCGTTTCGGAAGGGCAGTGCTACATCCAGTTCCTCTCCAATCCAGCGGTGACTTTTGGCACAGCCATTGCAGCCTTCTACCTCCCAGTAGTCATCATGACCGTGCTGTACATCCACATTTCGCTGGCCAGCCGGAGCCGTGTGAGGAGGCACAAGCCCGAAAGCAAGAAAGAGAAGAGGCCTAAGCCTCTCAGTTTTTTGAAAAGCCCCTTAGTCAAGCAGAACAACAACAACTCTCCTAAAAAAGTAGCGGAGGTGAAAGAGGAGGCAAAAAATGGGAAGTTAGAAGAGCAACCCCTGCAACCATCGGAGACTACGGGCCATCAAGAGGAGAAAGAAACCTCCAATGAATCCAGCACAGTCAGCATCACCCAGACCAATAAAGAGAAGCAGATGTTGGACGTTGTGCCAGCAGATCAAGGGCAAAGCCCAGCCCTCCCACGCATGAACCCTTCCTCAAAGTGGTCCAAAATTAAGATCGTCACTAAGCAAACCGGCACTGAATGTGTCACTGCCATTGAAATTGTTGCAGACAAAGAAGCCAGCTCTACTCCGATCACCTTGTCAAACAGCCGTCCAGCTAACGTTGCCAGGAAGTTTGCCAGCATTGCTAGGAGTCAGGTCCGAAAGAAGCGCCAAATGGCAGCCCGGGAGAAGAAGGTCACCCGGACCATTTTTGCCATCTTGCTTGCCTTCATTGTGACCTGGACACCTTATAATGTGATGGTCCTCATCAATACCTTCTGCGACTACTGTGTCCCTGACACGGTGTGGTCCATTGGGTACTGGCTGTGCTATGTCAACAGTACCATCAACCCTGCTTGTTATGCCCTTTGCAATGCTACTTTCAAGAAAACCTTTAAGCATCTTCTTATGTGTCAGTACAGGAATATTGGCACTGCAAGATAATTTGGAATCTAGAGACTGCTTGGCAGAGCTGTTGTGGAGACTTCTTCTATTCTCACATCAGACAATTGTACTGTTCTAGCTATACCATTTGATTTCAGTCAGAACCTTTCAACAAATGCAGAATTAAAAACAAAGACACACAACACCTATCCGTATTCTTATGCGCTGCTAAACATGAAGCAACTCTTTCACCTATTTGACCCCTGACTGTGCTTCTCCAAAAGACAAAGGAGGAGGAAATCAGGGATTAGATGCTGCAGAAAAGTCTCACTATTTAACTGGACAGGGGTAGTGGATCCCACCCCCTGCCTCCTTCCTCCAGAAATACTGATTGGACTGTCGTGGTCCTTTGATGTCTCTGGATAAAGAGAGCCCCTTGTTGGTGGGCATGCCAGTGCATGGGATGGTATAAGGAAATGGGCTGTGCCAACATGTGCCTCCATCCCTTGGATGCCATGAAGTCTTGGCACTTGTGTGTGGCTGAGAGTGTGTGTGAGAGTGACTAGGAAGTGGCAGAATTCATGCTAAGTAATTTCATCAACAACGGAAGGGGGAAAACAGAGACTGTCTCGTTACAGGTCACCAAGCTGGCTCTTCTTCCTGGTTGTTGGGCATGCTCAGAAGAGGTGGCAGAACGACTGCTTACTGCCATAAATTTTTAGCACTTTGGCCAAATAAGTTTCCAGTGTCCTTCTGGATTCAAGGGACTTGTTCCCCTCAGGGAATACTCCTACCACTTAACCAGCTTGCCTGATTAAGAGGCTTTCTAAAGAATTGACAACATGTCTCGGCACCTCTTCAGCTCCCTGTAGCAGGCAGATGCGTCAGGCAGATGGCTGGACGGAGAGACTTGTTTCTGTGTGGATAAAAACAATGACACCTGAAGTCATACTGAAAAATAAGGCCCAGATACACACAAACCACTGCAACCTTTCTGTACCACAACTTCTTTGACCACATGCCGAGGGAATGCTTCTGTGAAGATACTTGTGCCAGCATTAAGGCTGGCAGTCCTCAAGGCCGCAGAGTCTGAGGAGAAGATTCACGGAGCATCTGCAGTGGGAGAAGATTCCTGCACTGGGGAGTCTTTCCATGGATGTGTGGAGTCTTTGATGTATCCAGAGCCCTCCTCCTCCACGCCCTTGGCTTCTGTTACCTTTTTTTTTTTTTTAAGAGATATTTCCTGCACAATGTTTCCTTCTTATTCCAACGGGTCACCTGAGGGACATTTTCTTGAGTGACTCAGTTTGTGATTCTGATAAGAGGATCCTATGGGCAGGTGCTAGAGGAGGAAAACAGGCACTCCCTCTCCCCTATCCCCTTTCCCTTCTGCTCCAAGTGCCTGAGGGCATACTGAGAAGATAGTCCTTGAGCTTTGTAAATGGACATATTACATCCTTTCTAGCCAGTGTTGTCATGGAGTCCTCAGCATGTGGGCTTCGGTGTAAGTGTACAACCTAAATCCCAGAATATTCATGTTTCGTCTTCAATGCCATCAAGCTTCTCCAGATTTCATAAGCGCGTCAGAACCCTGAGGGCAGAAATCCACGGCCTGACCTAGACTGGGCTGGTGCCAGATGACTGGATGGAAGTCTCCATATCATGGTGAAGGGCTCTCAGCTGGAGAGATGCCATTGTATTTGGCTGCTGCTTCATTCTGCTGGGGAGGCAGCCGCCACCTTGCCACTGCCTTTAGAATAATTTGCATAATAGTTCCCAAAATGCCTTGCAGGTTTTTTTTTTTAAATTGTTACAGCTACAATGAGACCCATGTAAACGAATAAAGTAATTGTACTACGTATGTCAGATCTTTTGGTCAGTTCTTGTCAAGAGCCAAATTCCAGACATTAATCCCTTGAGGTAACCACATGCAGGCATTTGATGCATTTTAGGTGGTTAAACAGAACAGCATGCAAAATCTAGAGCGGATTAGTCTGCTGTTGTCATCATTTAGGAGATTTTTAAATAATTGCTAGGATCACAGGATGGATCCTTTGTAATCTCTGCTCTACTGATCATGGGCTATAGAGTTGAGATGGGGAACTTGTAGGTGTTGCTGAACTACACTTCCCAGCATGCTTCATAACATGGCTATGCTGGCTAGAAAAGGAGCTGAAGTGTGGGAACTTCTGCAGGGTCACATTTTCCCCATCCCTACACTGTACAGGTATACAGTGTGTCAAGCAAGCTTATGGAAAGTAAGACAAGGAAAAATTATGGGAACTGAGGTAAGGAAAAACTGTTAGCCAGAACAGCGGATGGGCGTGGTTGGCCAGGCGGTTAAAGATAATGCAAGCATGTGCCATGCTTGATTCAAGGCATGTACATGCATTTTGCTGCAAATGCTCCCTGCACCTTGAAATGCCCTCAGAATAGATAATGTGTGATAAATTGGAAAGGAGAAGCCTCGCATCACTAGGTGATCCTCCATTCCTCTTTTCCCGCATTTGCTTTCCAAATCAAAACATGTACATGTGGGGCCTCACAATTTTGAAAAAAGCCCAGAGGAAGAAGAATCACTTCCCCCAGTGCTGAAAGACCAGAGAGAGGGAGTTGCAGGCAAATCTCTCAAGCAAGGTTGTTTCACAGCTGAGGAGCCCCTGCCGAGAGGGCCCTTGTTTCAGGTAGCTACCGACCTCACCCAAGGAAGCACTTGAAGATTATCCTAAGATCCAGGTAGATGCAGAAAGGAGAAGGAGGGGTGCTTTTCAAGTAATTTGGTTCAAGCTGTATAAAGCTTTAAAGATTAAAACCAGCCCTTCAAATTACTAACCCTCTGTCTAGGAGGCGATACAGTTCAAGCCTAAACTGATCAAGCCACCCATCAGTTCCAGTTAGTAACACAGCACTTAATAGTCCAAAGGGGAGATACAAAACATCACCGTAGTCTGATTACCAGAAACATGGGCAGCTGTGGCAGGGCCCTCTCTATCCAGGGAAGGATGTTGATGTATTTTATTACTGTAGATGAAATCAATGAAAGTTGCTGGAGTTCACCTGAACCTCTAAATGACAAAGCTGAGTCAATAAGAATCTTCCCCCAACTCCCTCAAACTCGGAACCAGAATCCTTAGGGATTCATCTGAGTGGGTGAACTGCTAAACAACAACCCCTCCATTGGTATCATCAGTTTCTTTGCAACACTTCAGTCTACTACCACACTCACAATACTGGGTCTGCATTTTGCTAGTTCCTATTAGGCATCTTCAAGACAAATGAAACACATGCAGAATAGGCCAAGAAAGAATCATTAGCAGCAGATAGAAGCATGGTGATAGAAGCTAATAGAAGGGGGTGCATCACCCCAAAATTTCAAGGTTAGGTATCTCCCTGCTTGGACCATGAGGTGTTATGGATAGATGTCTTGCAATCCAGGAGCCCTACTTAGTCAATAAAGTGGGAGCATTGGTATTAGGTGCAGCACATCCTAAGATTATCACTAGAACAGCAAAGGGAAATGTGTGGCCCTCCAGATGTTGACACACTGTAACTCCCATCAGATAAGTCAGTCTTTGCTACCGTAGCCAATGCTGAATGGTGAGAATGATAGTTCAGCAATATATCAAGGGCTAAATGTTCCCCATCTCTGCATAAAAAGGTTTTCTGGCTCGGACTAAAGGCCTGTCTTAGGTTCATGCTTTCATGTTGCTTTGGTAAATTACAAGTATTTTCATGTTCCTTTATTTTAAACCAAATAGTTCCCAGACTTGTGACCCCAGGTGTTCCATGACTACTGATTTCCACTCATCCTTGCTAGTATCCATTGCCCTCAGGAGTTGTATTCAAGAACATGTAGGGATTTTTTTTTGAGAACCTCTGTTGAAAATTATTTTCACACTATGTTTAAACTTACAGAGTGGGATAGGAATATTTTGTTTCATGCAGCCTGCTGTTCTTGTAGCAGTCACTTGGCCACTTGAGGGGATTCAGTCACCCTCTCCTGCTCATGTCCCCCCAGCTGCTGAGATGGAAGGTAATAAGCATCTGCCACCACTGGTAGCCATTGATAGTCTAATCCTCTTTTCAAAGCTTTCCAAGCTGGTGGCAGCTGCTACATTTTTTAAATGGGTTGAATTCTGTAGCTTATGTGTTGTGTGAAGAAAATTCCCTTGTGTTTGTCCTGAAATGAGTGCAGGAATACAGTGCACTGATGAAAAAAGGGATGCTGAAAACAAGTAATAAAAGGGGGGAATCTTTGCTACTGTTTTTACTCTGGGGGAAAATGGTATATTTACATGGTCCAGAGTCAAAGGTTGGAAAAGTTTTTAAAAATGGATTACAGAATCCCTCAGCTAGGACAGCTAATGATTATGCTAGCTGTGGGGTTCTGGGAATCCCACAGAATGGAGACCCCCCCTTCCGCTTCCATGATTCATTGCCCCAGGAGCAAGGTGCTTGTTGACACTTGGGGCCCTTCACCTTCCAGAAGAATATCCCCTGCCGTTCCAGAGAAGCCACCCAGAGCAATTGCCCAGGAGAGCTGGTGATGGCCTGGCAAGTTGTTTGTCCTGCCCTTTTGTCTACTTCCAGTCCTGCTGCAGCATGTCTAGCCCTGCCTCACTAAGTCTGGTAGCAATTAGGCAGCATTAACTGAGGAATTCCAGGGAGCTGGGGAGCCTGGGGCTAGGATTTTGTTCCTTCTAGGGAAGAGGTGCACAGAGAGGAAGAGGAGGGATGGGCGGACATTCAAGCAACTGTCCTTGCATGAACAGAAAGATCCGGGGGGGGGGGGGAGGTGAGCGTAGCTAAGAGGTAAAGTTATTTTTTTGGATTATGACTCTCAGAATTTTGTAACAAATGCTCCCCCAAAACAAATTTTCCAAAAGGCCAACACTCCTAGGTACATAGAGCCAGCTTGGATAACTTGTACAGAATTGTCAGCTAAACTCAACACCGAGGGTGAGGACGCGTTGAATTTGGGGAGAAAATCTAGGCTGGGCCTGGAACTCCCCAAAGGTTGCAAACAAGATAGGCTCTTTGGGTTGTTTACATCTCTTCTTCAGGCATAGCTGTTATAAAAATCCCACTCCAGAGAAAGGTTTTTTCGGAGAGTTCTGTCTCATTCAACCACTATGTCTAATTATGATTATTGGTTTAGCTTTTTAATGGACTTTTTAACCCAGTGGGGCAACTAAATGTAATGTTCCTCTTTACAAATAAGCTTCCTGTCTGGAGTGGGGTGGGGGTGGGACACTGTAAACTGATATCTAGACACATTTCTTTTGTGCTGGAATGACAATCTTCACTCTAGTTTAGCAATGGCTTTCAAGAAGGGAGCGAAAACATCTTGCCACATTTGGTAGGGGGCAGGAAGTTCTTTGTGCTGGAGGACTTGAAAAGCCCCCTCTTTTGTATCTTTTTAGTGATTCAACAAATTTATAGCTCACCCTGGACTTTTCTTGCTATGCATGGATTATATGGCTATTTTTTGCCTCTTCTTTAATGTGGAGCTTCCCAGCTCATGGCACTTGGCCTTTGGGGACATGATATCCCCCATGAAGGCAAAGATGCAAGGGCGTAAGAGAAGTCAGGTGAAAGTGGGCTGACCTTCACTTATCCTCAGAAAGGATGGACTACAATGACAGTAGAAGAAAGACTACAATGACACTAAAAGAAAGGCAAAAGGGTTGCTCTTCAGATTAGCCCACTCACATTGAATGCAGAGGAAAGAAGAGCATATTTTAATAGGACATGTGCAAAACATTTGTTTTTTAACTTTTTGTACCTGTTAAGTACCTTTTGACTTTCAACAAGCCTTGCAGGTCATTTGAAGTATGTGGGATGTTCAAGGAGTGGTTTACCACTGCTACCCCACCACAAGTGACTTTCCATGGCCAAGCAGGGATTTGAATCCAGTTCCTCTGAGTTCTAGTCTAACATTCTGTCCACCTATATGCTGGATACAGGAGATATCCCAAAAGATGATGTTGGGAGCAAGGCTGGTCTGAAACGTTTCACTGACAAGGAATAACAAAATGCCTCTCCTACTCATTCCATATTCAAAAACTGAGCAGACTAGCAAAGGAATCTTATTGCAAATACTGGAAACAAGGCATTGTCTAAAATGTAGCTGAAGGAAGCAGGCGGTATCAAGGCATTTAAAGGAGGGTGTGTGATACCCAATTTTGTCCTTCCCTCGCACCCTGCTGCTTGCTATCTTAGCATCTGCCAGTTGAAGTGCCTGCGTCACACTACCCAACAGGAGGGCCAGGCTGGCTGGGAGAAAGTACCAGGCATTTCAAACGGCCTAGTTTTTCTTCAGAACATTTGATACTCAGCCTGAAATCAGAAGTACATTTAAATGGGAGGAAGCCCATTTAAGCTTCATGGAGCAGTGGTTAAACTGCCATACTGCAGTCAAGACTCCACTCATGGCCTGAGGTGGAAATATGTCTTACTGGTTATTTACATATTTACAAGTGCAACTACTTCCGACAGGCTCAAGTAGTTGGCTCAAAGTTGACTCAGTTTTCCATCCTTCCGAGGTCAGCAAATTGAGTACCTAGCTTGCTGGTGGCTGGGGGTGGGGCGGGCAATGTGTAGCCTACGTAATAAAACTGTAAAGCACCCAGAGAGTCCGTTAAGTGCTATGGGGCAGTATATAAGCAACACATTTTGCTCTAACACTAGGATTCCAGGTCAGCCCAAGTCATTTTGCTGGCTGAAGCAGAATCACACGTTTAAACCGATTTTTACTTGCCAGGATGCACAGTATTCTGCGCCAACCAAGTTATTCTGACACTAACATGTGCTGCATCATCCTGGCAGCAGAAAATCAGTAATACTAAATTAAAATTGACCTTTTCGCTATCCTCTCACAATACCCAATACAAACCATCGGAGACAAGGGCCTCATTTAGCATCAGCTTTCTCCAGTCTGCTGCCTTCTAGATGTATTGGTAATCAACAATACTGGCTGGGAATGATGGGAGTTGTTGTCCAATGCCTTTGGAGAGTGGCAGGCTGGGGGAGCCTGTTTATTGGACTATAAATCTAATCACATAAAGAATCAGAGTAAACTGGATCTAAATGAAGGCAAATATGCTTTGGGGTCCCTTTCTGCTCTCACATGAACCAATATTGATGTTATGTCAGCGATTTCCAAAAAAATGGGAATAGATGTTCTCTTAATAATATTCTGCTTCCCAACTGAAATTTTATATTTTGCACTTAAACAGCAGGAGAAAGCAATGCAGGAGGCATTGTTCTCTTTTCCTAACATACAAAGTTCAATTTTACTTAAATGCTTTAAAGGTTCTCTTTATGTAATTGCATTTGTATCCTTGGGCTTCTGTGGGAGGAAAAAAAAATCCAGAACATTTTTTTCCTTAATGGAAACCATTTTAGAGAGAAAGCTGCAAAAGCTTCATTAAGCACCTGCCAACTCACTACTTGAGTGACGGCGGCAATGTGAAAATATCCCAGGTCAGAAATGGACTGAAGGAATCCTAGGAGCAGCTGGCAACATAGTGGTTATATTTTCACCACTAATTTCCTTAAGCTTTTGTGGTGGAGGATCCAAATTCTGCTACATGATGAAGCACTAATACAGCTAACTGAAAGCTCTTGGGAGCAACACAACACTAAAAGCTGGTTCCAATGTTGCAGTCTTTGCTGAACAAAGTAGAAAGGATAGGCAAGGAAGTTATACAGGAGACAAGTAAGGTAAAGGTAAAGGTTCCCCTTGACAATTTTTGTCCAGTCGTGTTCGACTCTAGGGGGCGGTGCTCATCCCCGTTTCCAAGCCATAGAGCCAGCGTTTTGTCCGAAGACAATCTTCTGTGGTCACATGGCCAACGCGACTTAGACACGGAATGCTGTTACCTTCCCACCGAGGTGGTCCCTATTTATCTACTTGCATTTGCATGCTTTCGAACCGCTAAGTTGGCGGGAGCTGGGACATGCGACGGGCGCTCACTCCATTGCGTGGATTCAATCTTACGACTGCTTGGTCTTCTGACCCTGCAGCACAGGCTTCTGCGGTTTAGCCCGCAGCACCACCAAGTACCATATAGCAAAGGGGTACTGTAGCCTGAAGAGTATTCTAGCTAGTATTTGTTGTGATGGTTATTATTTTACAAGCAGTATTTTGCCCTTGAAGAGTTTATAATTGAGCAAGAGCCTCTGAAATAAATTTTAAATGCTCTTTCTTAAATATTTGCAAAATTATTTAAAGTTGGGTGTTGCACTATTGGACTTAAGACACCATGGGCAACATCTTACTGGTTATTTACATATTTACAAGTGCGATAGCATACATTGCAGAGACAAATTGCAGCTAGTTAATGGTATTCCATGTAGTGTGCCACGTCTTGCAGTTGATTACAAGAAATACAACTGGTGACTTCTTAACCAGCAGCAATTCGCCCCTGCATAAACTGGCATAAACAACCTATAGAATTCTGACATATAAATGTTTGCAGGGAAGGGGGAGACAGCAAAGTAGCAACTTGCTTGGGTCCCTCTTACTTAACATCAAATAGACAATTTTCTCAGTTTCTTTTCCAAGGGCAGAGAGAAGTTGATATGCTGAGCAATTTATTAGCATTTGGCTCTCAAAAAGTAGAGAGGTAGGTTCTTTGGTGAGATTCGCCTTTAGCTTGGCTATCAGCATCTACATCTCAAAGATGGGCAACTTTTGAACCTCCCGATAGTATTGAAGATAACCTCCATCATCCATGACCACTCACTACCCTGGCCAGATCTAACAGGACTTACGATCTACAATGTGGAGGGACACAAATTGCTGTGAGGTGCTGCACCCCGAGATACAAAGCCCTCAGAGAACTGCTATGCGACACACTTTCCTTGACACTTCTTTTGGGTCTGGCAAGCTGACAGGTATCTGGAACTTGATGCCATTTCATTCTAGTTCCTTTCTGGCAAACAACCCCTGTATTTAGTCTCACCTTGCCTGAAGGAGTTGCTTTTAATATCCTCATGTAAGTGCATCTCACTCTCTCAGCCTAGAAAATACAACAGGGAAATCTGAATGGACAGCACATTCCTTGCTCTGACCCTCCAGACAATGTCTGTCAGTTTGTTCTGGGCGTTCTGAATGTTGCCAAGACTGGAGTGGTGATATCCCTTCAGTGACATCTCAGGGTGACACCAATGCTCCCCTACAGTAATAACGGGATTTAATGTGTCTTTGCTAGCTACAGGCCCCTGACACAGCCATTTACTTCTCTAGCTCATGGATGTACAGTTCCTGACACAGAAGTAGGACCCAAAGAAGGAGGGTGGTGGGTTTTTTTGTAAAAAGACTTTTATTGGAAAAAAGGGAGGGGGGATTGTAAAAAGCAGGAGAGGGCTTACCCAGCACCAGAAAAGGGAAGGCCACAGCGTCCCAGCAAGAATATAGATAAGGAGAAATGAAGATGTAATTATTGAAAAAGAAACAATGCTCTGGGGAAATTCTTTTCTGGGCACTGACGAGGATGCAAGGCATGGCTTGTTAGCAAAATACCAAACAAACACAAGTCGTACAGATTAAACAGACAGACAGACAGACAGACCCCTCCTCAGATGAAGAGTCTGCTGAAAAACACGTAGGTAACGGAGATATGGGGAGCAAAAAAAGTGAATGCACACATGCACGCACACACATACACAAAGAGCACCATGGGAAATAGGCACCGATTTTTGTCCCCTACAAAGAGGGGGCGGGGGGGAGAGGGTGCAGAAAGACACCAAAGCGAGTCAGCATCTTGCTGTTTCTGCAACAGAGGGGCTCTTCACCCGATGTTTCCATTGCAACTCCTCCCCATCCTATTCTATTCCCTGAAACGTTGCCCTTGGCTAGCTTAGTTTAGCTCTTTGTCTACAGGAAAGCAAAGTTGAACAGGGAAGTCAGAGGCGTTGTTAAAGTTCAAAGAGATGTGCCGAAAGGCCATTTGAGCTTGACAGCAGATCCCAAAGGTGAAGAGTTCTAGCCACAGCTTAGCCTAGTCTCACCCCATCTCAAAGCACATCAGACCAAATTCTGGGAAAGGAGCCAGAGCAAAGAATGGGGTGGAGGGAGAGATTGCATATGCACAACAGGGGTGGGGAGGGAAAGGTAGGAAAAGTTAAGGAGAAGGCAAACAGCACCTTCTTCAGGACAGGGCTTGCTCTCTGCAAAACTACTGATTAGAAACGGCATTTCAGTTAAGGTCAAAGTCATGGAGGTGGAAGAATAGCAGGATTTGGCAAAGCATCGCCAAGCTGGGAGGGGCCACGCTGCAGCTCCAAGTGGTGTGTGTCCAAGTGGGTTCAGGCACCATGCCCTGAAGACGGTGGGGCTTCCTCCATCCTTCTAGTCCTTTCCCTTTCCTTTTCTGGCTGTTTGAAACAATAAAAGTGGAAGAGCATTAGTGGCCGACATGTATACATTGCCTCCAACTGACTTGCTTTGACTGTTTTAGGATTGCTTTCACCCGCTTTCTCAAAGGTACCAGCGGAGCACAGGGGCTGCATCAAAAACTTGGAAACAACATGTTAAAAGAAGACACATTACTCATTACTGCTGTGAGCTTTTATGGCTATGACCTTTTTCCTCAGAAAGAAGGGAGACTACAATCCATGAAAACTCGAACTGAAATAAATCTGTTCATCTTTAAGGCAAAGACCTCTACTTCTTTTTCAGGCTACACCAATAGTTGTTGATACAAAGCTCCAGCAATCCCCATAACTGCCTGTGAGGCTCTCCTCTCCTCCTCCTTATCCACTGACTTTCTCGCTCTTTTCATAGGCAACTTATCTCTTCTCACCAGGAGCTCTCCATTAGCTGAGAACTTGGAAACATTACTTGTTATATGCAGATTCCTGCAATCTGCCCAGTCATAACAGACAGGTATTATGGGAGCTATAGTCCAAAAATAGAAGAAACCCCTCTAACCCCTGCCATAGCTCTGTCTCACTACCTGCTTTAGTGGACGGCCACCATAATACAGGAGGAGGCTTCTGAAGTGGACATGGGTCAGGGAATTCAGCCGTCTCATAGTTCCCAAATGGGGTGGGGGAATGGCGGAGTGGTAAGACCATCCTATGGTGGTGGTGGTAGGGACAGCAGCTTCAAATGGCAAACCGCTTGACCACTGTGGGAGGGCAGAAGAGGACTTCGCTTCCCACAGCCCAGGAAAGGCCTCCAAGCAGCCTTCGTCATGGGTGTCTGTAGTTAATTTGGCACCCATTTGAAAAACCTAGAAACATTTCTAGGCTTTATGGGGTGCAATGTTTTTGGTATTGATGGTAGTCAATATAACAAAAAGGGGAGGAAGAAGAGTCCTGATGAATGTTAATTCTTCCCCACCTTGCTGTGGAGCTTCAGTCAGACCTAATAAAGGTATTGCACCAGAGCTGAGGATGTCAGAGCTGAGGATTCAGATGTTGTTGACCTCCATTTCTCATTAGTGCTAGCCAGTCTGACCACAGGTGAGGTCAGTGATGTCAGGGTAAATCTGGAAATGCTGGTGGTCATCATGACAGTCCACCTAGCCAGCCTCCAGCTATTAAGCAGAATTTTTAAAATGTAGGTATTTGTGTCAGCTCCTGTTGACAAAATGTGGAGCAGGTATTTTGTAAAGTTAATGGCTTTTGATTCTCTACTCAAGATGAAACTACAGTGGTGCCTCGCATAGCGATCACTCTGTATAGCGATGAAATAGCTTTGCGACACATTTTTTGCTATCACAAAAGTGATTGCTTTGTGATGGTCCCTATGGGGTATTTTCGCTTTGCAATGATCGCAGGGAAGCGATCATCGCAAAGCTCCCATTTTCGCACAGCTGATCGGCGGTTTCAAAATGGCTGTCGGGTAAACAAAATGGCCGCCCGCTGTTTTCAGGCACAGATTCCTTGCTTTAGAGGCACCGAAAATGGTGATGCTATGGAGGATCTTCGCTCGGTGGTGAGTTTTAAGCCCATAGGAACGCATTAATTGTGTTTTAATGTGTCTCTATGGGCTTTTTTATTTTGCTTAGCGATGTTATCGCTTAGCAGCGATTTTTTGGCATGAATTAACATTGCTAAGTGAGGCACCACTTTACCTGCAAACACTTTGTATTACAACAAGGATAGCTTGATGCAATATACTATTCCTAGGAAAATCCATTTCTGCCTGAGCTATCAAGAGGACTGCAGCTAAGCCCAGAGAAGCCTGAGCCAGGATGGGGTGTGTTTGTGTGTGGCAGATTCTATCATAGTTCCTGCTACTCAGACAGGCCTGGGGCTTTAAACTATAACCTATGGCTCCATTGGCTGAGATCTGACAGGAGTTCAATTCATCAACATCTGGAGGGCAAGGTTCCACACCTCTCAATCACACCATTGTTGGTTTGGGATTATCATTGCCTCTGGAAATTCTTCCCGAACATTCCTGACAGTGTAAGTAATTGAAATTAAAGCTTGGGAAAGTTATCCTTTTTTTGCACTATGAACTGTCAGAATCCCTTAGCGAACATGAACAGAAGCCAAAGAGCTTACTGGTTGTGGGGGGGGAGGAACTCTGGCAGCTGAAGTCCAAACAAACAAACATGCAACACACACACACAAAATTAGCCTCTTCCTATTATTAGGAAGTCACAGCAATACAATATGAAATAAGAAGAAAGGAAAGGTAGAGGCTCCTGCATTTTACCCACTCCAGACATTTTTAAAGCCTAAGATAGATCTAAATAGGAATTTATTTGGCTGAGAGTCAGAATGTCTTCTCTGACAGTTCCACCATGTGCAAATCATTGCTGCCAGAGCAATATACTTATGTAAGTTGCGTAATGGCATAGCCAGAAAGCTAACTGCATTGGTGGTCTGGACGACAGCGGGAATTCCACCGCCCCCGCCCCCAGTTCATGAAAGGTGTGCTACAATCTTTCAGGTGTTCATGGCTCAAATGTAGTGCTGAAAAATCCATGCTCCTAATGAATGCCATAACCTATGGCTTAGCTTTGAAAGCTCTGCTTCAAAATGGACCAGAACTCTGCAGACAAAATGATGGCCTTAAGAATCACAAAGGACAGTCATGACAGGTGAGATGGACTCTTGTGTGGGCCATCCTTAACCCTTTACTTTCTCCCGGGAGGATCATTCATAGTTTTCTTGTACTACCTCAGTTACTTTCTGGGATGGCAGTTCCCAGACACCGCAGATGCCATGACCACTGTTCATGCTTGGCAGGAGATGGTGGGAGTTGCCATCCAAAAAGTAATTTTATCAGACTATGTACCAAGAGCAATAGGAAAGAAACCTTTCAGGCAGACAAAGGACTTCTAAAAACTGGGACGAACCTTTGGATTTTGACTTGGTCTTAGGGGAGCAGGGCTTAGTCACTTGGATAGTTTCCTGGCACTCGGCGTTGTACAGAGCCTTCTTCAGAGTGCCTGAGCGAGCCTTCAGGCCTGTGGCAGAATCACAACCACCCCAGCTCTCAAACTTGTACTTGCAATCAGCTGGAAGAGAAGTTAAAGAGCTATTAGGCCGGTACAGTACCCACAATGAACATTGTTCCTATTTATGAAATATCTACAATCTTAGGAGCATTTACTTTAATTCTACCACATAGCCTTGAATCATGACCATCTAGCCTGTCAGTTAACAGATCAAAAAGTCACTGGGACCTCGGTAGATTTAGATACAGATGAGGTGGAGTGAAGGCAGATCTGGATCTTTTGGTATAGATTTGCACATAACCAGCAAAGATATTTGACTCCCTGTTATTTATCAAAACCATAAAACCACCACCACCGACTGTATTGTAGAAATGAAGAAAGCTTAGGGTAACCAGGAGATCTATGCAGAAAAACCAGGTGCTCTCTTCCATTCTGGCAACTTTATTTATATATATAAATTGAATTTGATATACAACAGGGTCAGTTTGCTCTTTTGCCTTCTGCAGGACTTCCTACGTTCTCTTTTATCACAGTTTCAGCTAGATATACGCTGTGCAGCATGGTTACATTTCACCTCATGTCAGAGAAGCCCTCGGAAGGTGAGTTTGGCTCCCCCCTCTATGCCTTCTGGGATACATCTCTAGCACTACAGAATTGCAGTCTAAGTACATTTTGCACCAGATTCTGGTTGGCGACCCTTGAAGGTCAGTAAAAAGCAAAGTACATTCCATAGTCTGATCTCACAACTTTCTCCACTCCTGATTTCATGTAGAAAAGCAGACATTTTGTTACGTTAAATAGCAGTGGTTGCATACCACTATTTGCAGTGTACATGGGAGCTTGGAGAACAATTGAATGGCTTAGATCTTCACTGGAAGATCCAATCCCTTTACCTCTTCCTTTCTATACCAGGCTGGTTCTGGTCTCCCCATATCTTGGTCATATTCACTTACAATAAGAAATTTAGATTGTTGCCTGTTTTGGGGAGAGATACGGCAGTCAATGCTAACTTCACAGCCTCCTGCATTTCTTCCATTGGGGAACTGTCCCAGGGCTTACTATTATTCTTAGAACCTGTGTTCGATTGAAGAATAGATGATTATCTGGTGAAGTTGTATTTATCTGTGCATCGAGTCCTTGGACATCATATTTGCTGTCTTAACTGCAGTAGGCCCTTGAGCTCCTTCAGCATCTTAAATATTTATTTACTGCACTTCTGCCTAGAACCTACTGTCAGAATTCCCCTTGCCTCCAACATGCACACAGAGAGGCTCGCTCGGATGACAACATCAGAGCTCAGGCAAGTTCCTTTTTAGACAACAGCTCCCAGAATCCCCTGACCCACACAGTGAATTGCTGGCTTGGTGAATCTGAGAACTACAGTCCAAAATAAGAGAGCAAGCCTTGAAAGCTGTATAGGAAATAAAAAAGCTCTGTTGCATGGTGGCAGAGCATGTTTTGCACACAAAAGGTCTCAGATACAGTTGTAGCTGTATTATTAGAAACACTTATAACTAAAACACAAACAGACAGAAATGTGTTTGTGTTTTTTTTTACACACATTGCTATGAAATCTAATAAAGTCTAAAAAGTGGGGGAAGAAAGAGCATGTTATGAAATCTGTGAAGTGTTCTGACTAGATAACGTCTGCATCTCACTGTTAATAGAAGTACCACTGGATGAGAACCACTGGCATGGACAATCCCTAGCTATGCAGACCAGTAGCCTGACTGTGTAAGCCACCCTTCCTTTGTCTGGAAGTCTCAGAAGAATGACAGCTTCCAGAAACTGTGGCTAAGTATCTTCATGGAATGCCCCGTTACCTTAGAGGATGTGTTTCTACTAGGGAAGCACTGGAGGAAGCAGATTCCTAGATGCAAACTCATTGTAAACCAGGAATGGGTGCGAGACCCTCTAGATGCTGTTGGATTAGCATAGCCAGTGGTGGGGAAGTTTGGAAGTTGCAGCCCAACAGCATCTGAAGGACTGCACTGTGCTGCAAAACAATCTAAAGCAATAGAATGGCTGAAATCCTGAGGCTCTACTTTAAATTGTGTGAGGTTGATGATGTCATAGCCATGGTGATTTTTCAAAAATTAAAACTTTCTTAAACCCTTCCCCCAGAGATTCTAAGGTTTCCTTGGGGGGGGGGGGGTGTGTGTGTGTGTGTGTGTGTGTGTGTGTGTGTGTGTGTGTGTGTGTGTGTGTGTGTGTGTGTGTGTGTGTGTGTGTGTGTGTGTGTGTGTGTGTGTGTGTGTGTGTGTGTGTGTGTGTGTGTGTGTGTGTGTAAAAGCTGTAGAGGGGATTTTAATTTATGAAACTTGCCTCTGGCAGGATTTTACCACCACTGGCAATACGTGGAGATTAAAGACTTCTCCCCCCATAACTTCCAACAGCAAGGGAGCCTCATTAGGTGAGCTAACATTTTTATTTTCTGAACAACTGCCATGGCTGATGATGTCATTAGCCTTATGTGGCATTAGGTCAAGCAACAGGATTTCAGCCACTGAATTAATATAATAAAATATCTACTAACTGCTCGAGACCATTCTAGATAGAGAACAACAAATTCTCTCCAGACATCTGTAAACTTCCCAGCTTCCCAAGGTTCTTTCAAGTTAGCCGAGTTCTACAGTTACCCTCATCATTTTCTTCCTGAAACACATGCATGCTCACCTCCAAATTCCTTCTTCCAGTTACAGGGAATCTTACACTTGAGCTTCTTAGTCTCTTCATTGCAAGTGCCTTCACGGAAGCCAACACCACAATCTTTGCTGTTAGGGACACAGGGGCCCCAGCGCCATTCCTCACAATCTGAGCCATTCTTCTTCACTTTATCTGCAAGAATAAATGGGGAGCAGACAGTCACTGTGACACCAATGGATAGCAAACCCTATTCCATAAAAGAAAAGCCTTTTGCTTATACCGTATACCACCCCTTAGTGCTTAAAGCACTCTGCAGGTGATTTACAATTTTTAATTATGCAGACTACACATCTCCCCCTCCCTCCCTCCTTACGAGCTGGGTACTCAATTTACTGACCTTGGAAGGATGGAAGACTGAGTCAACCTGAACACAGTTACCTCAGCCCAGGATTGAACTCAAGTTGTGAGCAGAGTTTTCCTGCAGTACTGCAGTTTAACCACTGTGCCACGAGGCTCTTTGCCATGAGGCATCAAAAGCAGTCCCTGCTCCCTTCCCTTAATCTACAGGCAACCCTAAATATGGCATAGGAAGACAAGATTTTACACTGATGGGCAACCAGAAGCCTGCCACTTACCTTTTTTATTCTTGCCAGCCTCAGAAGATGCAGCCAGAAGAATCAGAATCAAGAGGAAAAACAGTCCACGGACCTGCATTCTGTCCAAAGAAAGGGAAAGGGGGGAAAGGCATAAAATCCCTGCAGACTATTGGGAGGGGGGAGGGGGGAAGAGAAGGAAATCCAAACAGGGAAACTAATAATCAAGGAAGACCTGGAACCCAAAATATCAAGGTGGGGGGTGGGAATGACTGCACCGTCTCTTTTGAAACCTGTTTGACAAAGGAACCTGAGAGTAGTTCATGTTGGATACTGGAAAAGACACAGAGACACCTGCCGTTCTGCATCCAGGAGGGCATAGATTGTTTATAAACAGGCTTCATGATACCAGCAATTTTGCCACTACATTTTTATGCACAAGGATAATGAAGAACAAAAGCAAGAAAGAGGGGTTGACAGCATATAAAGACAAGGAGGAACAAGGCTTAAAAATCTGCAGTATGAGCAGCTCTCCGTGACAGAAACCAATCATTCTTCTCCCACTCCCTGGGGTTTCATCTCTATCAAATGTTTTTTTAACTTCACTTTTAATCCATTTCATGCACCAAAGAAGCATATTTTTGTTTAAATAAAATTGCACATCCTGCTTCAGAGGAGAATTGTGGTTTCTGAATGCTTCTAAGAAGTGCAAGTCATCTTGTTTTGAAGAAGCCTCTCCTCTTCCCAGTGCTGGCTGTGTCTGAAGGAAGGGTGGATAAGTAGACCTGTGGCTGATGGATACATGTTGTCCAACCCTTACTTACAAGCATACAAGAACCATCTGAAATTTGGGGATACAATTTAATGCAACAGGAGGGGTGAGCACGGGCCCTGTTGGGTTGTGCAAAGGAGGAAGTTGGCTGAGCTTCAGAATCAAACACAAACATGGCACTATTCTCACATTTTACCTAGAACAGCACAATGTCAAAGGGCAACATGGCACAGGCATGCACACCTTCTCTCAAGTTACTTCCAGTGGTTTCATTGCATTAGAGATGTTGTGTAGCTTTCTGTCTTCTGTTCTGTTTTTAAAAAGGTAAAGGTAAAGGTTCCCCTTGACAATTTTTGTCCAGTCGTGTCCGACTCTAGGGGGCGGCGCTCATCCCGCTCTTCAAGCCATAGAGCCAGCGTTTGTCCGAAGACAATCTTTCCGTGGTCACATGGCCAGTGTGATTTAGACACGGAACGCTGTTTACCTTCCCACCGAGATGGTCCCTATTTATCTACTCGCATTTGCATGCTTTCGAACCGCTAGGTTGGCGGGAGCTGGGACAAGCAACGGGTGCTCACTCCGTTTTTAAATCCACCTAAATCCCAGTCGATAGAAGGCAATATTAAATCTGCACAATCATTAAGCTAACCTTTCAAAATGATTGGTTAAACTGAGTTGTGCCTCTTATCCTCCATTTATAGCTACTTTTATCAACTTATATCATACTTCTTGGGCTACACAAACTCAAGACAGTATTTTGTTGGGGACTTCTACATACACAACTAACATTGTGCAAGCTCTTATACTACCTAGAATGATGTCTCTTAGGGTTGCACAACCAGTCACCCAACAAACACCAGACATTGTGCTTGTACTTACAATTCATTGTAATAAAAGCCCTTCGCATAAGGCAGAGTGATTTTTTAACTCTGGTAGGCAAGGTGGAAATCCAGTTCGTACAGCAATCAGATTCGCCATGATCCACTGTATTAATTCTACTTCTCTTTAGCAAATAGCTCTTCATTTTAAAAACCGGGTGCCTTTAATACCTTGCTACTAGCTTGCTGATAGAATCATAGAGAAAATGTAGTTGGGAGGGTCCTATAAGGCTATCAAGTCCAATCATCTGTTCAATGCAGGGATCCACATCAAAGTATACCTGAAACACAGCGGTCTAATTTTCTCTCGAATGCCTTTAGCATTGGAGCGCTCACCACTTCCTGAGATAATTGGTTCCATTATTATACCTCTCTAATTTTTTTCCCTTAAAATTCAACCAAAATCTGGCTTCCTGTAACCTTAGCCTATTATTGTGTGTCCTGTACTCTGGGATGATAGAGAATAGGCCCTGCCCCTCCTCTGCATGGCAATCTTTCAAGTATTTGAAGAGGGCTATCATATCTCCCCATAATCTTCTTTTCTCAAGACTAGACATCCCCAGTTCTTCCAGTCTTTCCTCACAGCACTTGTACAACAGCCAATTATTTAGAGAAAATTATTAAAGAAGATATAATGGCTCCCTGAAGAGGAGCTGTGTGTGACTCACACGGACTGGCGTTTAGTCAGAACTGGTATCAATACATTGGTGTTCTGCCCCTGCAAGATGCCTGTCTTTTCTTGTTCTGTTGTGCTTCGCCTGTCGGTGTGTTTTGCCACTTGGAAAGCCCCCGAGAGGCCCCCTGCACTTATACACAAGATGGTCCATTCTCACAGTGGCGCTAGTCAATGGATACTTCCTTGACTGTCCCTCTTGCCCCACTGGCGGAAACAGCATCCTGTTACTCACATGCACCTCACCCATCCCTGGAGCCTGGGGCAAACGGGAAAGGTTTCTGACCTTCCATTCCAAATTCGTATTACGAGCAATGCCTCTCTGCCCCCTCCCCAGTTTCAAATCTAGAGCAACCGAGTGGAAACTGGAAAGCAAACCTGCCAAATGGATTTATGCAGCCTCTGTCTTTGCAAAGTTAGGCGGCTTTCTGTGGGCATCTGGCAATAGTGAGGCCCAGGTCCCCACTTCCTACAAATGATCCCATAGTCCCCCTTATTCCCCAGTGCCTCTTTTATTCTAGCGCTCAGCAGGCTTCCTCGCCAATGCCAAAGCTCCCCGAAGTTGGGGAGGGGGGGAATCTCAGCTGCCATGGAACCTTTATGCAGCTCGAAAAGAATCCAGGGTGGGAAAAGAAACCCCGACAGGCACAGTTTTAGAGAACTAAAACAGAAGATTAAAAATAAAAGCCCAACACAATTAGATCCCATGTGGAGCTTTAGAAGGCAGGCTGCTCCCCCTGCTGGCTCTCTTAATGTCAGCCTATTACCATATCGCTACAAAAAGTCTGCGTGGACAGTGAGCGAGTGTGTTTGTGTGCACAGAACACACACACATACCCCATAAAAAGGAGGAACTGCAGGTGTAGAGAAGAAGCTGGGTGATGTCTGCACGGTAGTTTTGCTCATCTGTGTTTGGCCAAGTGAGATGCAGCCAGATTGCAAACAGCAATAGTAGCAGACGGTTCCACAGACTCCTTGCGTTCACGTTGTCACTCTTCCCTTCTGTTCTGAAGGGGTTCGTAAGAAGGCTGATGAACAGCAAAGCAGCCAGACTCTTTTCTTATCCTTTTCATTCATTTCTCCAGCACATGGAAAACAACAGCTGTGTTTCCATTCAGGCAACACGGCATGAGTGCAATTCTTACCCACCCAGGAGAGTCCAGCAGCAAAGCTGACAGTTCAAAAAAATAAAATATAAACCCAGCAAAGCAAGTCCCCCTCATGGACTTGCATATAAGGAATGACAAAAGAATGGGAACGAGGCCAAGAACAAAGTTTAATTATACAGAATTTCCTGGTCTATCTAAAATGTCCTCTTCCATGTAGGCAAGCTTTTTCAAAAGTGCAGGTGGTGAAGGATGATGACAGACTAGTCTATGGATATGACTGTACCCCACAGGTGGGCTCCTTCATTTGCTACTGGAATGCAGAAATGTGGGCCCTAAAACAAAAGCCATGTTCATGTTATCAAGCCTTCTACTAGAACCCCGAGCTCTTGTACTGAAAATAGCTACCACCGATTTCAGCTGGAATTCCAAGGGTTTACAATGGATGCTATTGTGGGAGTCCCAAAATTGTGTGAAGGTGACTAAATCCAGAATCCTACTGAGATGATATTGAGCAGACAGCATAATCAGGGAATGCATCATCTGCAGAGGCCTTCTTCTTGTACAAACAGTGTTTCTCGTTAACTTGCACCACCCACTATCAATTGCCTCGTTGCGCAAGTGACATAGACATCAATATTACTCATGCTAAGGTGTGTCATGCAAGCAGTTTGACTGAATCGCATCCTGGCCTATGTTTTTATTGCATAATTGCCTGGCTTCATCCACTGATTCTTCTGAGATGCCCAAACTTCATCAATTTCTCTTTGCAACCATGTTCTTCCATGACTCTTTCCACCTTGTTTTCTTACCCAAGAAAATTAATTGTTGAGGGAAAGATGAACAGACTTTGATGAGGAGCACTGGGAGAGATCAGTTTGGAAGCATTGCAGATTGTGAGCTGCCAGTAGAATTCCAGACAAGCACCAGGACCTGTGCACCAGGACCGAAGGCCTTGCTGGACTGCTTAATCTGGGTAAAGGATATGAAGATGAGCTCCCAGATGCTTTTGGATGAGGTTGCTGCTCACTGATTTTCCAGCCATAGGACACCACAAGGGTGTGCTAGATAATCTAAACAGCACATCATTCATTATATGCACTTCCAAGATATTTAATCTCTTTTCCCTACACTGCAATAAAACAAATTTAAAACAAACTTGAGAGGAGAGAATGGGGAGCCCCTAAATGGTGCACTGGATGAGGCAATTAGGAAATATATCAAAGTGCACTGATGGAAAAGTTAGCAGGGTTGCTTCTGCTCCCACTTCCAAAGCAGTTTAGGGAGGAAGATTGGTATGAAACATGCCATGCTCAGTCTAGAGGAAAGAGATGGCCAGGAGGACTAAGGAAAAGAAGCACTAGGTCAGCATTTTTGAATCCCCCCCCCCCGCTGTGTCCCCCAGGCAGGCTACTGCAGACAGCAGCTCTGCTCATTATTCAGGCTCCGCTGGGCTCACCTTTTGTATGTCTGTTGCTGTGAAGCTGCTGGATTCACTCTGAATTGAACTGTCACAGAGAATTACACAGGCTGGAGAGCTGAAGGCACAGCCCCAGGGATGAGAGCCATGTTACTCACCCTTGAGCTGGGAACTATCCTCAGGGGAGTTCAGTGCCTGCCAAGGCATAGCTCAAGTCTGTCTCTTCCAAATGGTCCAAACGGACAGAAGTTGAGCAAGAAGAGTAGGCCAGAGCTAGCCTCTGGTTTGGCTGAAATGCCTCATCCTAAACAGGAGATTGGCCGGGGGATTCTGGAGTGCTGAAAACCAAAAAAAGTAATGTTTCCAAGCTCTATGACAGACAGGGTGGACATCAAACTGTGTCTGTGTCAGATACCTAGCCATGGAAGTCAACCAGCCAAAGAAAACTGGTGTCAAGCTTAGGAACTGGCTTTTAGCTACAAAACAAGTCAACTTGTTTTCTTCTGTTCTCTTTTTCTGTCTGGATTCAGCCTTTGGGCACATGTTTGTTTTGAAGAACTCTGAATCTGAAGTTCCTTGGGAAAGATTAAGAAAAAGAGTATGACACATTCAATATTTAAGGGAATATACACACTGGACACTGAAGGTGGAGAAGAACATTCAGTCTGGACCAACTGCTGCATTAGTTTAATGGTAGAATTGTGGCTTCTCTGTGGTAAATTCTTATGCTAGAATGGTGCAATCCGAAATGCTGGATGACAGATGGAATGGCAGGTGATGCTTTTACTTCCCTGGGCAGCATGAGGCCACGAAGAAGTGGTGGCAGCATTAAGTAGAGTGAGGCAGGTGCCTCAAGACACAAGTGGGGACCAATTGGTTAGTGATTCCATTTGTTGTTACGAGTATTTTCACTGTGAGAAGAGGTACTTGAAAGATTTTTCTGCTTCCTGGGTCAGAATAACCTGGCAGTATTTGTTTACAATTCATCTTAAACAGCAGTGTGGAAAACACCATTTACTACTCTGCCTCATGCAACAAAATGCACTGGGCAACACTCCACAACATCAGAAGCATGGTGCCTCCTTCCACACTACCTTCCCATTTCAGCTTCTACTCTAGTAATACAGAATCAAGTCACACAAAACCACAAGCATACTTCAAGGGTAAAAGGCAAGTGTGTTCAGACTGCATGTCCCTCTCTATCTAAGAGTGGACCATCTTCATTTTATAATTAACATTTTTTTCTAAACAGTTCTTTGAAAAAATGCTTCTTATGAATCAGTCAACAAAAATCTTGGTGGATTTCTTTATCCTTTCCTGACGTAGTAGGCAACATGGGTAATGGCTGCAGCTAGTTGCATGAGATAGGGGGGAAACTGCCTAAACATGGAAAAGCTATACAAGGCAGGAATTTGGCATGGGAGTGGGGTTTTAAAAAGTATGTTTTAGGGCCCAATAAGGCATTAGATGGGGTTACATGTTATTCTCCCCAGTTAGAAACAAACTGCTAGATACCTGATCCTGTATATTTTAGTGCCATAGGTTAAGTCTGAAAAGATGAGTTTGAGTTTTAGTCACCAGCAAAAAAGAATCAAGTAGTTCCTCTTCATCTGTCCTTCTACTGCTCATTCTGGAAGCCTGCCAAATCAACCTGGAAATGTGGTAAGGTCAGATGCTCATGCATGGGTCCATAAACCATTGTTTAGGAAAGCTAAACTCTGCTCCGTCAGCCACTCTTCCTGCCCATTCACTTCTGGCTTGCACTAAACCGAAATTTCCCATTAAAACCAGTACTGGGCAATTCTAGTTGTATGTCAGTTAAGATTAAATGCCAGGATCACTTCATATCCTAGATGATAAACTTGGTTTCTTAACTAAGATCAAACCAGAGTTTCCCAGTTTGGATGTAGTGGGGAACCTAGGTGCAGTGCAAGACAGAATCCAGGTGCTGGACAGTGAAGGAGAGCAAAGGAGCATGTGGCCACAGCACCTGTCTACATTTTCATGAATATTCATGATTATAAAGCCTGGGGTTAGTGTCTGAACCCCACCTATATGCCAGTGAGACCACTTCCAACAGCATCATTCCTCTAGTCCATTTCTTCCTTCTCCTCTGGCCTGGCTACTGCACTACAGTATCCTGTAATTTTGTCATTTTCTCCACACATGAAAGAAGCAGAAATAATTCTTATCCTCAGTTTCCTCCTTTGATCATTTTAAAATCTACCAGGAGAACCACTATTCCCGGTTTAATCTTTTCCATGCATGTATTCTGACTTGTGTTATGGACCTCCCACTCCTTTCCCCCTAGCTTTGACCTGCAGTCTATTATTTACCCCACAATCTACTCCTTCTGCAGTGACTGCTGACAGGAACAAGCTCTTGCAGCTCTCTCTGCAGTACCAGCACCCATTAAATTAAAAGCAAATTTAAGGAACATGTGCAACACCCACAAGTAAAAGGGAGCACTCAGCAAAACTAACCTACACTCAGCCATGTTTGGTGGCAGAATTGGATGCAGCAATGGCTAACACGAGAATTTGCTCGCCTTACTGTACATGCCATTTCCCAAGGAAACCGATTACATGGTGTCCAATGCATCCTCCAACAGGACAGCTGACCATTAGTGCCAAGGGTGCAGGAGGAGTCATTATTTTGTTCAAAAGGAAACAGCCATGCAAGCAATCGTCACATCTTTGCACATGGAAAACTTTCATGGCAGAATTTAGTACTGCGTGAAACAGTCAGGAATTTTGTTTATGATCCATCATCGGCTGAAGGTTCACTTTGGGGGCCTGCATTTGCCTCTGTACTCCACGCCATGATTATAAGACGGCGAAGGGGCATCTTCACACTTCTCAGAGGACTGTGAACATATTGCCATTTCTGATTCAAATGTGCCTAGATTGGCAATTGGACTTAAGAGCTTCTGTGAAACCCACTTAAAGTGGACTGAACCATTGTTTGGAGCTGTCTAGTTAAAAGTAACACAGTAATTACTTCAACTAGCTATTTTTTGGATAATAAGTAAAAGAATAATTACAAAGTTGCTTTTAGAGATCATGCTTAACCTCAAAGTTTACTTAGATGTAAAGAATGTCACCTAGTAACTCTGCAAATTTACTTTTTAGGGTATTTTAAGGGGCAATTTGATAGGATTTTCTTTGTTTAATGTTTTATGCCATTCTTTTACCAATCCCAAGGGGCAAAGAAGAACTATTTGATTTTGCCTCTTGTTTAAAAGATTCTCAAGGTAAAATGTCAAAACTGGCCACTAAAAAGAACCAGAAAGTGCTCCCCTATTTCCTGGCCTGTTGGTAAGGACAATGCAATAATTTACTTGCATAAACACAAGGATAAGGATTTTAGCAACCTAGCTTCCAAGTAGCAAGATCTAAGATTCCAAGCGAAGCCCAATTTTTTTTTAAAAAAAGCATCAGAAAACAACAGAAATTCCAGGCTCACATCCTCACCCCAAATCAAAACATGTAAAAATCCACTTTGATATTTAGAAGCAATTTTCCTTTTCTTTCTGCTTTCATTCCTCTTGTTGATTATTGTCATGAGATTCTCTCTTTCTTCATGAGATAAAATGTTGGAAATTGTACAGTGCTAAAGAATTTAAATGATTTTCCTCTGACACACACCTTAATGTGGTGACAGGTTTGCATATGCAAAAAATTCTCATTTGTAATGTGGTTTTGGAAGAGAGTTTTATAGACACTGTCAACTGCTAAAAAACAAATCAAATCAAACTTGAACTTTCACTAGAAGCTGAAATAATTAAACTGAGCTTATTGTACTTTTGGCATATGAGCAAACATGACTCACTAGAAGACAATAGTGCTGGGAGAAATTGAAGGTAGCAGGAAAAAAGAAAAGGATGGATAAAGTAAAGAAAAAAGAAAAGGATGTATGCAGTAAAGAAAGCCATGGCTTTGAGTGTCCAAGACCTGGGCAGAGCTGTTAATTGTAAGATCATTTGAAGTTCATTAATTTTGTGGTTCCCAACCTTGGGACCCCAGATGTTCTTGGGCTAAAACTCCCAGAAGTCTTCACCACTAGCTGTGCTAGTGAGGATTTCTGGGAGTTGTAGTCCAAGAGCATCTAGAGACCCATGGTCAGGAACCACTGCATGAATTCATAGCACTAGTATGTCAGAATCAATTTCATGGCACATAACAGCAGAAAAATGAGACAGAAGTGAATTAAAAAAAAGACAAGAGAAAACACTGGTCAGAATCATATTGGGATTGTGCAGCATAAGTTGTATAATTGGCATATGCAATCACACTGGCCACCTATCATGCGGTGGGACACTTGGTTATGTGTGCAGGTATCTGATAGATGGACAGAAAATAGCAAAAACTATCTGCAGGATCTCCCTTATATGCATGATACTTCACAATGAGATTTTAGAAACTGATATCAGATTTTATATCGAAAAAGTCAAAAACAGGAAGAACAAGTAACATTTAAAGACTAATGCTTAATCCTGAAGGAAAACTATATTATTAAGATCAATGTAATGTATGGCTCATACACCTCACTACTTACAATATGTTTTTGGTGAACAGCTTTCCCTGGATCCCTCGATGACTCATTACACACTTCTGTTGCATTTAATTTTAAATGTATTCAGGTCTTTTGCTTCCTAGGCTGCACATGCTGAGCTGTTGCTGAAAGTTTAGACATACTTTGGCAACAGTGAGGATTGCCAAGGATTTAAAGTAACCTGGAACAAGTCCATGGAAAACCTCTGGGCAATGCTGGAATGGGATCGTAGATGCCAAGCACAATAATGAGGGGCCCCTTCGTTTTCCCTTGCTTCTCTTCTTCGCCAAGCAAATTTTGCTCCAGGTGTCCCTTCTAAGCCAGTTGTCTGCACTGCAAGATTTAGATGCTGTACAACCATTATACACAAGGGGGATTCGTCCTCAGTGGCAATACAAAATGTAATGGCCGCAATCCTGCGCATACCTGTTTCAGGATAAGCTCTATTAAATGCAATGGAACTTGATTCTGAGTAAACAAGAATATGACTGGGTTGCAAGTCCAGAAAAGAAGTGCTTTTAATTAACACACCTACAGATTTAAGACAATGGTCAGAAATCTTATCAGTTGCATGTGCTGGCATAACTCCCGGCAGCAAATTCCTGCTAGTTAAGAAGGTGGTGGTTGTACTCCTTGTCACATACAAGAAATACAGGAAAATTGTTGTTTAGTTGTTAAGTCATGTCCGACTCTTCATGACCCCCATGGACCAGAGCACTCCAGGCCCTCCTGTCTTCCACTGCCTCCCAGAGTTGGATCAAATCCCAGAGTTTGATCAAAACTTAATTCTCATCATTTCATTTATGCTAGTATATGTAGTGGGATTCTTTCTTTCTTTCTTTCTTTCTTTCTTTCTTTCTTTCTTTCTTTCTTTCTTTCTTTCTTTCTTTCTTTCTTTCTTTCTTTCTTTCTCTCTCAATGATAAGACACAAGGGGGTGTACCAAAATGGAGTAATACATATATTTAAAGTCACTATTTTAGCCAATATATGTGACTCCTTGCTTTGAGGATTTAAGTTCACACACACCCTCAAAATATGCCAAGAGGTTATCAACAACCATTCACCCCTAACCCCCTAACTTCTTTGTGCTTTTATAATGTTCTCCAGCCCCTTATTACCTCTGCAGAGATCTCAGCCATGGAGGAGTGGGTTGGAAAAGATAACCCTCTCCTCAACAATGGCTGTTGCTGGGATGATCCCATATTGTCAGCGGGGCAGGCAGATTTTTGCAACAATCACCTATGTCTCATGCAAAATAAACAAAATGTCTTCTGTCAAGTTTTGTTAAATCAGGGCGGGTTTGATTTTTAAATGATAATTCAGAAGGATTTGATTAAACATGTTATTTTTCCAACAAAAAGTACATTCTTACTTGTTCTAACTTTACTCAAAATACATATTTTTTTCATAGTCTCGTTGCCCATATTGACTTCACCTCTAATACTCCTGTTTATTGCTTCCATTAAGGAAGAACAGTAAGGGCTTGACTCTGCCCACACAGTTTCAGGTAGGTAATTGCCTGAAAACAGCATAACTCACAGAAACGATTGAAAACAATTCTGTAGATTTTAAGTAGGGCGTCTAAGATTTCCCAACAATATGCCACATTGATGGAAGGTCTAAAAAACCTTCCAGGAATAACTTAAATCAGAGTAGAAAAATAGGACTGATCGGATATGTCATCAATCCTACCATGCATCTCTGGTGGCACTGAGTTTCAGAAATTCAAATTATGATGGGATAGACCAAATACTAGGGGAGATAAAAAGATTTATCTAAATGATCTATAGAAATACCTATGGAGCTCCATAAAATTAAGGCTCCAGTCCAATAACTGCTGAACCTTATTTACAACACTTCTTAAATCTATATACACACATGGAAAGAACTAGTCCTTATTCCATGAGATTTTCAAACTGTAACACAATTTAAATTGAAACTATCATCCTGTAGGTTTTTTTTTTTTAAATGGAAAGCATTTTAACAATAGCAGTCAATCAATCTGATGTAAATTTTAAAAGTCCATTTTAATGGCTTTTTTTAAAAAAAAAAATCACAATTTTTTCCCCACTTTGCTCCAAATGAACCTGCTCCATGTTTGGAAATGATTTGCATTTATTCCCTCCTGTTGGAAAAGATTTGCATTTATTGCACAATGTGAGCACTGTTAATGTGCTTTACACATACACGAAAAGGCCTAAACCCAGTTGGTAGCCCCAACCAGAGTAGGCCCATTCAACTGGTTGATAAATGGTGAATCAAAAGCATGCAAGCTTGGTTTCAGGGATGACATAACCCACCCACTCCCACTGCAGCAGCTCCACCGGCTGCCAATCTGTTTCCCGGCACAATTCAAAGTGCTGTTTCTAACCTGGTTTTAACCTTGTGTCCAAGCTATCTCGAGGCCCATATCTTCCTTTAAGAGCCTGCTCAAGTGTTAAGATCATTAGGAGAAGCCTTTCTCTCGGCCCCACCACTTTGACAGGTGCATTTCATGGGGACATAGGAAAAACCCTTCTCTTCTGCCTCTCCCAGACTCTGGAACTCCCTCTCACTGGTAGGCGGGCTGGCCCCATCTTTGGTGTCCTTCCTCAAGCAGACAAAGATCTTTCTCTTCGGGCAGGGTGTCTCTAAGTGACTGGGTGTCCGAGGAGGGTTCTGTTTTTTTTTTAATGGACTGTTGTGGCTTGTTGTTTTGTACGTTGCTTTGGTATTAATTTTGTTTATTGTTTTAGTGTGGTATTTGTTTTGATTCTTTTGTAGTATTCGTGTACTTACTGTTTTCAGTTTCTATTGATGTAGCCACCTTGGGTCCTTTTTAAGGAGAAAAGTGTGGTAAAATAAATAAATATCCCATTGATTCAGAAGGCCTACTGTAAGTGAACTGCAAACTGGATTCAAACCAAACTCTTTTAGGATGACCACAGCGAATACCCAAGGTAGCTAATTTCATGGCCAAGCAGAAATTGGAAGCAATGCCTTGATCACCACCAAGCTAGTGCACCATATACTACATCAGAAGTGACTTAGAAACAAGTTTCCCATCCTCTCTTTGGTTCCAGATTTCCTTTGGGATGAATCAAATTCACCCTCCCAGCTCTACAATAAAGAGTCAATTACCATGCAATAAACTACATTTGCCATGTGATTTATTTGTTTATGAGACATCTGTTATATTTCTAATTTTTTAGTTCATTTACTCAGCACCTGATAAAATGAGGATACTGGATTATTAGGAGAAAACAAGTAATTATTTGCACAGCAATGACAACTCCTTTACCACAAAGAGAATCGATTAAAAAGTTAACTCACATGTAACTTAAGAGAGGAAGTTGATGGGAATAAAAGGACTGAGAATATTTGTATTTCCCAAACAACTGTCAGTGAGAGCAGAGTAACAGCTATGTTATTAGATGAGTTCAGAAAGGGTATCCATTTGATGTATGCTTTTGGTGCACCATGTGGAACTCGTCCTCTTTCCGTCTACAAACCCAAAATATAGCCAGAAAATATTTCAGAAGCACCCAACAATTTAGAAATCCAGGTGTCCCAAATGAAAAGTGCATAGTATCTTCTAAGGCAGTGGTTCTTAACCTTGGTTACTCAGGTGTTTTTGAACTGCAACTCCCAGAAACCTCAGCCAGCAGAGCTGATAGTGAAGGCTTCTGGGAGTTGCAGTCCAAAAACATCTGAGTAACAAAGGTTAAGAACCAGTGTTCTAAGGGAACAAACCTTTCTTGAATAAAGTGATAAAACTTCAAAAATGAATTTAACTGGCCATCTAGTTGGTGCAATGCTTCTGAACAGAGAATGTTCTCTCATTGTCTTGACCTCCTCCCTGCCACTTTTTTCCTGCTCTTTTATTGGAGCACCCACATACTTGCCTCCATTCCTCTCTTACCTCATGCCTCTAGTTGCATCCATTTAGAAAAAGTGCCAGGCTGGGAGAGGTAACTGTACTGTACTGTGAAAACAATTAGACTTCTGGAGAAGGCAATAACAAATACGCCACTAGGGGTCAAATAATGACAATCCACATACAGTACGTACTATTTTCTGTAACTTCCACTGTTTAATTCCAAATAAATAATTTAATAAATAAATAAATAATGTTCATTAAACAAAGAAATGTTTTTCAGATTTCAAAGTTGATAAGAATTAATTCTTCTCTGCATTTTTAACATTTAATACTAACCCATTTACCTACTAATCTTCAAGTCTATATGTGCAGCTTGCCAGCATTGGGTGTCCTAATCTGCATACAGTATCTGACATTTTAGGAAAAACACAGACAAGGTTGCAATCACACAGAGAGAAAGCGATGCATCTGTTTGTACTGGAAAGGGTTGCTTTGCGAGGTGCAATCTGCCTCAATGCAACCCTTCCATTCATCAGGGTATAATTCCAGCCCAGTTCCTAAAAATAGTAGTCCTTCTGCTGGACCCAGATCAGGGTCGAACTGGAGCACTATTGCAATATGTTGCCTGACTGCTGGGAAATAGCTTACACTGGACTGTGTCACAAGCAATCCAAAGTGTGAGCTATACACTCTTACTCTTCATCTGGAAACTTTCTAGGACGCTCTCACAATTCTAGACAACACACAAGGGAAACAAAAGAAGTGACTATTTTTTCTGCTGCAGCATTTCAAGCAGTTAAACATGTGAATAGATCTTGGATTTGAAAAGAAGCTTTTGATGTCTACAAACTGGAATGGACTCTTCAAGGAATGGCTAGTTTTCATGTCCAGAGTTGGTAAGAATTCATTTTCTAGACTACAAATCTCAGAATCCCCAGTTGCCTGGGGTCTTTTGAGAGCTGCAGTCCAAAAATACAAGCTCCATTTCTAATACTTTGTGCAAGTACTGGGAACACTAACTCAACAGTATGGAAGAAAAATAATTTTTCTGGTGAAAGACTTCCCAGGAAGTTGACCACTGTCATGCAGAATTAATCTGAGGCACAAGGAATGTCACTCCCCCCCCCCACACTTTCAAATAATAATTCCAGAAGATCTCAGTATAGGGAACTGCAGATGGACGTTGTTATCAGTGGCACAGAAAAACTCAAAAGGTGGGAGAAGAGCAACAAAGGAGGCACAGCCAGTCCTCCACACCGTCTGTCTTGGCTTACAGTCAAGCTGCAAATCCCACAGAATGCCAAAATTCTTGGCTTTCATTTTAAAGTAATCACACTGCATCTCATTATGAGCACAGTTCTGGAAAGAACACTGATCCAAATTACAGCAACAAGAGAATACAACTGTGTTCTCTAGCCCCACCCCAATGCTGCCTATACTCAGTAGACTCTCTCTGTGCCAACAGTGGGGAAGGAGTTCCTTAGGGGAACCACCACCGCCCCACAAGAAGATTTTGCTTTACATGTGTAGATTCAACCTGATGTGCCTTATTTGGGTGCAGGTCTAGAATGCTAGGCTTTGAGTTTCCTTTCCATTTTCATCCTGCTCTATATGGAACCAATAATGCCTGAATAGGACTATGGTTGCAGAATGAAATGTATCTGCTGAACAAAATACTTAAAAGGATTTTAGGCATACCTTCTAAATACCTGTCATAAGCATCACCTTTTTAAATGTTAATGAAAAAAATCCAAAAAGTTGGGAAGAACTTCCCCTCACAGCAAGCAAACAAAATACTATTTTTAAAGTTGATAACTATATGGCAAATAGTTTTAAATGCACAATTCATCTCAATATTAGTATTAGCCTCACAACACTAATAATTTGACATTTAGTTTCATAATTCAGTATTAGTTTCACAGAATTAAAGACATAAAATTTTGTGCACTCTGGCTACAAGCCAAGATCCTTAATGGTATAGGACAGGTGAGAGATGAAGGGGAGAAAGAAAAAAAATAGTTAACAAAGGCAGTTTGTAAAGACCCACACCCCTGTCTTTTCTCATAGGAAGAACACACATAATTTCTATATGTGTGTTGCACAACAAAGTGTAGACATTTCCTTGGGATACTTCTTTCTTACAAGCGGCTGTGGAGGGAAACACCGTTCTCCTCCAGCTTGGAACTTTTCAACTAGAGTAAGGCTTCTCATTTTGCATTGTGTGCATTAAGTTCCAAAATGCAGTGGTTTCAGAGTCCTGTGCTTCCTGGAGGTCCCTTTGCTTCCCAGTTAAGCTCTGAACAGTATGAGAAGGGTGAAATGTTTCCTTTCTGCATGAAGTATATTTCAGTTGTTGTCTGAAAGAAGATCTTACTCCTTTGCTCATAAAGTCCATAACTTAAACTGCATTCAAACTGCAAGGGTTGGGCAGGATTTGAAGGTCACCACATGCAGACTACTGCAGTGATAAGGTATTCACACCCACACATACCTGTTACCTAAAAATCATTAATGCCATTATTCACCCAAAAAATGTAGACTAGAGCGGTCCAAACAAAAGAGACCACATGCACTCTTTCAGAGGTGCCGATCAAACTAGAAAAAAAATCTTCTAAAACACACTCAGAGTATAAAGTAAAACTTACTTAACAAAGATAAATTAATTCAAAGCTCTTTAATCCATCTTTGTAGCCTTTGCAGAGTGTTTAAACAGGGGATTTTTCCCAGTCCTTTCAAGGCATGTTTACACACTACTTGTGCGCACAAGACTGTGTCTATTAGTTCTTCTGGACTGATCACCAAGGAGTGTATTAAGTACTCCTCTATCTACATGGCGCCAAAGTGTGCAAGCAAGCTGGCACTCAGGATGCATGCAACGGTGGAGTAACGTGTAGAAACACACAGGATGGGCAGCACTTAAGGGCCGAAAGAGACCCAAACAGGAATCTCTTCCCTCCAATCCTCTGCTCCTAAAACCAGGGCACATCAGTTTGCGGGAAAACTGTAGAGGACAAATACACTTTGGGTTGTTTGTTCCTCATGCAGTGTCAGGGGGATTTTGGGTTTTTTTTAAGGGACCAGCAAAGAGTCCCCAGCCGGGAACCGTCTTAGCATGGAAAAAATTGCATGCCACCCAGTGGATCAGGCCCATCCTTCCCACCCACTGCTGCTTAGACAGTCAAGGAGAGGACGGGGGGGGGGGGACCGAGAGACTCGGGCGAAAGAGAGCAGCTTTGAAAAGTCATCACATTGTCTCACCTTCCTCCCCCCCCCCGCCCCGTTTCGAGAAGGGAATTTTGTGTCCCAAAGTGAGCGTCGTCCCTCCCCTTTTCCTCGAAAGCTGGCGAGGCTCGAAGAAAGTCGGAAAAGAGAACCTACCGTCTCTTCTCTCTCTCCCCCCCCCCCCCGCCGCCGGTGTATACTTTCTTGCGCCAGTGCTTGCCTCGGAGCAGCTGAGCGGCGGTAATGGGAGTCCCCGAAAGGGTACCTGGGGCTTTGGATTTGGTGCGTGCGTGTGTGTATGTGGGGGGGGGGGGGGAAGGGATGACAACCACCTGCGCTTTTTTAAAGAGCTGGGAAAATTAAGCACGAGCACACCTCCTCACACGATCAGCGAAAGGGCTCTCCACGCTAGGCTTCCTACGGATGGGAAGGAAGAGCGGGGTGGGTGGGTAGGAGGTGTTTCTCCCTTCCCCCCCCCCCACACACAAAGGTATGCCTGTTATAAAGGGATCGGAGGGGGGGTGCGCCCTCTCCCTCCCCCGCACCGACCGACCGCTCGGCAGAGCGCAGTGCCCGAAGCGCGCCCGCGGGGCCACCGCGGCCAAGTTTCGCGCCCAGGAGGTCCTCTCCTGTGCCTTGCCTGGATGGAGGGATGCTGAGGGTTGCTCAGTGCCGTCGCCTCGGTCGGTCTCCTGGCGAAGCCGCTGCTGCTGCTGCTGCTGCTGCTGCTGCTGCTTCCTCCTCCTCCTCCTCCTCCTGCTCTTCTCCGCTGGCTCTGCTCCACCGCCTGGCCTGCCCCCCTTCCCCAGCTATCTGGCGCCTTATCTCCCCTCTGCCTCTCCTCCTTCCTTCCCCCTTTGTGTCTTCAGAACTAGTTTAAGCTGGTCACATGTGGACCCAGCACCTCGCCCGGCGCGGCGGCGGCGGCGGCGGCCTCTGACGTCACGCGCTCAGCTGACAACAAAAGGTAGTTTTGGGAGCCCGAAGTTACTTCCAAGGCTCCTCCTTCCTCCCCTCCTGGCGCTACAGACAAAAGGCGGGCGGGCTTTTTTAGGAGGCAAACTCCAGCGGCGTCCGAGCTGCTCAAGAACACCCCCCCCAAGGTTGGCCGACCCCAATTCCCGCCTCTCTTTCTTTTCGCTCCATCCATGGGAATGTGTCTCGACGCTTCCAGGAGGCTGGTAATTGCCCTTTTGGCCTCTTCCTTCTTTCAAGCGTAAGGTTGCTGGCGCTGCGGACTCCAGTTTGGTTTTATCCCCTTCCCCCCGAATCGCGGTTCGGGATGGCAACTGTTCATTAACTTGCAAACACTTTCCTCATTTTTTATCTACACTGGAACATCCTTCCGTTCATAACTACGTCTCTTAAAAAGGCCTCCTGAAGTGTTTTGTGAAGACTTAAAGCTTGCACACAGCACTCTAATCATTGGTTTTTGTTTTTGCAAAAAAAGATGGTTATAACTAATGAATGTGGCTTTTAAATGAGGGTTTCTTAACTCAATCCGTTTCTGATTCACAACAATCTTGATAGGTTTTCCAAGGTATGCAAAGTATTCAGGGACAGGTTTACCCTTAGGGCATGCATCCTGATAAGGTTCCTAGGGCTGAGCAGGGCTATGAACACAGATCACCACAATCTTAGTCCATCACTATCAGCTACAGCATAATTGCTTTTCTTGACAAGTATACAGGACAAATATTACTCAAGTCCTGCCCCAAAAATGTGTATCATTATTCTTGCAATATTTTCTTCTTTAATTCAAAAATAAACTATCGTATGTTGGTTTAAAATGCTGCTTTCCCACTTTCAACCCATCATACAGATTCCAGATTTAAAAGATATTCTCTGTGTTTGTACTGAATGCTGTTAAGAGGGTGTGCGTGTGTGTTTCTTTTAGTATGCTACAGACAACAGAGGGTTTCTCCATATTGGTGATCCAACCCCCTCAATCAGGAAGCAACTGAGGCATAGCACCACCCCATGTCACAAGTTAATCTGAGACATGCTTTGCCCTTCTGGAAGTGCTCAGAAGGGGTAACAATTGTAATTGGTGGTAGTTCAGCAATATCAGTCTTCAGCATACCAGACTGTACACAGAGGTCCTGCAAATTCTTGATGCTACATGAACTGCCAGTTCCCCCATTAGGCTATGCACTGGAGGGAGTAATTTATGAGAGTAAAACAAACAAACAAGCTAGCAAGCGATCAGCCTATTTTCAGAAGGAATCACTTTGCATTTGTCATGTTGAGTGTGTGAAACAAACACAGGCAACAATGCATGTTCCATTTTAAAATGGCTGTCTCCTGTGCAACATGAACAGAAAGCACACTCACAAGTGACACATCACAGAGTAAAAGGGCATTTCATGAGAGAAATCTGAGTGGGCTAATGATGAATCCCCATGTGGCTCTTCAGAGCGTATCTATGCTACAGTTACAGCCGTTCAATACCCCTTAACTGTCCTGGCCACTATCCACCTTCAGCCTGATGATACCCATTAATGTCTTTGTCCTTTTAAACATTATTCTGCTTTGGAATCTTAGACTAGAGGAGTCACTGTAATTAAATGAGAAGGTGTATGCATATTGCCTGTGCTTGCTTGTTTGAAGAACTGGGATGAGATATACAAATAGCAGCTTCCTCAGCTTTAAAGCCAGAACTCCAGAGCAACATGCATCTTTCCTAACCTATATCTAAGAAAAATTCATCTCCTGTTAACTTCTGGAACTCTAAGCAAGAAGACATCGGTGGAAGTCTGATGAAGTGGCCATCCTGATCTATGAAGCTTACACATTTTATGATTTCTTAAGTGGCCTTTAAATGTATCACCTACTCCTTTATTTGTAATCTGTAATGATTACACAGTTCTCTTTTATTTCAATGTAATGAATTGTGTGTTTTGACACTTATATTTTCAGTACCTGTAATTTCAAGAAATAATACCAGAGACATGGTTGTGAGGAGGTCACATTGGGGCTGGATTCAAGTAACAGCATACATGTATACAGTAGGACCCCTGCATCTGCAAGGATTGGTTCCAAGCCCACGCACCCCAAATGCTGAAAAACGTTGATAATTATGAATGCTGGTAAAAGGAAAAAAACCAAGAAAAAAGTATTTTCACAATATATTACCATAACTGTGGACTAGAGGGAGCCAGAGAACATGCAATGTATTCTTCAACAACAAGAATACATAGTACGGTCTCTGGCTCCCTCTATGGCCAGTTCTAGTAAATACATCATGAAAATATGTATTTCTAGGGTTTTTTTCTTTTAGTATTATTTAATATTATTTTCAGACTGTAGATAAGAGAAGACTATGTTTTCAAAAGGAGTATAATATTACTTAGTCTGCTGTACTTTTGTACAAACTGTTTTTTTTTTTTTACTAGTTGTAGTCTAACCCCACTAGTGTGCAAATAATTGCACAAACTGCCATTTTACAGACTTAGCTTCAAACATATTTTCCATTCTGGATTCTGTCAGTAGTATCTTCCCCATCTCCTTTTGTTTGTGGTTCCCTCCATCACCAACTCTTGAGTGAAGTTCTGTGGACATGGAAAGCTAGCTCATCACTTCACAATTTTTACTTGGTTCTCATAGAGGTATTGTGTTACTGTCCTCACTCTAGTGATGAAGCCGCCAGTAGACTGTGGGAACTCATGTCATACCTAAGGAATTGGTTTGTGGTGAGAAAGGAGACCATTTTTCCACCATCCCTTCTGGAAAATTTGCAAAGAAGGCTAAAGCTGTCAAGGAGTTTATGAGCTGCTGCGACATTGGAAAATTTTTGCCAAGTCAAACCTAATTTTAATGCATGTAATACTTACTACTGTCTAATATAAGCTCAATTATTGTCCAGAGGGACAAGCATGCACTGTTTTGTACCCAGGATTGTGTCTGCAGTCCCATCCAGGAACCTTTGAGAACTCTGTATGCAAAGCCTCAAGACATAAGACAACTCCAAAGACCTCATTGCTTCTGCCTGGTTTCTTTTTGTTTGCTTTTCGATGTATATATGGGAGATTGGCTACATTTCTTTTCATCTCATTAAGCAGACAGAGACCAACATCAGCATGAAAATACCAAATGAATCCAGGCATCACATCAAACTATGCTTTGCACTTATTATAGAGTAAAATCCGTACCATTATCTGACCCACCATTTCTTTGTATATGGAATCCACGGTTGATAACTACATGTCTAAAGGCCCTATTGTGTGAATTGCGGCAACAGAGAAACACTTCAACAACAATACAGGCAGGCAGGCTTAGTGCAAAAACAGGTAGGTGGGTGAATGGTAGAATAGCATTTTGTGTATGAGGGTGTTTAGGCACATGTTGCGGATTTATGGAAACCTGGGTGCAGCATATGCTGGAGACAATCAGAAGCAGCTTAGAGGCTACTGACTTTGGGTGATGTGTTGTGCACACTTGTCCAAGAGGGGAGCTAAAGGGGAAGTGAATTCACACAGAAGTGGATCTGTCACATGCCAAAAGAGCTTTCATATGTCAAAAGAGTCCCCCCCATCTCTACACCAATAGGAATTACAACACTGGTGAAACTCTGATTTCCTTAATTTTTCTAGCTCATAAAAGTGTTTATATTGCAGATTCCAGTAGTATTGACATGGAAGACCTTTGTTATGACAAGGTGGTATCATGCTATATACCCATGTTTCCTCTATTCCTAAACCTTTGTCCACAGTCTCCTATCTTTTTGGGGGGCTTTTATCGGCTGTCTTTAGCCTGAGTTGGCTCTTAGTTTTTGGATGAAATCCTGTGTAAACAGCTATGCTACATAAGACTGATGATATCATAAGCTGAGACAGTTTTTCACTAATAAAACATTTCTATCCCACCCCTGAAGGCCTCCATATAATCCATTTTGTTGTGGGAAGCCATTAATGGCAATGGGGTTAGGGTGGGGAGAGTCTTTAACTTCTAAAACAAGCGGCTGCCCAAAAAATCATCCTGGTAGGAATTTTCAGAAATTAAGGACTTGTCCCATTCCACAGCCCTCAGTGGCTTCCCTATGAGAAAAAAGGATTCCATGAGTGACTTGGGACCTTTGGGTTTGGGTGGGGGCAGAAAACATTTGTTTCCAACAAAAATCTCTATAGTTGGTGACATCATCAGTTGTTACACAGTATATCTTGTCGAACGGGATTTCAGCCTCTTGTTTTATAGCGCTGCTTCTCTTTTCATGCCCTCTGCATGAGCTGACAAACAGTTGTCTATGAAAGGCATGCATAAATCACATCTGCATCACAGCAAGGCCAGTATCTAGACTGTGCTTAGGTTAGGCCAATGCACAACTTTGGGCACCTTTGAGCTGAGAGCGTAAGGTGGTATCGCTTTGCTCATTAGTTTAATGATCTGAAGGCATTTCTGTTATCATTTTGCAGGTTAATAAGATATTTTCTTATCATAGTACTGATTAATTAATTGCTTGCTTCACATTTTGGCAGTTAAGAAGCAATGGGAGATGATGATGGGTAATTCTAGTTGGTATGCAGGTGCCAACAGCAGTGTATTAAGCTGGAGTTATATAAGGTCCCCAAAGTCTTTGTTCAGGGAGCTTCACGTGCAGATTGTTGGTGGTTTGCTGCTGCAAATCTTCTGGGAATCTCTCGCTGCTATTCTCCAGGGGCTTCCAACAAGCAGAGAGTGTAGGGCATATTTCTTGTATTTTGCTTCTGTTTCATTGTGCCTTCCTGTATCATTGATAGTCCTCACAGTTTATAACATTGCTTTACACTGTATTACTGCTGTCATTGTTTTATCTTTTGATAATTCAGTCTGTGTGATTTTTCTGCAGTGGTTTTTCCTATTTTGTACTCTCTTAAATAAAGCTTTGAAACCTTTTCTCACTGATGTGCTTACTGCTTTTCAAATCCAAAATACTGTACTACCATCCAGGCAGTTCTGTTCCCAAGACGTTTTGCTGTGGTTCTCTGGGGCAGAGGGACATCCTTTCTAGGGCTCCCCTTACAACTACGAAGCTACCAGGCATCTGCACCAGGCACAGAAGGTTCTTGGTGCTTCCAAACAGCAGGCTTCTAGGTGTCTTCCTAGTGTATTCTGTAGCTGTTACATATTCTGCTTCTTACTTAATTTTTTGAGGTAGAAATATAAAGAATAGGCAAAACACAGCAAAATTATAAGCAGAAGCAAATGGCACCACTACTTAAGTACATGCTGTAAAGTCAGCTCTGACTTATGGTGATCCTTCCCAGGGTTTTCTAGGTACAGACTATGTAGAAGCGGTTTACTATTCTCTTCTGGAAACACTTGGTAGCTGTGCAGCTCTCCCAAGGCCACACAGGCTGATTCTTCTCCCAAGAGACACTGTGGGGAAATTGAACATCCCACCTCTGGCTCTGCAGCCACATACCCAACTCACTAAGCTATCTAGCCAGCTAATGCCATCTGTACTTCCTCATTAAATATTATGAATACGCAAAGGCTGATTGCAAAACAAAAGCCTCATCTGGAAGTGCCTTAAGACTGTTTGTTGTCATGATTTTAAAAATGTAAAGGCACCTCTTAAAGAAATCTAATATGGTAAGAAGATAACATCTTCATCCTGAAACATCAACACTCAGCAATGGAGCTTGGAAAGAGTGAATTTATGTTTTATAGCAAAAATGAAGTGATATTCATAAACAAGTGATGGATACTTGCAACATAGAGGTGCTGGGTCCTGATTGGTGGGCGGATGAACAATAGGCTAATGATTACAGGTAATTAAGCTCTTGTTTTTATGGCAGACACAAACCAAGAAAAATGCTCCTGTAAAACTGTGGTGGGACCGATATAATGGGGAATTAGAGACAGAGAGAGACACAGACACAGTCTGTTTGCTCCATTCTAAAGAACATTTGCAAAAGGGTGCTACTATCTCAGTAGAAGCATGGCTATGTGTTCTGTGTGCAAAGAGCCCTGACTTCTCTTTCTCTCTCTCTTGTTAAAAAAATCTTGGTTGGGAAGAAAATCATAGCTCTGATCATTAGGTCTCTTGTACATGTTGCCAACCATCTATGGCAAGTTTCCCTAGGTTAATTAAGCTGCTGGCAGGGTATGCTACATCTAGGAATGTCCTTGTACTTTTGGTTTGCTTGGCTTGGTGTGTTCTTTCCATCCCTCTTTCTCTCACTTACTTACTCACCACCACCTCTCCTTAGCTTCTTTACAAACCTCAAGAGTCCTTCTGGCACAGTTCCACAGCCTCCTGCAGGCTGCGGAAAGCCTTAGAAATGCAATACCATTTCTGAAGCCTGATATAATTCCCCCTAGAGAGTGGTAGCTATAATCCTACGAGAACAAAGAACTCCAACAAGAATTCACCCCCTCACTGCCAGTAATTTTACCACAGGGCAGTCTGAAATCTTGATGATTCTTTGGAAACCTCAATGAAAAGGTAAGAGCAGTTTCAGGCTTTACACAGCAGCCACGTTCCCCCTATACTTCCAATTGTGAACTTATTTAGTGCAAGCTGCGAGTGTGGCTACCCAACACATGCCAAGTATTTAAAGACATACGTCATCCTAATCTTCTTCTGGAAAACCTGAATCCAGCTGCTACAAAGTATAAAGTAGTTTTATGTGAGGAGAATCTTGGTCACACCAAAAATTTTGGAGGTCCAGACTCTGGAATATGTTGGAATGTCACTCCCCCTCTCCTGTAAATTATCCTGCTTATAACTGTGTTGTTGGAAGAGAGCAGGGAGGGTTGGTGTATACAAATACACTTAAGAGCCCTACTGTTCCTTTTTACATTCAATGGCATGTTCTGGAGCACTGGGAACACAGAAGGGGTCCTACAAAATGTGCATTTCCAAGCCTCGAGGGAGAATATACTGTGTGGACGTTCATCTAAAATGAGAACATAGTTCCATCTAGAGACCGTTGGGTCCCTTCAGTGACTCAGTGAGCAGAGACTTATTTCTTCTGTTGTCCAGTGCTATATTTCCAAAGTAAAATAGCACTGGACAAAGCCTTCGCGAATATATTTCCAAAGTAAGTTTGGTTTTAAAAGGGAGCAATGCTGTTCTGAAAAGCAACATAAGAAGTCTCCCTTAAAGTTCTCACTTGGATATGGATATTTTAGAACTTCCCATGGAGAGAAAAACTGACATAAAGAGGAAATGAGATATTCACAAACATGTGACTCAGCAGACTAAGCTAACACCAAAATTACAAACAGACCTTGGTCTTAATTTTCAAACCACATATCCTTTTAGGAGATAAGGCCCAGGCAATTTATGGATATGGTGGAGTGAATGCCAAAGAGTTCTTTTGAGGAGCTCCAAACTAAACACTGCTGATTAAAAATTCCAAACTATATTATGAACATCTATTACAAATGAAAGGGAAAGTCTGATTCATATATACAAGTTTACTCTTGGAGCTTAGTACACCCCTGACAGAGTAAAATTGATGTTACAGCATTCAGGGAGTCCCAGTTACATTCAGGGAGTTCCAGTTACTTTTCCAGCATCCCTTCTCCATCCTGTAACCATAGGATGGAGAAGAGATGCTGGAAAAGCCTGAGGGAAGTTTAAACAAAAATAGCAATTTGAGAGCCAAAATATTAATCTTAGAAATTTGGGGGGCGGGGGGCTTTTTTGCTTGGTATCACGTTGCTAATTTTACACTGGTCGGCAGGTACACACAAGAATGTATATTCTTTCCCCGCTGACATCCTTTATTTATTAAATGTAGTTTAGCACCATTGGTATGAATTGATCTCAAGGAAGGTGGCAACACTGAAATGACAAGGGGAAACAGATGGTACATTACCAGTGGCAACCTCTTTGGATTTTTTCCCAAGACAATCTAAATATGTCATTACTATATGATGAAAGAAAGGGGAGATATGTATGTGTGAAAGGATTCAGTTTTTTGATGTGGTCTTAGTTGCGGCTGAAAAGGTGAGGAGGATCTCTTTGATGTCCATGTTGCCTTCTATTTAACAAAGCGCCTGTCCCGCCTCTAATCAAGTAGTCTCTTGCCTACAGAAGTGCATGTTAAAGGCTTCAGCCTTTAAAAGGTATAAAATAGATTGTTATATAGAATATATTTTGCTGCAATGTATTATAATGGCTCTTCCAAGAAGCCCTGTTGAGTTTATGCAATGTAACATAATAGACAGCCATACAAACATTTCAGCCTTTGATTACCTTTGAGGAAATCTGCTTCCTGGCTCAGGTACCAGAAAGGAAAAAAATCAATGGACCTTGTCATTTTTATGTCACACTGTCCCAAGCATTTTGTCCTTAATACTATAATATGTTAAGAATATATTGGAAGTAATGTGACTCTCTCAAGAGTCCTGTACTCAGAAGAACACGTGAAATCTACTCCAGGATTCTGCTCATACCATGGCCAGCCAATTGCCTATAGGAAATTTACAGACAGAAAAGAATTGCAGTTGCTGAACAAACTTTAAAGACAGATTCCAAGGGGAGGTGATTGAGCAGGTTTGTATTAGGAAGTTAAGCATACACTCTCTGGGCCTTAACAAAGACAAGGTTTCCTGTTCATGATATATACCTAAGCCTTTGTCACCCATCGGACCCTAAGCACCATTAAGAGTGGAGGAATCTGTCATTGCCCGTTGTCTGTCAAAGACCTTCTTCGGCAGAGACCAAAACACCCTATTGTTGCCCTCCCCTGGCATACTTTCCCTGTCAAAAGTTTTAAACTTCCCTCAAAGGACACTGGGACGTGGTGGCGCTGCGGGCTAAACTGCAGAAGCCCGTGCTGCAGGGTCAGAAGACCAGCAGTCGTAAGATTGAATCCACGCGACGGAGTGAGTTCCCGTCGCTTTGTCCCAGCTCCTTGCCAACCTAGCAGTTCGAAAGCATGCAAATGCTAGTAGATAAATAGGGACCACCTTGGTGGGAAGGTAAACAGGATTCCATGTATAGCCGTGCTGGCCACATGACAATGGAAACTGTCTTCGGACAAATGCTGGCTCTACGGCTTGGAAATGGGAATGAGCACCGCCCCTAGAGTCGGACGTCATCGTAGTTTAGTTGTTTAGTCGTGTCTGACTCTTCGTGACCCCATGGACCAGAGCACGCCAGGCCCTCCCATCTTCCACTGCCTCCCGTAGTTGTGTCAAATTCATGTTGGTTGCTTCGCAGATACTGTCCAGCCATCTCATTCTCTGTCGTCCCCTTCTCCTCTTGCCGTAACACTTTCCTAACATCAAGGTCTTTTCCAAGAAGTGTTCTCTTCTCATGAGATGGCCAAAGTTCTGGAGCCTCAGCTTCAGGATCTGTCCTTCCAGTGAGTACTCAGGGTTGATTTCCTTTAGAATTGATAGGTTTGTTCTCCTTGCAGTCCAGGGGACTCTGAAGAGCCTCCTCCAGCACCACAATTCAAAGGCATCAATTCTTCGGTGGTCTGCTTTCTTTATGGTCCAGCTCTCACTTCCATACGTCACTACAGGAAAAACCATAGCTTTGACTATTCGGACTTTTGTTGGCAAGGTGATGTCTCTGCTTTTTAAGATGCTGTCAAGGTTTGTCATCACTTTCCTCCCAAGAAGAAGGCATCTTTTAATTTTGGGGCTGCTGTCTCCATCTGCAGTGATCATGGAGCCCAAGAAAATAAAATCTGTCACTGCCTCCATATCTTCCCCTTCAATTTCCCAGGTGATGGGACCAGTGGCCATGATCTTAGTTTTTTTGATGTTGAGTTTCAGGCCGTTTTTTGCACTCTCCTCTTTCACCCTCATTACAAGGTTCTTTAATTCCTCCTCACTTTCTGCCATCAGAGTGGTATCATCTGCATATTGGAGGTTGTTGATATTTCTTCCGGCAATCTTAATTCCGGTTTGGGATTCCTCCAGTCCAGCCTTTCGCATGATGTATTCTGCATATAAGTTGAATAAGCAAGGGGACAATATACAGCCTTGTCATACTCCTTTCCCAATTTTGAACCAATCAGTTTTTCCATATCCAGTTCTAACTGTTGCTTCCTGTCCCACATATAGGTTTCTTAGGAGGTAGATAAGGTGGTCAGGCACTCCCATTTCTTTAAGGACTTGCGACAGTTTGCTGTGGTCCACACAGTCAAAGGCTTTTGCATAGTCAATGAAGCAGAAGTAGATATTTTTCTGGAACTCTCTGGCTTTCTCTGTAATCCAGCGCATGTTAGCAATTTGGTCTCTAGTTCCTTTGCCTCTTCGGAATCCAGCTTGTACTTCTGGGAGTTCTCTGTCCACATACTGCTGAAGCCTACCTTGTAGGATTTTGAGCATAACCTTGCTAGTGTGTGAAATGAATGCATTTTTACGGTAGTTGGAGCATTCTTTGGCACTGCCTTTCTTTGGGATTGGGATGTAGACTGATCTTTTCCAATCCTCTGGCCACTGTTGAGTTTTCCAAACTTGCTGGCATATTGAATGTAGCACCTTAACAGCATCATCTTTTAAGATTTTAAATAGTTCAACTGGGATGTCATCACCTCCACTGGCCTTGTTGTTAGCCAGGATTTCTAAGGCCCACTTGACTTCACTCTCCAGGATGTCTGGCTCAAGGTCAGTAATTATATTGTCTGAGTTGTCCGGGATATCCAAATCTTTCTGATATAATTCCTCTGTGTATTCTTGCCACCTCTTCTTGATGTCTTCTGTTTCTGTTAGGTCCCTCCCATTTTTGTCCTTTATCATGTCCATCTTTGCACAAAATGTTCCTCTAATATCTCCAATTTTCCTGAACAGATCCCCTTCATGGATTGCTGCCTTGTTATGGTGAAGGGGCTTGGGTAACTCAGAGAAGCTATGGGCTATGCCATGCAGGGACACCCAAGACGGACAGGACATAGTGGAGAGTTCTGACTAAACGCAATCCACCTGGAGTAGGAAATGGCAATGCCACTCCAGTATCTTTGCCAAGAACACCCCATGATCAAAAACAAAAGGCTAGAGTTGGACACGACTGACTAAATGTCAAGGGGAACCTTTACCTTTACCAAAGGACACTCCATTCATGTGAGATCATGTGTGGACACACAAATGTTTATGAAAAATAGAAACCAGTTAATCTTAAAGATGCTACAAGACTCCTGATTTCTCTTAGAACAGGAGAGCAATAGTGCCCTGCTATTTATGTTCTTTGATGACTGATATACAGCATATTACCTTTAGAACTGAAGGGAATACATGCCCATATTGATTAGCAAACCCCAATAGCCACATTCATGATTAATCTGCCCAATCTTTCTTGTCATCCAAGTCATCCAAACTTTCTTGTCATTCCAGTCATTTAAGCTGAGAGCCACCACTTCTTCTTCTGGCAGAAAATCATAACTGTGTGATGTATTCTCAAAGGCTTTCATGGCCGGGATCCAATGGTTGTAGGTTTTTCAGGCTGTTTGGCCCAAAATGCTTCCCCTCAGAACACGGGCAAACAGCCCAAAAAACGTACATCATTACTGTGTGCTTTGTGAAGACATGCCTCCTTTTACCTGCATAGAAGCTTCTGCCATTTAAACATCTGTGGATTGACCTGATTCTAGCATTACTGGAGATGAGAGCTTCTGCCAATCTAATTTCTCCATACCATGCATAATTTTACACACTTCTGTTATATTCCTCAAACTTGGCTTCTTGCCATGCTAAACAACTCCAACCATTGTTACTTTTCTTCATAATGGAGTTATTCCAATCCCTCAGTAATTTGGTTTGGCCTCTCTGTACATTTCCAGCTGTACAACATCCTTTTTCAGATCTGGTGGCCAGAAATATCCATAACATTCAAGTGTGTTACTGCAAAGATTTTGATAATGTTTGAGGCAGTGTTATTTTAATTTTAATTTTTTTTTCTCATTATGCCCAGCATCTGCAAACTGTGGGCAGAATTAGATAATACAGCTAAAATGATGTTAGAAACAGTACTCCTGTAAAAGAAAAAGAGTGTTTATTTGAACAGCAGCTTGTCTCAATCCACATTTGGCAAATTAGCTAGCTTCTGTAACACAACTGGTTGGGCCTTGTTTTAGTGTCTCACTTCTCAGACATGTAGTTTCAAAAGACCTACTATACATGCCTGGAGAGATATAAAAAGAGGAAATATACACACTAAGAGGAGGAAAAATGCATTTGCCTTAATGTATGGTCTCGCCCTAGTTCACCGTTTTCACCACATGATGAGTCTTCCTTTCTTGGTCCACTGCTGATAGCTTATGATCAATGTTGAAGTAAAGTTTGGTTTGGCTTGCTTCCTCTTTATTATTCTGTTCACAGAGAATCTCATTTGCCATTTTAATGCCCATTCCCCCAGTTGAGAGAGATCTTTTTGGAGTTCTTTGCAGTCTATTTTTGTTCTCAACATCCAAAACAATTTAGTGCCATCAACTCACTTGGGCCATCTCACTACTCATACCAATTCCAGACCATAATTGAGTTGAAAAGTACTGTACTCAAGCTGACTTGACCTACAAGAATGGGGTTTGGGATTAACAGTACCAGAGAGAAGATGCAAGCAAACAAAGGGAAAGGGAAATTCCCACAGTTTGTGGGTTCAGGCTTATGCTGACCCCTTAACAAACATGGAACTTTATGATACTTCATTTGAGTACAGAAGATATTTTGGTTGTAAACACCAACCTCCCAGGTTTAGAGATAGAGAAAAGAAGTAAAATGTTCATCTGTATATTTTAATGGCAAAACCCAACAAAACATTTAAACAGTCAGAGAGGAAAGCCAATGGAAGCATAAGCTCCCAACACAGTTACAAAAATTACAGTCAATCAAAAAACTATCCTAACAGTATGAATCTAGGGGATAGGAAGTAGGTATTGCACGGGGAGGGGGAATTCACCCTTAAACACACTCCTTCCCCTAGGAATAAAACAAGCCCAGGTTTGAATTGCACAGCAACTCAGCTTAGGATACACACACATGCACAACACACATACAGAGGAAATGGGGAAACAGTGTGCTTCTGAACTACCTGTACAAAGTTTAAGGAGACATATAAAGGATAAAAGAGAAGTCAGCAAGTTCATGGGGATACAAATGCTTCATGAGGCTGGTCTGTACATCCAGCTTCAGAAGAGGAATTCTGAACAATTTAAAAAGACCAAAGCATAAGCCTTGTCACAGACTGAGGACCTGTGTGATTATCTAAGACAAAGTTGGGTAACATTGCAGCCCTCCAGACACAGCTGGATGCAACTCCCATCAATGCCCCAGCCATCACAGCCAACATGGAGAGTCCAGCAGGATCTGAACGATCACCGATTGCTCACCTCAGTCTAGTATTTCAGGACATTCTGTTCTGCACGAACTTCAGTACTGATAAATCTAGGATAAGATGTTGCCTCTACTATGTTAGGCCAAGAGACATGGCTGATCCAATCTGCAAAATGGTTGTAAGCTGGCTCTCTGAAGAGCACTAGATGCTTTACTACACCTCTGGAGAAAAAAAAGCATGAAGTTTGTCATAGGGATGACAGTGTCTGAGTAAATGTCCGGCCATGTTGATCTGCTTCTGAAGACTCATATGGCAGGGGTAAAAGCTAAAATGGGGATGTTCTGAAGTCTGGGTTACCATCAAGGATTCTCAATACAAAAAGTCAGTACTGAAGAAGGACAACATTTCAAGCAGATATGAAGAGTGAAATCTGGATGAATAAGTAAGCTCCTAGACCTGATCTTGCTAAGTATTCCATAACATGGGGAAGTCTTCACACTTAATCCAAATTCAAATTGTTGCATCAACAATACACAAACACTGATCAGTCTTGCATACAGACCTCCATTCCCCACCACTTTGCCCATGACATTCATGCTGTCTAATGATCTGATATAAAATATGCTCAGTAAGCAAGCATTCCTTTTGCAGATGCCTAGAACCCAGTTCTTCTTTGCAGTCCAATCTTGTCATTATCTTACAGGAAGACACCCTACCTTCCAATTGTTTCAGAGCATAGCTTACAGACTCACTGAGATTTAAATTTTCCAAGTTTGAGATTTAAGCTCCCGAAAAACATTTTTCTCACTGTCACCCTGTTCTTCTCACGCTCCCAATCAGCTCCTTAATGCTAAGCAGAGCTCTCAGACCCCTAACTTTATGGGAGGATTGAAAACCATTCAACTGTTAGCCTGCTGGGCCTCCATGTGGGAATTGATCCCATTCTATAGGGAGGCAGCAGCGGGTCAAACTGGCTACTTGCTCAGTATTCTGACAACTGAGATTTGCTTTATAACCATTTAGACATGCAAGTGGATTAAATGTAAATGATCCACGATACTCTGCAGAAAATGTACTCCCTCCCTGTTGAAAACAGGACTCTTGTTACTCATGCCTGATCATGTGAAGACAACAATTCTTCCAATACTGGCGTTTTGTTATTAACGTTACCAAAAGATAATATGTTAGAGCTGAGAGATCTATGTGAGCAAAGAGCACAGACTGCAAAACAAATGCTTAGGATGCATACGTTGTTACAATAATCCAATGTAAATATGGACAGTGGGATAATGTGAAAGGTTGACAGTGTGCAACTCTATGTCCACTCCAAACCTGGGAATAAACAGAAACCACCATTCCCTCACCACTAGCGCTGCTAGCTACTGGTCCCTGGATAGATGGATGCAGTATGCCATTAACACTGGTTGCGAGACTCCATTCCCTTTTTGTCAGTGCTTGATACATTTACTCCTAATCACACTAAAACATAAAAGGAAGGCCCTGCCAAGAACCTTTGGATGCAGCTTTACCGAAAGTCAATGAGATGAGATTTGAGCTCCCACATTTCAGCAAATAGCCCACTACCTAAAAATATTTTGTAACAGGCTGCTCTTTGCTAAATATGTACGTGCAAAAACGAGGGAAAGTCATGTGTGACAGCAGTGGGGAGGGGACCAGAGAAAGGAGGGGATATGGGAAAGAGGCACTTGGCTCAAGTCTTCTAGTTCAGGAAGATCAAATGTCAGTGTAGAGCAGCCTGCTATAAAATTGACAGAGGGTACAAAAGTCCCTGGACATAGTAGGCCTTTCATCCTGTTACATAAGCATTCCTTCCAGTAAGGGATACACAATATAGGATGAACAGGACAAGGGGAATGAACCAAGGAAGAAAGAACAGAGATCTGTTATGCTGGGAAGGACGCAAGACAGACCCATGGCTTGCTTTGGGGGTCTCTTTGTCCGCATCACTGTCAGTCATGGTCCACACCAACCACTGAAAGCCATGATGGGTGGGTAGCAGACGTGATGCTGCAGTACACCACCAGCATTTCCACACTCCATGTTCTGCTATGTCTCCAGAAATATGCCAGTGTTTTTTTTTCCAGTAACAGGACATACCAGGACAATGGGCACTATTACTACTGAGAAAGCCAGTGCCCACTGCTGGGAACTAGTGGAAGCAAGAGGAGACCTGAACAGGCTGCTGACTAGGTGGCAGGGCAGCACAAGTGGGGTTCCAGCCAAGCTTGGAAGAGGAAAGAGTTTCCTTCCCTGTGCTTTGAGGGAGCAGCAGTCCCTCTCTCCAAAGGACCTAGAGGTGAGCAGGAAGGATACAGCAGAGTCCATCCCTGGAATGTGGTGGTGGGACTTGTGAACTCAACACTGCTCAACACCCACTAGACTAATAAATAACAGTGCCTTGGCCTAACCCCCCCCCCCCCCCCCAAAGCCTCTTGATCCTCTTCATGCTGGATAGTCAAGGAATGGCCAGCCAGGCTCCTATGCCGTTTTGCTCCTGCACTTCCCGGCAGGCATAAGGCACACTCAGCACTACACAGCTGTCTCCTGATCCTCCCGTTGGATCATCTGGTAGTGCTGTCGATTTTCGAGGTAGGCAGCCAGGTCAGGGTCATTTGCTTTCTCAGCTCTGTGCTTGGGTGTGTCTCCCTGCAAGAAAGGAAACACAAGTTGAGAACAGGAGATGCTGAAGAAGAAATACATATGTCTGGCAATAATGAGGACATCTCCTCCTCCTCCTCTTCAGACTAAGCAGTGTTATACCAACTCTGTTCTGATCTGCTCAATGGGGAGTGGGGGTTAACCTGAATATTACACATTTCACTTTCAGGAGTAAGTTTCAAAAATAAATTTAAAAACTGCTACATATTTGAGACTTCACGTCTCTTTTTCATGGTTTATACAGGTGTCCAAGAAGTAGGAGGCCCTGTTTTTAACTTCAGGTATCATGTAATTCCCAAAAGCAGAGACAGCTGGCTTTTGGCCACAGTGTGTACAGCGTCTCCATTCAGTTTTACTTTCTCTCATGAGCACCCCAGATGATGCTTCAAAAAAATCTGCCAAAACTATCTGATAAGAAGTGGAAGACAGTTTATTATTTATTTTGTATGTTGTTACCCCCATCTTTCTCCATAAAAGGAACCTAGGTGGCTTCATTTAAGTCCAGAAAGCTCCTCTTTCTTGAGGACTCTTTTTAACAACTGTATTAATTTCTATGGCCCTCATATTAATGTTGTCAAAGCTAGCTTAAACATGAATAGGTAAGGAACAGGCCAGATATCTGACAAACAAAATTCTCACAATAAGGCTGTGCCAAACATCCAGATGAGGTTACAAATGTAATAACAATGGCTATGTGGAATTCGCAGATCTATTCAAAATCCTGATAATTTTATGTATAACTTTCTGTAACAACTTGGAGGACTAGAAGAATCCTGAAGGAGTGGATATCTTACTACTGAAATAGAAAAGCAAGAAAGAGTCTCTAGGAAGATCACATTGGGGGTAGAGTGGAGTGGGGTAGGAGGACATGTAAATAGGACGGCGTAGCCTGGAACATCTATATTCATACAAAGCAATGAGTAGAAAAATATTACAAATATCTGTGACTACAATCTATGGAGACTAATGTTCCCTCAAGGGGAAAGGGAGGAGAGGCAAGCTAGAAGAACAGGGGAGCATGCTGGGAAGGGATGCCTAGGGATTGCTAGGAGATAGGTCCTCAAGGTCCTGCTTGCATGTCCCCCACATTTGCTGAGAAAATAAAGTTAGATGTGTGTGTGTGTGTGTGTGTGTGTGTGTCTATGTGCCTCTTCACGTCCCTGCACATACAGGAAAAGATGAGAGGCCTGCACAGTTGTTCAATGAAACCTTGCCACAGAAACTTATTTTCTTCATCTGCAGAAGCCAGGATAACACAAGCAAAAGGAATGGGGGTGGGGTGAGGTGTGTGCCTGGGGAGTGCCCTGAAATACCATCTCTTCTTCTCCCACCCCCACAGCTTTGCTAGCTCTCCTGATCCCCGAGGAGTCTCACATTTCACGAACTTATTGCAGCCATCTGGACTGCGTCCACTAATGAACTCCTGCACTCCATAAAAAGCAAATCTGTTAACAGCTTTCAGCCGTGTCTCCCCCTCCCCTTCCCCATCTCACAAACCTCCCCCTCCCACTCATTAACTATCCCACCACCCCCAGCCCCAGTACTCCAACAGTGCTGAACAAACTCACTGTTGAGAGAAGCCAAAGAAAACTGGCTCTCTGCCACCTCCGTTGAAAGCACAAGAGGATGAGACTCCTATCTCACCCCTTGCATCCCTTTGCAATGAGAATGAAGTTGTGACAAGTAAGAAAGAAGTGATCCTGAGCCCCAAGGACAAGCACTGACTATATTTCACTGGAGAGCACAAAGGATCAGCCACTCCGGGACCATGGGCCACACGTGCAGCAACAGAAACAAGCAGGATGTCCTCTTCCAAGCCCTCCCATGGCTTAGTAGAGGGACAAAAGGCAGAAGCAAAAGGTATGCTGCAACCCATTCACAAAGCAGAGCCCAACTGCAAATCTGAAAGAGGTGCACACATGTATACGCACACATACATAGAGGCTTCAGCTTCAGCAGTGCACAGGATTTCACAGTCAGCAACATCTTCAGAACTAAGGGTTTTATCAACTGGAGTAGCTTCTATTCTGCTGCTATGGGGTACGTAATTGCAGCGAGTTCCCCGTTTTGAACAGGCAGAACTGGAATTTATTGGCATTATAATTGCATCCCACCAATTCTCTTCTCCCTTGTACTGGCAACAGCTGGAGTTAATATGAGTTTCAGCCATGCTAGCTTTCTTTTTGACGAAAGGCAACTCTTACGTTTTTATAGCATCATTTGTTCTGTAAGTGCAGGTGAAGTCAAACCAAGTTGGTGGCAGAGCACCTTGCAGATGTCATGTTAAAGCAGGTAGGTAGGGTGAAGTGTTTTCCATACTGGCAGCAAGGCTATATTTGTGCAACACATTAGTCTTGGTGCAAATGCAAGAGACCACATTAAGTATCACATCAGTCAAGAGTATTTTCTCAAAAATGTAAACCCTGTGACTGTGAAGCCACTTTCAGACCATAAACAATGCCACAGCAGTTACGATGGTGTACAACTATGAATGAAATGACCATTCTTCCTTTAGCCTCTGCAAGCTGCCCATGCCGACAACCCATACTCTTCTTTTCACCTGGCCCCTCTTCCATTTCCAGGACAACTCATTCCCTTATCAGTTAAAGCTACTTTTGCTTTGATCATGTCATAATGCCCGAACCATTGGCTAAAGAGTCAGGGGAACAAGGGAGCAGCCAACAGTTGGCTATATAACATCTCTGCTGCAGTTGGCAAAGGTTTTTATTGCTTGTCTGAAATGCTCCACTACTTTTATAGCTCCATTAGCACTGGCTCTGGTCAGGTGAACTCACAGGCCCCAAGAATATTTAGCAACATGACATGGTGCATCTCTATTGGCTATGCCTAACAGGGTCCTAACAATCAATGAGCTGCAAGGCAGGATATTCACAGCGCAACTGGTCAGGGAATACATGTTTCTTTCTGCCCTATTACTGGCCAGGTATCTGGAAGCTTCCTTGCTAAAAAATCACCTAAGATCCTCCTCCAGCTTTCTTCTGACAATGAAACATAATGGCACCTCTGTCACTCTAGCCACCGTACTCTACAGTGCCATGACATTCCAATATTAAAGGAGACACCATACACATAAGGTAACAGAAGCCTACTCCTCTATTGTCTCCAGGGTGCACATTCTTAATGTCAATATACTCCTATGCTGGAGAATCCCCCAGTACAGGATGACTGGCATTCTGCAGCTGGGAAAGGAAAAAATCGCCAGCAAGATTGTCCTTGCACTGACCGCAAGGAGTAGAAAAAGAAAAACAAGACATCCTGGCCTCTCATTTAAAAGACAAACAACAACACTGGCAGCAGAGACATATTTAACTCTTTGTAAAAGTGTTGGGCTAAATGCTGCAGACTATCCCAAGATCTAGCTGCAATATCTTCCTTTCTACCTTGGAGGTCAGCACCCCCACTTCACATTCACCACTCTGCAATCACATCTGAGATAAGCATCTTGACTTTGCATCTAATATTGGCAGTAGCTTCTCAGGGTTAGTTCAGAAATAAATCAAGCAGGGTTTTCCCCTTACCTCAAAATCAGACTGTAGCAATTTGCAAATTATGGCAGTGGCATAAATTATGGTGGGCGCTGTACATTCATATTTTCCCAGACACAAAAAGTAAACTTTCCACATGGAAAAAAGCCAGTATGTAGGAAAAGCAGCTAAACTCAGCCCTTCTCTCTGATACTCTACTGTTCAATATACAAGGATTCTTGCTGTCCAATGAAATAATTGTCTGAAACAAGGGACAGGAAATTTCTTAAACTGGGGTGGGGGTGGGCTGAGGATCTATTTGGGAAGTCTCAGGAGCCATGTTCCATCAATGGGAGACTAAAGCACAGGCAGATGTCTGTTGAGGAACAAGACAATGCAACAGCTTCCTGGGGTACAGAGCATAGTTCAATTCCATGGAACAGCTCCCTGGACTACAAAGCACTGCTTAGTTCCATGCAAAAGCTTCCCATGCTGCAAATCAGAGTGTTGTTCCCAGTGGCAGCTTCTTGGGTTGCAAACCAGTACTTGAATCCATTAAGCAGATTTCCCAGAATAGCCTCTTAAGGCTTATTTCTGATTACTGACAGAAACAGAGCAGCAGAAACTTGCTTCTCTATTGGAAACCCTGTGTGTTACATCCAACCAATAACTAGATGCTCCTCAACCGTACCTGAACACTTGATTTGTTGGGCACAGAAACTAGCCCCCAAGATTCTGCTCTAGCCATTCCCAACATTCCCTTCTCTCAGAGCAGACTCTTACCTGCAGATCTGTTTTCATCAGTGATGCTCCAGCTTCCACAATGTAATGGCAAATTGTGCGCTGGTGAAGGGCTGCAGCCATGTGCAAACTGGTTTCACCACTGGAAACAAGATTAAAATGGAGGACAAGGATCAACAGTATATAACTGTACCCCACATGCCCAAAGAATAAATAATAAGACCAAAGTCCAGTGGAACGGTTGGGATGGAGCCATCCATGGTGCAAGCTATCATACATTAAGATTCACAGGAGCTTATTAAGATGGAGAGATGACTGCAGCTATGCATACAGTGGGACAAGATTTTACCTCTTACAACCCTAGAAAATTGCCTTATACCAAAATCAGACCACAGATCGATCTACTGTCCACTCTGTCGTTGCAACAGGACTGCAGGCAACCTTTACGAGCCCCCCACCCCAAAGGGCTCTGGTGTTACCTAGTGATCTCTTGTTAAAGTACCAGCCAGGCGCTATCTTGTTCAGCTTTCAAAATCAGACAAGATTGTGAATGTTCATAGTTGTTTGATCACATTAGACTGGAAAACAGGTGGAGGTATTGGAAATGACAAAGTTTTCATTTTGACATCTCAGGCGACTTACTCTCTCTCATTTAGCTCAAGAGCCCAGTGGGAAGGGAATCAGACATTCAGGGTGCTGAGGTGAGGAGGATAGGCCAGAGCACCTGAACCACAAGAGAATTCTTTATTTTACTTGACTGCCTTCGACTTTCCCTTCCCACGAGTATCCAGAATGTTGCCATAGACTCTCAGGTGCCCACTTTCCTTAGAAACATAAGCTGCTGGTATGAAAAACTGAGCATTCACCTCCCCCTGCAAACAGATATATTCATGAGAGAGATATTATTCCTCCACAAATTCTCCTCCAGATGGGGCAGCTGTTTCAGCAAGATGGCTGAAGTTCACACTCATAAACAGAGAAGGTAGTCCACTTATAGGCAGGGATTAATGCTAATAATACAAGCTACAAACCAGTGTGGGACTTACTTCTCTTCTTCTGCCATATCCAGAATTTCTGCAGGAGCTGCAGACAGAGGCAAAAGCAAAGCAATGAGACAACCCTATGGGACGCAGACCATGCCACCCATTACAGATGGAGAGCACAGCTTCTTCCTCAGTATCTACGGTACATTTTCTATAAAGGAATTATGTATTTGTCATGAATATTAAATTCGGCCGTGAAATTAACCCCATGGTTGCTTTTTTTATGTGAATATGCCACTCAGTTTTCTTTAGATATATGTTGTATAACTTTGTGAATGTGCTTTACAGCATATGGTTGTGTTTCCTCTATGACAAGCCTTGTTGTTTTATTTTATATCTGTGGTGAGAACAAGGCCTTTTATTTGTTAATCCTTTTATTTCTAACTTTTTTTGGAAGAGGGAAACTGTTATAATGACCTAGTGTAAGAATCTAGAGTGGGGCTGCTAGTAGTCAAAGTTAAAGTGAAAACCAGGAAAACAAGCAGGCAGACAGAAGGACCAGTGTGGGAAAGTGTGTGCGTACGAACATATGCAGTGCTTCTCATTCTGCTCTGTATGGTATTTTCTGTCTGTTTCATTTTAGTTTGTTTGAGCCTTGTGTTTTATCATTGTAAACCATCCAAAATAGTGCATTGCACTAATAGGGTGGTATATTAAAAAGAGGGGGGAAGGGAGTGGTTAAACCACTGTACTACAGCCAAAACTGTGCTCACGACCTGGGGTTCAATCCCAGGTAGCCGGCTCAAGGTTGACTCAGCCTTCTATCCTTCGGAGGTCGGTAAAATGAGTAACCAGCTTGCTGGGGGGGGGGGGGATGTGTAGCCTGCATCATTAACTTGTAAACCGCCCAGAGAGTGCTTGAAGCACTATGGGGAGGTATATAAGCAGTACGCTTTGCTTTTTGCTTTGCTTTGCTTTGCTTTGCATGCCTATTTAGGCTGCTCT